>NW_026087411.1:108913449-109434004 GCF_022539395.1 Myiozetetes cayanensis | reverse complement strand
TGGAGTAATTTAACAAGCTATCAATAGATACAAATACTGTAAGTGTGGGGAGAACGTAAAGGAAATGAGGACAAATGATTGAGAGAAAGGAGTATACCGATGAGATGTACAACATCAAAAACCTGGAGCATCCCAGAAAAAGCAAGATCTTCTCATTAGAGTTCAAGGTTTTCTTTCTCACCCAGGACGTGCAAATCACAGAAACAATGAAAGCATTTATCCACATGCCAGCAAACGCCTCAAAGGTGATGATAGCCACAACTGTGGAATCATATAAAGTGACATTGATTTGCTCTGGAGAGTGACAAGCTTCCATCCTGGGAGCTGGGAGCAGTGCTGTGCTGGACAAGGGAGCTGTTGCACCAATGCCAAGCGCAGGTCAGCGGCTGCTGTTCCCTGAGTGTCCCGTCTGGAAAGAGGAGCTTTATAGAGCTGCTGGTGGGGGGGATTGTGGTGCCGCTCCTCTTGAGAGCAGGGCAGGTGCAGGGATGTAAATGTGCTGGGTGTCCCCTTACCTGGTGTCAGTGTCCCTCTGCAGTATTTGAATGTTGGTTCAGGAGGGCTGTGTTGAGTGACACAAAGAGTGCAGATGTTTTTGTGCAGAGTTCAGTGTTGTGATTCTGTGACTGACCCTTGTTTGATCCCTGTCAGGCTTCAAGATCTCGGTTCTTCTGTCCTTTTCTCACCAATGATGCTCTTGCTGAGCAGAGTTTGCTCTCAGCAGAGTACAGTCAGGGGAGTCACTGTGCTCTTTCATCCAAGAGTCCAGGAGCTGCAAAGTTCAACCAAGATACTGGAATGCTGGAGTTCCTTTTGATCCTCCACAGGCATTGAAATCCATGATAATTTTCCCATAGTAATGCCTTAAGATTTTTGAAGACCCACATAGTGGGGTGGGTAGGTAGGCAGTGAAAGGAAAGCTGGATCTTTTTTCACAGGGTTAGGTTAAAGCATATGCAGGAAAAGGGTAAAAGGCATCACGAGTCCCTGTGCAAGGGTACAAATCTCATCTGCTTGCAATATGAAAAGTTTTAGGGATGGGACCATTCTGGGTCCCTCCCTCACCTAAATACCCTCAAAGCTTCCAAATGAATTTTGGTCCTGAAAACTGTGGGGTTTTAACAGACAAGGCCTGTTAAGCTCTGTAAGGCGTGGAGTGCCCATGGATTCTGGGTTACTACGGGACCTTGCACATTGGGACCACAGGTATCAAGAAGATCTTGGCTGATTCTGTAGTGTAATCAGGAAAAGCTGAAATCAGAGCAAACTGCTCTGTGGCTACCAGAAATGAACTCCCAGCATTTTCTCTCTTCAGAATGATGATGCCTTTTTCTCCAGGGGACAGAAAGGCAATCAATATGAGACATGAATATTCATATCACAGGCTCCTCTTTGCATGTTTTTGTGAAGGCTGTCGCTACAGCACTGACACCTGGAAAGTTTTTTACAGAAGACCTGGAGTTCATCTCAACAACAAAACACGGTACCTGCCACACCTTTGATCTTCACTTCTCTTTATCTTTCATATTGCTTAGAAAGCATCAATGTCATAGCTTGGTTTGAATGAAGTAAGCCAACAGCATAAGGGAGACCCCTCAGCAGGCCTTCCCACTTTATTTGAATGTGTTATGCCTTGCTGGCAACTGCTACGACCTGTAAAAGGACTCACTCCAGCAGTTTACAGAATAATACTCCTTATTAATACACACCTGTGACAGGTTAAGGTTCGAAGATTGCCATTGACAGTATCTGGTTGCAAAAACATATTTAAATCAATAAACTATATCCTATAGCAAGCTCCAATCCTACTAGCAATATTCAGTGCATGTGGAGTGTGGTTCTTAACCAGTAGGTGTCCTTATAGGGGGAGAAGGCAGGTTCAACCCATTGACTGATCCCAGCAGCTTCGCTCCAGGACTTCCCTGATTTATTCCCCATTCTCAACTTATTTTTATGATATTTCTTCATGTTTATGTGGAGGTTGAGTGACTTTAGTCATAAACAACTTCGTTTCTGGTTGGTGTAAAATTCTCTCACTTTGCTTTTAAAGATACAGTCAGCAGAATATAGAGGGCATGCCCAGAGAGGAATGGTCACAACCTTGGGATGGAGCTGTGTGTTAATATTACAATTAGTCTGTAATGAACCAAGTTCATCTGAGTAGAGAGATTTCAACACAGTTGTAGGCTCAGCAGCAGGACATCATCTATCTCCCTTGGTTGGCAGGTACTGTGCAGGCTTATTCATACAAAGTACCACTAAGTTGCCCTCCCTGCAGGGATTTCTGTGGAGGGAGGCCACAGCATCTTCACTCTGCCCCACCCTCCATTCCATCCCCGTACCAGGTGCTTATGGTTGTGTGGGGAATCACCATGGAGCATGTCAACTGCATTCCATCCAGGGAGGAGCAGCTTCATTTCCCCCTATAATTCTTAGTCTCCTCTAATTCTTTCCCCCCAGCCATCTTCCCACAGGAGTATTGATGTGCAGAGAGGTAAGAAGGCTCTGCAGAGGGATGTGGGCAGGCTGGATCAATTGACTGAGGTTGGGCACTGGTGAGGCCTCACCTCAAACCCTGGGTTCAGTTTTGGGCCCCTCATGACAAGAAAGACATTGAGGTGCTGCAGCAAGTCCAGAGAAGGGCAACAGAGCTGGGGAAGGGTCTGGAGCACAAGTCTGATGAGGGGCAGCTGCGGGAGGTGGAGGGGTTCAGCCTGGAGAAAAGGAGGTGCAGGGGGGACCCTCTTGCTCTCTACAACTGCCTGAAAGGATGTTGTAGCCCCGTGGGTGTTTGTCTGTTCTTTCAGGCAACAAGGATAGGACAAGAGGAAATGACCTCCAGATGAAACAGGGGGGTTTACACAGCATTTGGGAAAAAATTGCTGCACTGAAGGGTGTTCAGGCATTGAACCAGGCTGCCCAAGGCAGTGGTGGAATCACCATGCCTGGAAGCTCACACGACATGCAGCTGTGGTGCTGAGAGACATGGTTTAGTGGTGGGCTTGGCAGTGCTTGATTGGTATGGATGATCTTAGAGGTCTTTTCCAAGCTTAATTTTTCTATATTGCTGTTCTGTGATTCTAAGTGTGCTCTGCTTTTGCTAACAGAACAGAAAATGTGGTGCAGGCTTAGAGTTCTTTGTTTTGTTTAGTTGTGTTACTTGGGTGTTTTTTTTGGTTTTTCTTTTGTTTATTTGATTTGTTTTGGTTTGGTTTGTTTTGTAGGGGTTTTTTTGTTTGTTTGTTTTGTTGTGTGTTGTTTTTGTGTGGGTTTTTTTTTTTTTTAATTTTCATCTGCCCATATGTGTGTGAGGACAATAGAAGCTAATTCTACTCTAACAGGTCAGAAGATGAAATGCCTTCATCTATCCCTATCCTATCTCTACTATCCCTGCTTATAAAGGGATATTACATGAAACTTCAAAATGAACAGGACCAGGCTGAACATCTTGCCCCTCCACAATCCTTGTCTTTCTCCTTCATGATGGGAAATTCCAGATGAGTAGCCTTGGTTTGCTAACTACTTAGGCTCTTAGATGCCCAATTTCTTCTGGGCAAACCCATTCCATTTATAACTCAACTTCAATGCTCAGAAGGTCCCAATTGTTTCAGGATACAATCCTGGGAAAGAGAATAAAAATCTCCTCTGAGCTGGTGTTTTAAAGTTGATGTGGAAATCTTAATTCAACCCCAAATCCTCCTTAGACATTGAAGGAGAGCTGGCATTGTATAAAGTATCATTAGTTAATTCTTTGCTTGTTTCTGGGCAGTTGCTGTTGAAAGAGAGATGGGTTGGTTGGTGAGGCAGCCTGATAGATTGTGTGTTGTTTGGGAAAGGAGACATTGCAGTGGTTGAGAGGTTGCTCTGCCCTAAATGGTTCTTCTCTCATTTCATGAACGGAGAGGAACCTTTTTGAAGGTAATGTTGTGAGAAATGCACTTGTGGCCCTGAGCATGAGGTAAAAGGTCCCCCTGAGCCCCCTGAGCTGGTGAAATAAAGAAACAATTGAGGTTCTGCTCTGTTCATGCTGGTGTTAGGGAAACTTTCCTGTCTCCCCATCCACAAGGCCCTATGGCAGTCCCATCCCCCCACCAGAGACTGTCACTGCTGGGACTGAAGCCCCTTTGCAGGGGGCAGCTCCTGTGAGCCTATGGTTGCTCCACTTGAGCCCCTACACAGACCACAGCCCCAGAGTCAGACCAGGTTTCCTTACCAGCTGCACACTGGGTTTCCCATAGCAGAGTCTCAGACGTCTGGATCTTTAAAGCAATTTAATCATGGCACAGTAACACAGAAACCTCTCAAGCTGGGTGCCTGTGAATCCAGCTTGACTCCTTGTCTCCACTCCCAAATTACAGTGAAGACACAACTTCACTCCTTCCTTCCCAGGGTCTCTCTCTCCTCCCCTACAGAAAGCAGGGGGACAGAAAACGGGGTTTGCAGTTACACTGTAATGAGCTGTCTCTGCTCCTTCCTCCTCACGCTCTTCTCCTGCTTTAGTGAGGGTCCATCCCATGGGCTGCAGTCCTTCAGGGTAAGCCGGCTCCAGAGTGGCTCTCCACGGGCTGCAATCCTTCAGGATACACCCACCACACCTACTTTGGTGGTGGCTCATCCATGGGCTGAAGGTGGATCTCAGCTCCCCCATGGTTTTCTGTGCATTGCAGAGGCACGGCTGCCTCACCATGGTCCTCTCCAGGGGCTGCAGGGGAACGTCTGCTCTGGCACCTGGAGCAACCCCTCCCCTTCCTTCACTGTCCCTGTTGCTGCAGGACTGTTTCTCGCTATTTTTCTCACTCCACTTTGGCAGCCTGAGTTTTCGCACTTTTTAAACTAGCTTTTCACAGAGGAGCCATGACTGTCACTGGTGGGCTGAGCTGTGTCCTGAGGTGGGTTCTTTTGAGAGCATTGAAGTGGCTTTTCGTGGCACAGGACAGCTTTGATCTTGCCTCACTGAGACCCCCACGGGCACCCAGCTGCCAGCACATGGCCCAAGCACCCTGTGTATCTGCCTGTGGGGTCACTGTGAGGTGAAAGCAGGACTTTATTCCATGCTGCACCTTTCACAAAACCCATTTACCAGGTGTTTTACTGAGACAGACTCCAATCAAAAGAGTCAATCTCATCTACAAGTAAAAGCAGAGCAGGAGAGAATCACACAAGGTGGGGCAATCCTGTTCTTGCAGGAATTGGGACAGAGAAGACACTCAGGGCTGGTGTGGGAAGTGGGCTCTGCACCCACCTGTGCACCCCACGGCCATTCCTGCATGACTGTTTGTGCGTCAGTGACCACCCCTGGAGAATGACAGGGATCAACATGTTCACACCTCAGTTATCAACCCCTGCCAGACAGTGATACAGCTCATCAACTTACACTAGAACAGGGCCACAGCAAACTAAAATTGAAATAAACCTGTTGTTTACTTCAGTCTTTTCAATCAGGGAATCCCAAAATATTTGCAGCAGGTTTACATGATTGTAATTGGCCTTTTGCATCCAGCCCATATACAAAGACTAAATGAAGTTGTCACTGACAGTAATGGAGCTCAAAAAACTATCTAAACTAAACAATATTAATAATAATAATTTTACCAGCAGATGACAAAGCATTTGTGGCAGGTTTGCAGTGTTCTTACAGCACTTTTGCATCCAGGCCATGTACCAGGTCTAAATGAAGTTGTTATTGACAGTAATTCAGCTAAAGAATTATCTAAACTCAATAATAATAATAATAATTAAGTCACAATAATCTGGGTCAAAGAATTTGAATCCAGTTTTCTTAACTTAGATGGGGAAGAGTGACCTTTTCTATTATCTACACTACCAGTAGAGTTGTATTAGATATTAATTGACTTGTTGTCTATAGTGAAAGGTCAACATTTTGCAAAGGGTCCAGCTTTTGCTACAGTTATTACCTCATGCAAACCTTGCCCTTCACACAGGGCAGAATCCTTAGCAGTGTATTTTTCAGCTTGGGGTTGCTGAAAATCAGAATAAGGGAATGAACACCTGGAAAAGCATAATGAAATACGTAAATCAGAAACATCATAGCACTTTTACCCTCTGCTGAATAAATCATTGTCACAATCAAAGATATAATGTTGATGCTGTACATGACGAAGAAGGAGAGAATGGATTTCATGGCTTTGATGTGGGCATCCATGCTGAGGTCCTTCATGGAGCTTGTCTGCATGTTGCATTTGTGTCTCCAGAGAGAAAAGAGAAGGAGAAGGACAGAAAGGATGACTGCCATGAATGAAGTGGCATATCCAAACCCAGTGATAAAATAAATAGGGAAAAACTGTTCATCTGTCTTGATTTTCACTTTCCACAAATTTTCTCGACCAGTGGAATTGTTACAGTGAGGTTTATAAGTGATTTCATAGACAAGGATTCCAATAACCAGGGAGAAAAGCACTGACCCCAACAAGAGCCAGGGCACCATCCTGTCAACTTTTACTTTCAGGTAGATGAAGAAGCTGTTCCTAAAATTGGCAATTTTAATGCAATAAAAGACAGAAAGACAGGCTGAAACAGAAAGTTCGAAACAATTAAAAAATCTTTGAGCAACTGCAAGTAGCTGAAATGTGGGGTGAACATAAAGGTAATTGGGATACATAATTAAAAGAAAGTAATATAGCCATAGGATGAACAAATACCAAAACCTGGAGGATCCCAATAACAGCAAGATCTTCTCATTAGAGTTCAAGGTTTTCCCTTTGACCCAAGCACATGCAAATCACAGAAACAATGAAAGCATTTATCCACATGCCAGCAAATGCCTCAAGGGTGATGATAGCCACAGATGTGGCACCGTATGAAGTGACATTAAATTGCTCTGGAGAGTGACAAGCTTCCATCCTGGGAGCTGGGAGCAGTGCTGTGCTGGACAAGGGAGCTGTTGCACCAATGCCAAGCGCAGGTCAGCGGCTGCTGTTCCCTGAGTGTCCCGTCTGGAAAGAGGAGCTTTATAGAGCTGCTGGTGGGGGGGATTGTGGTGCCGCTCCCCTTGAGAGCAGGGCAGGTGCAGGGATGTAAATGTGCTGGGTATCCCCTTACCTGGTGTCAGTGTCCCTCTGCAGTATTTGAATGTTGGTTCAGGAGGGCTGTGTTGGGTGGCACAAAGAGTGGAGATGTTTTTGTGCAGAGTTCAGTGTTGTGATTCTGTGACTGACCCTTGTTTGATCCCTTTGAGGATTCAGGATCTGTGTTCTTCTGTCTCTTGGCCACCAGTGATGCTTTTGTTTCACAGGGTGTGCTCTCAAAAAGCTTTTTGAAGCTTTTAATATTATGAGAAATGCACTGGTGGGTCTGAGCATGAGGTAAAAGAGCCCCCTGAGCTGGTGAAATAAAGAAACAATTGAGGTTCTGCTGTTTGTGCTGGTGTTAAGGAAACTTTCCTGTCTCCTCATCCAGGAGGCTCTCTGGCTTTTCCACCCCCTACCAGAGCCTTTCACTGCTGGGACTGAAGCCCCTTTGCAGGGGGCAGCTCCTGTGAGCCCACGGGTGCCCCACTTGAGCTCCTACACAGACCACAGGCCCAGAGTCAGACCAGGTTTCCTTACCAGCTGCACACTGGGTTTCCCATAGCAGAGTCTCAGACATCTGGATCTTTAAAGCAATTCAGTCATGGCACAGTAACACAGAAGCAGCCTGAGCTGGGTGCCTGTGAGAAGGGATTCTAAGCTTGGGGTTTTGTACCCTTCCAGTGTATGCAGCTGATATTTTGGGGTCTTCCTTCTGAATCATTTGCTCCTGCTATGTCTCTGAGTGTCTGGTCACCTGAGTGGTGCCACAGGTCCCTGGGCCCTTTGTTGTGCAAGGCATTGGCACCATGCCTGGGGCTCCCTCCATTTCCACACAACCTGCAGCTCTCACTGTTGTTGCACACTGAGCTGTCTGCACTGAATGTGTTCCTCAGCACTGGTCTACTTCACGTTTACAGGCCCTGTCATGGTGGGTTGACCGTGGACAGCTGTCAGACTCTCCACCCAGTTGCTCCTTCACTCTCACTCCACAACAGGGCAGAGGTGGAAAATAGGATGGAAAGAAGCTCATGTGTCAAGATAAAGACAGGGAGATCACTCACCAATTACTGTCACAGACAAAACAGACTCGACTTGGGGAAAATCAGTTGAATTTATTGCCTATTGAAAAGAGAGTAGGAGGAAGAGGAATAAACACAAAACTAGAACACCTGGTCTCCAGACTCCAATCATCTGAGCCTGAACTCATTCTCAGATTCTCTACCTCCTCATCCCTCCCAGCAGCACAATGGGATGGGCAATGGGGGTGACAGTCAGATTGCAACAAGTTCTATGCTTCAGTCCTTCCTCACGTTCTTCCTCTGCTCAAGTGTGGGTCTCTTCCACGGGCTGCAGTCCATCAGAATAAACTGGCTCCAGTGTGAACTTTCCATGAGCTGCAAGAGCTCCATGAGTTGCAATCGTTCACCCACCCCACCTGATCTGTGTGGGGTCATCCAAGGGCTGAAGGTGGATCTCTGTTGCACTGTGGACTTCCATGGGGTGCAGGGAGCACATGTGGCTCACCACAGTCCTCTCCATGGGCTGTAGGGGAATCCCTCCTACAGCACATGAAGTAACCCCTCTCTGTCCTTCCCTGTCCCTGTTTGCTGCAGGGCTGTTTCTCACAATTTTCCTCCCTCCACACTGCCAGGCCTGCTTTTGCCCGTTCTTCAATCTATCCATGCAGAAGAGCCATGGTGTTTGCTGATGGGCTGAGCTGTGTCCTGCATGGGGGTCCTTTGGAAAAATGCCTTGAAGTGGCTTTCCCTGGCACAGGGCAGCCCTGCCCTTGCCTCACTGAGACCCCCACAGATCCCCAGCAGCCAGCACCTGGCCTGAGCACCCCGTACATCTGCCCGTGGGTCACTGCCAGTTGACAGCAGGAATTTATTCCACTCTGCACGATGCACACAAACAAGTAAAAGCAGAGCAGGAGAGCAGTCCCACAGAGCGGGGCAATCCTGTTCTTGCAGGAAGTGGGGCAGAGAGGACACTCAGGGCTGGTGGGGGAAGTGGGCTCTGCACCCACCTGTGCACCCCACGGCCATCCCTGCATCGCTGTTTGTGCATCAGTGACCACCCCTGGAGAGTGACAGGGATCAACATGTTCACACCTCAGTTATCAACCCCTGCCAGACAGTGACACAGCTCATCATCTTACATTAGAACAGGGCCACAGCAGCAAGAATTGTCAACTGTAACAGAGATAAACCTGTTGTTTAGCCTGTTGTTTAGTTCAGCCCTATCAATCAGTAGATGACAAAGCATTTGTGGCAGATTTGCACTATTGTTATTGCCCTTTTACAGCCACTCAATGTATATAAGGTCAAAATTACTTTGCTATTCAACAGTAACATAGCTTTGGAAACTATCTAAATTAAATGAGAATAATATTATATTTAAATCACAACAATATTAGTTCAAAGACTTTGAAGGATGTATTCTGAACATTTGTGTCATCTACGTTGCCTGGAGAGTTGCACTGGAAATTAATTGACTTGTTTGCTCTAAAGAAATAGTCACATTTTGCAAAGGCTCCAGCTTTTGTTCCTGTGTCTACTTCATGCAAAACTTGCATTTCATATAGGATAGAATCTTTAGCAGTGTCTTTTCCAGATTGGGATTGCTGAAAATTACAATAAGGGAATGAAAAGCTGGAAAAGCATACTGAAATACATAAAAAAGAAACACCAGGTGAATTTGCCTCTTCTTTGCATAAATCATTGTCAAGACAAAAAAAACAAAGTTGATGCTGTACATTATGAAAAAGGAGAGAATGCATTTCATGGCTTTGATGTGGGCATCCATGCTGAGGTCCTTCATGGAGTTTGTCTGCATGTTGCGTTTGTGTCTCCAGAGGGAAAAGAGAAGCAGAAGGGCAGAAATGGTGACTGCTGTGAATGGAGTGGCATATCCGAAGCCAAGGATAAAATAATTAGAAATCAAAAGTTCTTCCAGTCTGATACTTGCTTTCCAAATACATTCTTGGCAGGTGAAATTGAGGTTTTTACAGAAAGCTTTATCAGCAACCTTGTAGACAACGGTTCCGATAACCAGGGAGAAAAACACTGACCACAACAAGAGCCAGGGCACCATCCTGTCAATTTTTGCTTTCAGGTAGATGAAGAAGCTGTTCCTGAAAGTGGCAATTTTTATACAATAAAAGACAGAAAGACAGGCTGAAACCCAAGAGTTGGAACAATTGAGAATGCTCTGAGCACTATTACTTAGCAGAAATATGGGGTGAACATGAAGATAATTGGGGTAAATTAGTGAGAGAAAGAAATGTATCCATGAGACGCACAAAAAACAAAACCTGGAGGATGCCAGTAGCAGCAAGATCTTCTCATTAGAGTTCAAGGTTTTCTTTCTCACCCAGGACATGCAAATCACAGAAACAATGAAAGCATTTATCCACATTCCAGCAAATGCCTCAAAGGTGATGATGGCCAGAGCTGTGGAATCATATGAAGTGACACTGAATTGCTCTGGAGAGTGACAAGCTTCCATCCTGGGAGCTGGGAGCAGTGCTGTGCTGGACAAGGGAGCTGTTGCACCAATGCCAAGGGCAGGTCAGCGGCTGCTGTTCCCTGAGTGTCCCGTCTGGAAAGAGGAGCTTTATAGAGCTGCTGGTGGGGGGGATTGTGGTGCCGCTCCCCTTGAGAGCAGGGCAGGTGCAGGGATGTAAATGTGCTGGGTATCCCCTTACCTGGTGTCAGTGTCCCTCTGCAGTATTTGAATGTTGGTTCAGGAGGGCTGTGTTGAGTGACACAAAGAGTGCAGATGTTTTTGTGCAGAGTTCAGTGTTGTGATTCTGTGACTGACCCTTGTTTGATCCCTGTCAGGCTCCATGACCTGGGTTCTTCTGTTCCTTGACCAGCAGTGATGTTCTTGGTGAGCAGAGTTTGCTCTCAGCAGAGTACAGTCAGGGGAGTCACTGTGCTCTTTCATCCAGGAGTCCTGGAGCTGCACATTTTGTTTGAACTGTTGTAACTGGAGTTCCTTATGATCCTTCACAGGCATTGAAATCCATGAAAGTTTTCTCCATGGTAATGCCTTTCATGAAGAACCACATAGTGGGTGGAGGGGTTGTTGAAGGAGAATCTCTTTTCCAGAAGCTCAATTTAAAGCATATGAGGGAAGAGGTTAAAAATAATTAAGAGTCCCTGTGCAAGGGTTCAATCTCATCTGCTACAAATCTGAAAAGTTTTGGGGGTGAGACCATGCTGGATTCCCCCTCATCTAAAAACCCTCAAGCTTCCAAATGAATTTAGGTCCTGAAAGGTCAGGGTTTTTTTAACAGGCAGGGTCTGCTATGCTCTGTAGGTCATGGAGTGTCCTTGGATTGTGGGTTATTACGTGACCTTGGGACCACAGGTACCAAGGAGGCCTTGGCTGATGCCATGGTGTAACCAGAAAATATTGAAATCAGAGCAAATGGTTCTGGGGCTACAAGAAATAAATCACCAGCAATTTCTCTTCAGAATGATGATGCCCTTATTTTCTGGGGAACAGAAATGCAATTACTGTGTAATGTGAATATTCTTACTGCTATAAGAAGACAGCCATCTAGAGAAGAGCCAGATGGAGGACTGGGGAAATTACAAGCCTGGCAGGTTGTTAGTTCAAAAGACATGTAGCTGTGGTGCTTAGAGTCATGGTTTAATGGTGGACTTGTGTGATGGACTGAAGTGTTGGTAATGTCTTAAATATTGTCAAAATCATAGAAAGACTTTTTGTTAAACTGCAAGGAAGCAACTGCTTGAAGTGACCACCGAAGTTTCTGCCCTCCCATTGCCTCCTGACTAGAATTCGGACTGTGGAGGGGGACTTGAGATAAGGCTGTTGTCTAATCATCTCAGGTCTGAGGAGAAATAAATAAGTCCCAGGGAGTGGTGAGGAAAAGGGGTTTGGGTGTGTGACAGAGAAATCTCTGCACACCAAACCAAAGGAGTAAGCACCTCTGCTCTGGGAAGACCACATACACATGGGACACTCACGTGAGAGGCAGCTGAGAAGGGGTCACAAACCATCAAAGACTCCCAAAGTGCCCCCCCAACTCATTCCTGAGGCCTTCCACCACCAGAGGGCTGCACGGGATCCAAGTGAGGCAACAAATCCAGAGCCTGTCACAAATGGCTCCAAAGCTTCCACACCATGGCAGGTGCCTGGAATCTCCCAAAGATGTTTTAATCCGCTAGAGGCTGTGTTTTGTGGGACCCTCATCCCCAAGAAAACTAGAAGAATTGGACAGACAGGATGTTGCCAGGTTCCGTGGACTGGTGATGCATTTTTTATTTTCATCTCTCTCTGTCACTTTCTTTCTTCCCTCCCACCCTCTTCCTTTTTCCTATTTCCTTTCTATCTCTCTTTCTCTGTCTCACATTTACCATTAAATAAAACCCATACTATTGACTTTGTCATCTGGTCTCATCTGCAGCTTAATTAGGACAGAGGCATTTGTAATACTTTTAATAACTGGATCATAAGAACTTGGCAGGGCTGGGTTAATGGTTAGTACTGACAATATCAGAGGTCTTTTCCAATCTCACTGATTCTATGGTTCTAGTCTATGATTCTAAGTTTGCTCTGCTTTTGTTGGCAGAAAAGAAAATATGGTGTAGGGTGGGATTTGTTTTTTTTTGGTTTTTGTATTGTTTGTTTGGTGGGTTTTTTATTTGATTGTTTAGGGATTTTTACATTCTTTTTTCATCTCTCCATATGTATGTGCAGACAAGAGAAGCTAATTCTACTACAACAGTTCTGAAGATGAACTGTTTGTGCTGGGACTGTGCTTGTACAAGGATCTGAAATGAAAATGTTACACCAACAGGACAGTACCACGGCCAGGGTTTGGGCTCAGCTCTGTGTGGGGAATGTGGTACCTTATAAAAAACCTACTGGTAAAAAGTCAGACTCTCAAATGCTGGGTTTTCAAAGCATGGATAGTGTGAAACAGGTACTTGAAATAGAGGTGTCAGTTTTTAATTCAAATCTATCCCCTCCAGCACCACTCAAGAAGGGGAAGGAGTATCCCAGGCTTTGTATCTACCAGCCCATGTGCACATTTTGGATGCCCTTGTGCATTTCAAAGAGCACCAGACTGCTGTGTTTCTGTACTGGATGGACACACAGATATACTGGGATCTGAGAGACATTGCACACCAATTGAATTGCTTCCATCTGAGCTTAGCTCAGGCTGAACATCTTCCCAATGCACAATCCTTGTCTTTCTCCTTCATGATGGGAAATCCCAGATGAGCAGCCTTGCTAACTACTTAGGCTCTTGGTTGCCCAATTTCTTCTGGGCAAACCCATTCCATTTATAACTGAACTTTAATCTTCAGAAGGTCACAGTTGAAGAATACAGTCCTGGGAAAGAGACTAAAAATGTCCTCTGGGCAGGTGTTTTGAACTTTTTATGGAAAAAGAGAGATTGTGTTTGGAAAAGGCAATCATAGAATCATAGAATCATAGAATAGATTGGGTTGGAAAAGACCTCCAAGATCATCAAGTCCAACCCCTGATCCAACTCTAATTACTATATCATGGCACTAAGGGCCCTGTCCAATCTCTTTTTAAAAACTTCCAGGGATGGTGAATCCACCACCTCTCTGGGCAAGCCGTTCCAATGCCTGATCACCCTCTCTGTAAAGAATTTCTTCCTAATATCTAACCTAAACTTCCCCTGGCAGAGCTTGAGCCCATGTCCCCTTGTCCTGTTGATGGTTGCCTGGGAGAAGAGACCAACCCCCACCTGGCTATAACTTCCCTTCAGGTAGTTGAAGAGAGTGATGAGGTCACCTCTAAGCCTTCTCTTCTCTAGACTAAACAATCCCAGCTCCCTCAGCCTCTCCTCATAGGACTTGTGCTCAAGTCCCTTCACCAGCCTGGTTGCTCTTCTCTGGACCCGCTCCAGCACCTCAATATCCTTCCTGAACTGAGGGGCCCAGAGCTGAACACAATACTCAAGGTGTGGCCTCACCAACGCAGAGTACAGGGAAGGATCACTTCCCTGCTCCTGCTGGCCACACTGTTCTTGATGCAGGCCAGGATGCCATTGGCCTTCTTGGCCACCTGGGCACACTGCTGGCTCATGTTCAGCTTCCTGTCAATCAGCACCCCCAGGTCCCTTTCCACCTGGCTGCTCTCCAGCCACTCTGTGCCCAGCCTGTAGCGCTGCAGGGGTTGTTGTGGCCAAAGTGCAGGACCCGGCACTTGGCCTTGTTGAACTTCATCCCATTGGAGTCAGCCCATCTCTCCAGTCTATCCAGGTCCCTCTGCAGAGCCCTCCTGCCTTCTGGTAGGTTGACACTCCTCCCAACTTGGTGTCATCAGCAAATTTGCTGATGATGGACTCAATCCCCTCATCTAGATCATTGATAAAGATGTTAAACAGGACTGGGCCCAGCACTGATCCCTAGGGGACACCACTGGTGACCGGCCGCCAGCTGGAGGCAGCCCCGCTCACCAGCACTCTCTGGGCCCGGCCCTCCAGCCAGTTCCTAACCCAGCACAGAGTGCCCTGTCCAAGCCATGAGCTGCCAGCTTTTCCAGGAGTATATTATGGGAGACAGTGTCAAAGGCTTTGCTGAAGTCCAGATAGACCACATCCACAGCCTTCCCCTCATCTACCAGGTGAGTCACCTGATCGTAAAAAGAAGATCAGGTTGGTCAAACAGGATCTGCCTCTCCTAAACCTGTGCTGGCTGGGTCTGATCCCTTGTCCATCCTGTAGCTGCTGTGTGACTGCACACAGGATGATCTGCTCCATAACTCTGCCAGGCACCGAGGTCAGGCTGACAGGCCTGTAGTTACCAGGGTCAGCCTTGCAGCCTTTTTTTATGGATTGGGGTGATATTTGCCAAATTCCAATCATGTGGGACCTCCCCAGTGAGCCAGGACTGTTGGAAGATAATGGAGAGCGGCTTGGCAAGCTCTTCTGCCAGCTCCTCATTACCCTAGGATGGATCCCATCTGGTCCCATAGACTTGTGAGGATCCAGGTGGCTCAGTAAGTCACTAACTATTTCCTCCTGGAATACAGGGGGCTATTTGGTTTCCTCTCTCTGTCTACCAGCTCCAGAGGCCAGTTGCCTTGAGGGCCACCTGTCTTACTGGTAAAAACTGAGGCAAAGTAGGTGTTAAGTACCTCAGCCTTCTCCTCATCTCTATTAACTATGTTTCCTCCGAGTCCATCAAAGAATGGAGGTTTTCTTTGCCCCTCCTTTTCTTATTAATGTATTTATAGAAGGACTTTTTGTTATCCCTAACAGAAGTGGCCAATTTAACTTCAAATTGCGCTTTTGTATCCCTGATTTTCTTTCTGCATGATCTAGCTGTCTTCCTGAATTCTTCGTAAGTAGCCAACCCTCTCTTCCGTAGTCGATAAACTCTCTTTTTATCCCTGATTTCCTTCAGAATCTCCCTGTTTAACCAGGCTGGTTGTCTTCCCCGCCGGCTTGCTTTCGGCACACCGGTATGGCCTGTTCCTGTGCACTCAAAACTTCCTGTTTGAAGCACATCCATCCCTCCTGGACCCCCTTGTTTTCAAGGGTTGTTTCCCAGGGTATGCTCTGGACTAGACTTCTGAATAGGTCAAAATCTGCCCTCCGGAAGTCCAGTGTAGAGGTTTTATTGTTGTTTCTCCTTGAATCTCTGAGTATTGAAAATTCTATTATTTCATGATCACTATTTCCTAAGCGGCCTTCAACCACTACATCTCCCACCAGCTCCTCTCTGTTTGTAAACAGCAGGTCTAGCGGGGCCTTACCCCTGGTAGGTTCATTTACCAGTTGATGAAGGAAATTGTCCTCTATACACTCCAGGAAATTCCTAGACTGCCTCTTCTCTGCAGTATTGAGCTCCCAGCAGATATCCGGTAGGTTAAAGTCACCTACAAGGACAAGGGCTGACAATTTCGAGACATCTGCCAGTTGCTTGTAGAATAATTCATCCCCTTCATCATCCTGGTAGGGCGGTCTGTAACAGACACCCATGATGATGTCAGTCTTGTTGGTCTTCCCCCTGATTTTGGTCCACAGGCACTCAACCTTATATTACAGTGGTTGAGAGGTTGCTCTGGACTAAATGGTTCTTTCTCTCATTTCATCAAGAGAGAGGAAGGTTTTTGACAGTAGTATTTCCCCACCTCCCACCAGAGCCTTTCACTGCTGGGACTGAAGTCCCTTTGCAGGGGCAGCTCCTGTGAGCCCATGGCTGCCCGGCTTGAGCCCCTACACAGACCACACCCACAGACACAAAGAGAGGAGATGTTTTTGTGCAGAGGTCAGTGTTGTGATTCTGTGACTGATCCTTGTTTGATCCCTTGAGGATTCAGGATCTGTGTTCTTCTGTCTCTTGGCCACCAGTGATGCTTTTGTTTCACAGGGTGTGCTCTCAAAAAGCTTTTTGAAGCTTTTAATATTATGAGAAATGCACTGGTGGGTCTGAGCATGAGGTAAAAGAGCCCCCTGAGCTGGTGAAATAAAGAAACAATTGAGGTTCTGCTGTTTGTGCTGGTGTTAAGGAAACTTTCCCGTCTCCTCATCCAGGAGGCTCTCTGGCTTTTCCGCCCCCTACCAGAGCCTTTCACTGCTGGGACTGAAGCCCCTTTGCAGGGGGCAGCTCCTGTGAGCCCACGGGTGCCCCACTTGAGCTCCTACACAGACCACAGGCCCAGAGTCAGACCAGGTTTCCTTACCAGCTGCACACTGGGTTTCCCATAGCAGAGTCTCAGACATCTGGATCTTTAAAGCAATTCAGTCATGGCACAGTAACACAGAAGCAGCCTGAGCTGGGTGCCTGTGAGAAGGGATTCTAAGCTTGGGGTTTTGTACCTTTCCAGTGTATGCAGCTGATATTTTGGGGTCTTCCTTCTGAATCATTTGCTCCTGCTATGTCTCTGAGTGTCTGGTCACCTGGGTGGTGCCACAGGTCCCTGGGCCCTTTGTTGTGCAAGGCATTGGCACCATGCCTGGGGCTCCCTCCATTTCCACACAACCTGCAGCTCTCACTGTTGTTGCACACTGAGCTGTCTGCACTGAATGTGTTCCTCAGCACTGGTCTACTTCATGTTTACAGGCCCTGTCATGGTGGGTTGACCGTGGACAGCTGTCAGACTCTCCACCCAGTTGCTCCTTCCCTCTCACTCCACAACAGGGCAGGGGTGGAAAATAGGATGGAAAAAAGCTCATGTGTCAAGATAAAGACAGGGAGATCACTCACCAATTACTGTCACAGACAAAACAGACTCGACTTGGGGAAAATCAACTGAATTTATTGCCTATTGAAAAGAGAGTAGGAGGAAAAGGAATAAACACAAAATTAGAACACCTGGTCTCCACCCTCCAATCATCTGAGCCTCAATTCATTCTCAGATTCTCTACCTCCTCATCCCTCCCAGCAGCACAATGGGATGGGCAATGGGGGTGACAGTCAGATTGCAACAAGTTCTATGCTTCAGTCCTTCCTCACGTTCTTCCTCTGCTCAAGTGTGGGTCTCTTCCACGGGCTGCAGTCCATCAGGATAAACTGGCTCCAGTGTGAGCTCTCCATGAGCTGCAAGAGCTCCATGAGCTGCAATCATTCACCCAGCCCACCTGCAGTGTGTGGGGTCATCCAAGGGCTGAAGGTGGATCTCTGTTGCACTGTGGACTTCCATGGGGTGCAGGGAGCACAGCTGGCTCACCACAGTCCTCTCCATGGGCTGTAGGGGAATCCCTCCTACAGCACATGAAGTAACCCCTCTCTGTCCTTCCCTGTCCCTGTTTGCTGCAGGGCTGTTTCTCACAATTTTCCTCCCTCCACACTGCCAGGCCTGCTTTTGCCTGTTCTTCAATCTATCCATCCAGAAGAGCCATGGTGTTTGCTGATGGGCTGAGCTGTGTCCTGCATGGGGGTCCTTTGGAAAAATGCCTTGAAGTGGCTTTCCCTGGCACAGGGCAGCCCTGCCCTTGCCTCACTGAGACCCCCACAGATCCCCAGCAGCCAGCACCTGGCCTGAGCACCCCGTACATCTGCCCGTGGGTCACTGCCAGTTGACAGCAGGAATTTATTCCACTCTGCTCGATGCACACAAACAAGTAAAAGCAGAGCAGGAGAGCAGTCCCACAGAGCGGGGCAATCCTGTTCTTGCAGGAAGTGGGGCAGAGAGGACACTCAGGGCTGGTGGGAGAAGTGGGCTCTGCACCCACCTGTGCACCCCATGGCCATTCCTGCATGGCTGTTTGTGCATCAGTGACCACCCCTGGAGAGTGACAGGGATCAACATGTTCACACCTCAGTTATCAACCCCTGCCAGACAGTGATACAGCTCATCATCTTACACTAGAACAGGGCCACAGCAGCAAGAATTGTCAACTGTAACAGAGATAAACCTGTTGTTTAGCCTGTTCTTTAGTTCAGTCATTTCAATCAGAAGATGACAAAGCATTTGTGGCAGATTCGCACTATTGTTATTGCCCTTTTACAGCCAGTAAACAAGGTCAAAATGATTTTGCTGTCGACAGTAACATAGCTCTCGAAACTATCTCAATGAAATGAGAATAATAACAGATTTAAATCACAACAATATTAGTTCAAAGGCTTTGAAGGATGTATTCTGAATATCTGTATCATCTACAATGGCTGGAGAGTTGCACTGGAAATTAATTGACTTGTTTGCTCTAAAGAAATAGTCACATTTTGCAAAGGCTCCAGCTTTTGTTCCTGTGTCTACTTCATGCAAAACTTGCATTTCATATAGGATAGAATCTTTAGCAGTGTCTTTTCCAGATTGGGATTGCTGAAAATTACAATAAGGGAATGAAAAGCTGGAAAAGCATACTGAAATACATAAAAAAGAAACACCAGGTGATTTTGCCTCTTCATTGCATAAATCATTGTCAAGACAAAAAAAACAAAGTTGATGCTGTACATTATGAAAAAGGAGAGAATGCATTTCATGGCTTTGATGTGGGCATCCATGCTGAGGTCCTTCATGGAGTTTGTCTGCATGTTGCGTTTGTGTCTCCAGAGGGAAAAGAGAAGCAGAAGGGCAGAAATGATGACTGCTGTGAATGGTGTGGCAAATCCAAAGCCAAGGATAAAATAATTAGAAATCAAAAGTTCTTCCAGTCTGATACTTGCTTTCCAAATACATCCTTGGCAGGTGAAATTGAGGTTTTTACAGAAAGCTTTATCAGCGACCTTGTAGACAACAGTTCCGATAACCAGGGAGAAAAACACTGACCCCAGCAAGAGCCAGGGCACCATCTTGTCAACTTTTACTTTCAGGTAGATGAAGAAGCTGTTCCTGAGATTGGCAATTTTTATACAATAAAAGACACAAAGAGAGGCTGAAACCCCAAAGTTGGAACAATTAAGAAAGTTCTGAGCACTCTTAAGTAATTGATATATGGGGTGAACATGAAGATAATTGGGATAAATTACTGAGAGAAGGAAATATACCCATGAGATGCACAAATACCAAAACCTGGAGCATCCCACAGCCAGCAAGATCTTCTCATTAGAGTTCAAGGTTTTCTTTCTCACCCAGGACGTGCAAATCACAGAAACAATGAAAGCATTTATCCACATGCCAGCAAACGCCTGGAGAGTGCCGATGGTCACAGATGCAGCACCATATGAGGTGATATTGGATATCTCTGAAGAGTGACAAGCTTTCATCCTGGGAGCTGGGAGCAGTGCTGTGCTGGACAAGGGAGCTGTTGCACCAATGCCAAGGGCAGGTCAGCGGCTGCTGTTCCCTGAGTGTCCCGTCTGGAAAGAGGAGCTTTATAGAGCTGCTGGTGGGGGGGATTGTGGTGCCGCTCCCCTTGAGAGCAGGGCAGGTGCAGGGATGTAAATGTGCTGGGTATCCCCTTACCTGGTGTCAGTGTGCCTCTGCAGTATTTGAATGTTGGTTCAGGAGGGCTGTGTTGGGTGGCACAAAGAATGGAGATGTTTTTGTGCAGAGTTCAGTGTTGTGATTCTGTGACTGACCCTTGTTTGACCCCTGTCAGGCTCCATGACCTGGGTTCTTCTGTTCCTTGACCAGCAGTGATGTTCTTGGTGAGCAGAGTTTGCTCTCAGCAGAGTACAGTCAGGGGAGTCACTGTGCTCTTTCATCTGAGGGTCCTGGAGCTGTGAAGTTCAACCAAGGTGCTGGAAAACAGGAGTTCCTTTTGATCCTTCACAGGCACTGAAATTCCTGTTAGTTTCCCTACTCTTAATACCTTAATGTTTAGTGAAGAGCCACATGTGGGCTCTTCACTCTTCAGTGTGGGAGAATATTGAATGAAGAATCTTTTCCAGGATTAAGTTGAAGAATTTGCAGGAAAAGGATGAAAGTCAGCACGAGTCTCTGTGCCAGGATTCAAATCTCATCTGCTTGCAATATGAAAAGTCTTCGAAATCCATGCTGGATTCCCTGCACCCTGGAATCCTGACAAGTTTCTAAGTTAATTTAAGTTCTGAAAGCTCTTGAGGTTTTTAATAGGCAAGGTTTATTGAGCCCTGTAGGGCATGGAGGGCCCTTAGACTCTGGGTTAGTGCAGGACCTTGCACAACGGGACCACAGGTACCAACGAGGCCTCAGCTGATGCTCTGATGTAACCAGGAAAAAATGAAGTCCCAAGAAAGAGCTCTCTGGTTACAAGAAATAAAGGCCCAGCATTTTCTCTCTTCAGAATGGTGATGCTCTTTTTTCTTAGGGACATAAATGTCATGTCACTATGTCATGTCAAGACTCCTATCACATGTTTATCTTTGCATGTGTTTGGGAAGGCTCTCGCTACAGCACTGACACATGGAAATGTTTTTATATTAGGCCTGGAGTTCATCTGAACAACAAAACATGGTACCTACCACACTTTGCATTGAAATACATTCAGACAATCCATGGATTTTTCATAAAATTCTGGTGAGATCTTCTTTACCCTTTATTTCATATTGCCTAGAAAATGCCAGTGTCAGGGCTTGGTTTGAATGCAGTCATGCAAAAATAGTGGTTCTTTTGATAGCTGATATTGTTGATGGAAGTCTGAGCATTGCCTTCAGATTTTTCATTTCCTCTCATGGCATGTGCTTTATGCTCTAGTGTGAATTTTCTCTGGGTTTGCTGACAGAACAGAAAACATGGTGTAGATTTAAGGTTTGAGTTTTTTGTCTTTGTCTGTTGTTGTTGTTTTCTCCTTCCTCTTTGCTTATATATTTGTGAGGAGAGTATCAGTTATTTCAATAGCAGAGGGTCTGAAGATGAACTGAAAAACCCTTTCTCAAAGTGATGTTTTCTTACTGGTATTTGCTGCTGATCTAAACCAACACCAGCAGGAGTGTAGATTGGGATTACACTGTTAACAGAAGGATGTTGATGTCATTAAGAGCAGGAGAGGAATGCTCTGTGGAACAGCTGCTATGGAGGGAAATGGTCGGACCCTTCTATCCCACCATGGTAGTGGGTTTGGAATTAGAGGAAGTTTAACATCCCTTCCAGCCTGAAAAGTAGCTCTATAGTAATTGCATTAGGTACAGGCTGACTTTCTCCAGCTCTCCAGACTGCTTTTATGTCATTTACTATGGAGTTTTGTTTTATTAATGTCACTCCCGAGCTATCCCTCTGCTCATCAACACTTTTCCATGGCAAAAGCATTTTTAACTGTTTCACTTCTCAATCATGAAAACTTGGAATGTGACCCAAAGCAGATTTCCATACCCTGCCAGCACTGGGCAGCCCCTCCCATTGAGCTCTTCCATCTCTGCTGTGTCAGCTTCCCCAGACTGGGCACATCACTGCATCTCTCCATCTGGGCTGTGCACTGTGGCTGTGCTGGTGGATAACGTGGTGGATAGAGCTGCTGGTGGGGGGATTGTGGTGCCGCTCCCCTTGAGAGCAGGGCAGGTGCAGGGATGTAAATGTGCTGGGTATCCCCTTACCTGGTGTCAGCGTCACTCTGCAGTATTTGAATGTTTGTTCAGGAGGGTTGTGTTGAGTGACACAAAGAGTGGAGATGTTTTCTTGCAGTGGACAATGTTGTAATTTTATGGGGGACACATGTTTGACCCCTGGGAGGATTTAGAATCTGGGTTCCTCTGTCCCTTTGTCATGTACACTGAGCAAATTAGTTTTGTCTGCAGTCATTAAAAAATATTCTTTCTTTTGATAATTGTTGGTGGTGATGGAAGGCAGAGCATTGCCTTGAGACAATTTCCATTTCCTGATACTGCCTGTTCTCCTCTTTATGCTTTGCTTTGTCTTTCCTGTGCTTTTACTGACAGAATAGAAAATGTGTTATAATGTTGGACAGTTTTTGATAGTTTATTATTTTCCTACTTATTTTCTTCTTCTTCTTTCCATTAGTATATGAAAAGAATAGAAGGAATTCCTACTACAACAGGTCTGAAGGTGAACTGTCTGTGCTGGGACTGTGTTTGTACAGGGACATTAAATGAAAGTGTTACACCTGCCGGACCCTGCTGTGACTGGGGTTTCAATTCAGCCGTGTCTGGGGAATCTGACAATTTAGAAAGAGTATAAGAGTGTAAATCAGAGTCTCCAATGCTGGGTTTTCAATGAATTGGAATGTGTGGCTCAAGTCCTTGAAGTGCAAGGGTTAGGTTTTAATTCAAGTCCATCCCCTCCAGCACCACTCAAGAAGGGGAAGGAATCTCCCAGACTTCGTATCTATCAGCCCATGTGCATATTTTGGAAGCCCTTGTGCACCTCAAATGGCATCTGACCTCTCTATTTCTGCATCTGAGGGACACATGTATGTGGGATGTGAGAGACATGGCCAAACCCCTTCCCTCTACACAATCCTTGTCTTTCTCCTTTACTGTAGAAAATCCCTGATGCTTAGCCTGGATTTGCTAGCTACTTAGACTCTTAGATGCCCCATTTCTTCTGGGCAAATCCATTCAAGTCCATAACTCAACTTCAATGCTCAGAAGGTCACAATTGTTTCAGAATACAATCCTGGGAAAGAGAATAAAAGTCTCCTCTGGGCAGGTGTTATGAACTTTTTATGGAAATATTAATTCAACCCCAAATCCTGTTTAGACAGAGAAGGGGGGCTGAAATGTTCTGAAGTGGCATTAGTTATTTATTTGGTAGTTTCTGGGGAGTTGTTGTTTAAAGAGATGGGTTGGTAGCAAGACAATGTTATAGACCGTGTTTGGAAAAGGGACAAAACAGATTCGACTTGGGGAAAATCAACTGAATTTATTGCCTATTGAAAAGAGAGTAGGAGGAAGAGGAATAAACACAAAACTAGAACACCTGGTCTCCACCCTCCAATCATCCGAGGCTCAATTCATTCTCAGATTCTCTACCTCCTCATCCCTCCCAGCAGCACAATGGGATGGGCAATGGGGGTGACAGTCAGATTGCAACAGGTTCTTTGCTTCAGTCCTTCCTCACGCTCTTCCCCTGCTAAAGTGTGGGTCTCTTCCACGGGCTGCAGTCCATCAGGATAAACTGGCTCCAGTGTGAGCTCTCCATGAGCTGCAAGAGCTCCATGAGTTGCAATCGTTCACCCACCCCACCTGCTCTGTGTGGGGTCATCCAAGGGCTGAAGGTGGATCTCTGTTGCACCGTGGACTTCCATGGGGTGCAGGGAGCACAGCTGGCTCACCACAGTCCTCTCCACGGGCTGTAGGGGAATCCCTCCTACAGCACATGAAGTAACCCCTCTCTGTCCTTCCCTGTCCCTGTTTGCTGCAGGGCTGTTTCTCACAATTTTCCTCCCTCCACACTGCCAGGCCTGCTTTTGCCCGTTCTTCAATCTATCCATGCAGAAGAGCCATGGTGTTTGCTGATGGACTGAGCTGTGTCCTGCATGGGGGTCCTTTGGAAAAATGCCTTGAAGTGGCTTTCCCTGGCACAGGGCAGCCCTGCCCTTGCCTCACTGAGACCCCCACAGATCCCCAGCAGCCAGCACCTGGCCCGAGCACCCCATACATCTGCCCGTGGGTCACTGCCAGTTGACAGCAGGAATTTATTCCACTCTGCACGATGCACACAAACAAGTAAAAGCAGAGCAGGAGAGCAGTCCCACAGAGCGGGGCAATCCTGTTCTTGCAGGAAGTGGGGCAGAGAGGACACTCAGGGTTGGTGTGGGAAGTGGGCTCTGCACCCACCTGTGCACCCCACGGCCATTCCTGCATGGCTGTTTGTGCGTCAGTGACCACATCTGGAGAGTGACAGGGATCAACATGTTCATCTAAATTAAATGAGAATAATGATAGATTTAAATCACAACAATATTAGGTCGAAGACTTTGAAGGATGTATTCTGAACATCTGTGTCATCTACATTGCCCGGAGAGTTGCACTGGAAATTAATTGACTTGTTTGCTCTAAAGAAATAGTCACATTTTGCAAAGGGTTTTGTTCCTGTGTCTACGTCATGCAAAACTTGCATTTCATATAGGATAGAATCTTTAGCAGTGTCTTTTCCAGATTGGGATTGCTGAAAATTACAATAAGGGAATGAAAACCCGGAAAAGTATACTGAAATATATAAAAAAGAAACACCAGGTGATTTTGCCTCTTCATTGCATAGGTCAGTGTCAAGATAAAAAATACAAAGTTGATGCTGTAGGTTATGAAAAAGGAGAGAATGCATTTCATGGCTTTGATGTGGGCATCCATGCTGAGGTCCTTCATGGAGTTTGTCTGCATGTTGCGTTTGTGTCTCCAGAGGGAAAAGAGAAGCAGAAGGGCAGAAAAGATGACTACTGTGAATGGAGTGGCAAATCCAAAGCCAATGATACAATGATGGGGAGAAAACGTTCCTCTATTCTGATCCTTGCTTTCCTAATACATCCTCGGCAGGTGAAATTGAGGTTTTTACAGAAAGCTTTATCAGTGAAATCATAGACAACAGTTCCGATAACCAGGGAGAAAAACACTGACCCCAGCAAGAGCCAGGGCACAATCCTGTCAACTTTTACTTTCAGGTAGATGAAGAAGCTGTTCCTGAAAGTGGCAATTTTTATACAATAAAAGACACAAAGAGAGGCTGAAACCCAAAAGTTGGAACAATTAAGAAAGCTCTGAGCACCCTTAAGTAGTTGAAATATGGGGTGAACATGAAGATAATTGGGATAAATTAGTGAGAGAAAGGAATATATCCATGAGATGCACAAATACCAAAATCTGGAGCATCCCACAGCCAGCAAGATCTTCTCATTAGAGTTCAAGGTTTTCTTTCTCACCCAGGACGTGCAAATCACAGAAACAATGAAAGCATTTATCCACATGCCAGCAAATGCCTCAATGGTGATGATAGCCACAGATGTGACAGCATATGAGGTGATATTGAATATCTCTGGAGATTGACAAGCTTTCATCGTGGGAGCTGGGAGCAGTGCTGTGCTGGACAAGGGGGCTGTTGCACCAATGCCAAGGGCAGGTCAGCGGCTGCTGTTCCCTGAGCGTCCTGTCTGGAAAGAGGAGCTTTATAGAGCTGCTGGTGGGGGGGATTGTAGTGCTGCTCCTCTTGAGAGCAGGGCAGGTGCAGGGATGTAAATGTGCTGGGTATCCCCTTACCTGGTATCACTGTCCCTCTGCAGTATTTGAATTTTTCTTCCAGAGGGCTTAGTTGGATGGTACAAAGAATGGAGATGTTTTTGTGTAGAGGACATTGTTGTGATTTTGTGGGGGGACACATGTTTGATCCCTGGGAGGATTCAGCATCTGTGTTCTTCTGTCTCTTGGCCACCTGTCATGCTTTCGGTGAGCAGGGTGTGCTCTCAGCAAAGCTCAGTCAGGGGAGTCACTGTGCTCTTTCATCTGAGGGTCCTGGAGCTGTGAAGTTCAACCAAGGTGCTGGAAAACAGGAGTTCCTTTTGATCCTTCACAGGCACTGAAATCCCTGTTAGTTTCCTGTGATGGTTTGGATCTACGCCTTCCTGGTGACCAGTTCGTAACCAAGGAAGTAGCCATGTACCCAGTATTCCATACGATTTTTACGTAAACCAGAGTAGAAATAAGTTGGAGATTAGAGACCTCGCTCTCTTCTTTTCCAACGAGGGTCGGGAACTGTAGGTCCTTGTGTTGGTCTTGCTTATCTAAAGCTGAGGCCTGCAGTGACCGCTGGCCTGCCACGTGGGAGTTGGGAGAGTGCTGGCTGATTCTGCCAATCCTGCTTTTCTAAGGGAAGTGGTGAGATCTGTTTTGTTAGTTATTAGTATAGTTCTTGAGTTTGATTGGGTATACCTGTTCGGTGTCCCTTTTGTTCCCTTTTGTCCCTTTTTTCCCCTTTCCCTATCCCTTCGGGGGGTGGATCCCCTTTTACTGTGTATATAGCATCTTAACTGTATATAACTGTAATTTACGTAAATATATATATTTTTATATAAGCAACTTGACTTTGGGTTCTTTAATATTTTTATAGTTTTTTTTTCCCATTGCCCCAAGGGAAAAACGGAGGAGGGAAGGGGACTGCTATCGTGACTTTCGGGCATTTGGCAGGGAGCCAGGTCCAAACTATCACAGATTTTTGGTGACCTGTATGGGGAGATTGTTTTGGTTCTCCCGGTTTGTTTTGGAACAGTTACCAGGAAAACTGCCAAGAAAGGCTTGTTTATATAAACAAACCTATTGTTTAAGAACAGAGAAAAAGAATAATATAGCAATGGCTATTCTAACTACTTGTTTCATTGTATTAGCTATATTTGTGCCTGTTTTGGGCTATCCTGTAAGAAAACGCCCAACTGGAGATGAATGGGAGGAGTGTGTCCCTTTCTTTCATTGGGATGAATGGAAGGAGTATCTCACTTTCCTTGATTGGAATGAATGGAAGCAGTATTTCACTTTCCTCGATTTTGACATCAAAGGCCTACTAAAGGAAATCCCCATCATTACAATTGGCTCCAATTTTTACTTAAATTGTTTAGTAACAATCCTAGTACTGGTGAAGGCAATGAAAGAGTTATTTAAAACTGGAAGAATGGTGTTGTGTTGCTTTCCATGTTGTAGAAAAGGCCAGACCTCTAGAAGATTCGCTGGAACTTTGGGAAGGATCTTGGAAAGGCCAGTCTCTGGATGGCAAGGAGCATGGGTAAATTTTGGCAAACTGGTAGGGCGTGTGGCACCTCCCATTGTTTGGGACTTCACGCCAGAACACGTGTCTAATCCTGACAAGATGGCACGTTGTTTAGTTGAAGGGTGTCTTTCATACGATGACCCAAACACGCAGCTCCTTGCTTTATGCTGGGGTCTAGTGACAGCTTATAGAGCTGCCATAGATCACTATCAAAAGCCTAGGACAGAGGCAAAAAGTCACCTGAAACAAATGATGCCCCTCTTGAGTCCACAGACGTCGGGATCCAGACTCAACCTGAAGTCAGCACCATCTCTATTGAGTCAACCGAGTGTGGAACACAAACTCAACCCGAAATCAGCACCGTCTCTGTTAAGCTGACTGAGTATGGAACACAGACTCAACCCGAAGTCAGTGCTGTCTCTATTAATTTGATGGAGTGTGGAACACAAACTCAACCTGAAGTTAGCTCTGTCTCCTGAGCATGGAACACAGACCCAACCTGAAGTCAGCGCCATCTCTATTAAGTTGATTGAGTGTGGGACTCAGACTCAACTTGAAGTCAGCATAGCTTCTGCTAAATCTGTTGAAACTAGAGTCCAGACCGTAGATCTCATGGACACTGGAACTCAAACTACAACATCTAATGTTAAGACTACGACAGAGATGAAGACCCAAACTACCAGCCCGAGAATCACTATTGCTCCCCTAACTAAGAAGAAGATATGGATAAGGGATACTGCAGAAGCTACAGGCCTCGTTCCACAATTAAAGCGTATAAAAGGAGAAGAGGAAGAAGAAGAAGAAGAAGAAGAAGAAGGAGCAAAAGGACTTGCCAGCCCCATGGAACCTATCCCATCCAGCTATGTAGTAGTGGACGAATGGACGGCTGCAAAAGAGGAAGAAGTAGCAGCGAGAGAAGGAGCATGCCCAAAAGAATTAGGAGCGCGTCCAAAGGAAAAGGGAGTGCACCTAAAGGAAGAAGGGGAGGCAGCACAGATGGCCAATAAACCACCAAAGCCAAGGCTGACACCCAAATATTCTCTTCCTGACTTTCCAGCGGAGGATACAGAAGAACAGTTGAGACCTTCATCCCAAAGTCTGAAGGACTACTTGCTACCTCCACCCCATGGGCTTAGACAATGGAGTAGAAGTCTATCCCTGCTACATGCTCAGTCTCTGCCTCCACGTGAGAGAGGCAGAGAGAGAGAGAAAGCGGTTCCATGTAGAAGCATCAGAAGGGAAGTGGAAATGGTTCCACCTAGGGGAGACCCTTATTCTGGAACAGCAGTTGTGTGAACGAGTGAGGTACTGCGAACAATGACCCCAGCAGAGCTCTGGGATTTATGACGGGATTACAGCTGCTGGCCTGGTGAACAAATTCTCACCTGGCTGGTATGATGTTGGGATAATGGAGCCAGAAGCCACTTGTTAGAGGGTCATGAAGCACAGCAGCTAGGATCCCTCACTCAAGGCCGTGAAATAGAACAAGAAATCGTAAGAGAGACATACAATCTCAGTCTCTGGCTCCGAATCTTCCATGCTGTGAGGGAAAAATATCCATTTAAAAAATACTTAATGAGTTCTCCGAAACAGTGGACGAGTGCAGAAGAAGGCGTCCAATACTTACGAGAATTAGCTATGCTGGAACTCATTTATTGCAACTCAGATTATTATGACTGTTTAGAACCAGAGAAGATTTCATGTACGGAGCCGATGTGGAGGCAAGTGATTAGAGGTGCCCCTGCATCATACCTCAGCTGCTTAATATCAGTATACAATCCAAAAACGGATGAACCGACTGTGGACACCATGTGTTCATGGATACAGACCCTAGCAGAAAATTTGGAAAGGTCCTCCGATGCCCGACACCAACCTACCCATCCTAGGGAAGCATTGGAGAGGCCCTACGAATATTTCAAATATGAAGACGACTGTAGGGATAGAGATGATAGAGTCTATATAAACTATAGAGTCTGTAGAGGCAGACCAATAAAATGGTTTCGACCACGATTTCGACCTCGATCTTGGTCCTGACCTCATTCCCGGTCTCCTTTCTTAGCACGCAGAAGGAGAGAAAACCCCAGATGGAGATTGCGCAATCAACTATGGTCCCATCTGTGCAGCAAAGGAGAAAACATGAAGAAGTGGGATGGTGAACCCACTTCCAAATTAGAGGCCACAGTAAGAGACTTACAAAAAAGGAAAACAACAAAAAGGTTGTCTACGTGGTTGATGCAGATGCTCTGCAACCTCTGAAACACAAAAAGATGGAGGTCCACTTTGACAATAACAAGAAGGCTTCCAAGAAGGCAAAGTCAAAGTCGGACGATGAATACTCCAATCAAGACCAATAGAAGGGCCCTGCCTTCTGCCAGGAGAAGGACAGGGACCAGGAAGATAATAGGGTTTACTGGGCTGTGTGGGTTCGATGGCCTGGCACATCAGACCCTCAGAGATACCGGGTTTTAGTGGATACTGGTGCCCAGTGTACTTTAGTGCCATCGGAGCATAAGAGCATAGAGGCTGTTTCTATTTCTGGAGTGACTGGAGGGTCTCAAGAGTTGTCAGTGGTAGAGGCCGATATGAGCTTGACAGGAGACCAATGGCAAAACCATTCCATTGTGACAGGGCCAGAAGCCCCTTGCATTCTTAGTATGGACTACCTAAAAAGAGGATACTTCAAAGACCCGAAAGGGTACCGATGGGCTTTCAGTGTAGCCACAATGATTGAAGAGAAGTCCAAGCAATTGTCTGCCCTATCTGGCCTCTCAGAAGACCCTTCTGTTGTGGGATACTCCGAGTTAAAGATCAGCAAGTGCCTATAGCCACTGCAACTGTACACAGGCGACAGTACAGGACAAACTGAGATGCTGTGATCCCCATTCACAAGATGATCAGGAAGTAAGAGAGTCAAGGGGTAGTCAGCAGAACACACTCACCCTTCAACAGCCCCATTTGGCCTGTACGTAAATGATGGAGAATGGAGACTGACTGTGGACTATCGTGGCTTGAATGAAGTCACGCCGCCATTGAGTGCTGCTGTACCAGACATGTTGGAGCTCCAGTACAAGCTGGCGTCCAAGACAGCGAAGTGGTACGCCACTATTGATATTGCTAATGCATTTTTCTCCATTCCCTTGGCAGCAGAGTGCAGGCCACAGTTTGCTTTCACCTGGAGGGGTGTGCAGTACACCTGGAATTGACTGCCCCAGGGGTGGAAGCACAGTCCAACCATTTGCCATGGGCTGATCCAGGCCACCCTAGAGAAGGGTAAGGCCCCAGAGCACCTGCAGTACATCGATGACATCATTGTATGGGGGGACACAGCAGAAGAAGTTTTCGGGAAAGGACAAATGATCATCCAGATTCTCCTCGAGGCTGGTATCGCCATCAAGAGAAATAAAGTCAAAGGACCTGCCAGAGAAATCCAGTTCCTAGGAGTGAAATGGCAAGATGGACGTCGTCAAATTCCAACAGACGTCATCAATAAGATCGTAGCAATGGCTCCGCCAACAAACAAGAAAGAAACCCAAACTTTTCTGGGAGCCATAGGCTTGCGGAGGATGCACATCCCAGAGTACAGCCAAATTGTAAGCCCTCTTTACTTTGTGACCCATAAAAAGAACAACTTCCAATGGGGTCCTGAACAACAACAAGCTTTCAGGCAAATCAAGCAAGAGATTGCATATGCCATGGCTCTTGGTCCAGTCAGGACGGGACCAGATGTAAAGAATGTACTTTACTCTACAGCCAGGGATAAAGGTCCCTCCTGGAGCCTCTGGCAAAAAGTGCCTGGTGAGACATGAGGGCGACCACTTGGTTTCTGGAGCCAAAGCTACAGAGGTTCTGAGGCCAATTACAACCCTATGGAAAAAGAAATCTTAGCGGCATATGAAGGCATACGAGCAGCCTCAGAAGTGATTGGTACCGAAACACAGCTCTTCCTGGCACCCCGATTACCAGTGCTGAGCTGGATGTTCAAGGGTAAGGTGCCCTCTACACATCATGCCACCGATGCCACGTGGAGCAAGTGGATGGCTTTGATTACGCAACGTGTCCAAATGGGAAACTCAAATCACCCTGGAATTTTAGAAATTATAACCAATTCGCCTGAAGGTGGGAACTTCAGTCTGGCGGATGAAGAAGAAGAAGAGCCAGTGAGCTGAGCTGAAGAAGCTCCGCCATATAATCAGCTGCCAGATGAAGAGACACGTTATACCCTCTTCACTGATGGTTTTTGCCTCATTGTAGGAAGGAACCGGAAGTGGAAAGTAGCTGTGTGGAGTCCTACCCAACGGGTGGCAGAAACCACTGAAGGTAAAGGCGAATTGAGTCAGTTTGCAGAACTCAAAACTGTCCAATTGGCCCTAGACATTGCAGAAAGAGAAGGATGGCCAAAGCTCTACCTCTACACTGATTGGTGGATGATAGCCAATGCCCTGTGGGGATGGCTGGACAGGTGGAAGAAAATGAATTGGAGACGTAGAGGAAAACCCATTTGGACTGTTGATTTGTGACAAGACATCGCTGCCAGAGTGAAAAAACTGAATGTGAGAGTTCGCCATGTAGATGCCCATGTGCCCAAGGATTGAGCTAACGAAGAACACACTCATAACAGACAGGCAGACCGTGCTGCACAAGTCGAGGTGTCACAAGTAGACCTGGACTGGCAGCAAAAGGGAGAGTTATTCCTAACTCGATGGGCCCATGATGCTTCAGGCCATCAGGGTTGAGATGCCACCTATAGATGGGCACGAGACCAAGGGGTGGATTTGACCATGGACACTATTTCCCAGGTTATCCATGACTCTGAAACCTGTGCTGCCATTAAACAGGCCAAAAGGTTGAAACCCCTATGAAATGGTGGACGCTGGAACAAGTATAGATACGGAGAGGCATTGCAGGTTGATTACATTACATTGCCACAGACACACCAAGGTAAACACTATGTGCTTACCATGGTGAAAGAGACTACTGGATGGTTAGAGACATATTCGGTACTACATGCAACAGCCCAGAATACCATTCTAGGTCTCGAGAAGCAGGTCCTGTAGAGACATGGCACTCCAGAGCGAATTGAGTCAGACAACGGGACTCATTTCAAGAATAATCTGGTGGCCACTTGGGCATGGGAGCATGGTATTGAATGGGTATATCACATTCCATATCATGCACCCGCTGCTAGGAAAGTTGAAAGGTGTAATGGACTGTTAAAAACAAGTCTGAAGGCACTAGGTGAGGGAACTTTCAAGAATGGGGACAAGCACTTAGCCAAGACCACCTGACTAGTTAACACTAGAGACTCTGTCAATTGAGTTGGTCCTGCCCAAGCAGAATCCCTCCACACTGTAGATGGAGACAAAATTCCAGCGATCCATCTAAGAGGTATGTTAAGGAAGGCTGTTTGGATTACTCCTCCCTCGGGCCAAGACAAACCCATTCATGGGATTGTTTTCGCTCAAGGGCGCAGAAATACCTAGTGGGTAATGAGAAAGGATGAAAAGATCCACTGTGTGCCTCAAGGAAATTTAACCTTGGGGAAAGACTAATCATGTGCTTTGAGTTGTGTTTTACAGGAAACCAGTCACCAGATGGGAAAGGCCTGAACAACTGATGCCAGTATCCAGTGATAAACCAGCCCAGACCAGAAAACCAGCCCTAAAACCAGAACTGTAATTGTCACCAAAAGGCCAAGAATCCGAACCAAGTTAATCCTGATTCTTCTACAACAAGATGAATACTCTAAAGAATGAAAAAGGACTATATACATTTATGTATATGTGTATATATGAGTGGGATATAAGCAAACGCAGAATATAGGTGTTACGTAAAAATAGTATGGAATAAGGAGTGAAGAATGTGATGGTTTTGATCTAAGCCTTCCTGGTGACCAGTTCGTAACCAAGGAAGTGGCCATGTACCCAGTATTCCATACAATTTTTACATAAACCAGAGTAGAAATAAGTTGGAGATTAGAGACTTCGCTCTCTTCTCTTCCAGCAAGGTTCGGGAACAGTGGGTCCTTGTGTTGGTCTCGCTTATCTAAAGCTGAGGCCTGCAGTGACCGCTGGCCTGCCATGTGGGAGTTCGGAGAGTACTGGCTGATTCTGCCAATCCTGCTTTTCTAAGGGAAGTGGTGAGATCTGTTTTGTTAGTTATTAGTATAGTTCTTGAGTTTGATCGGGTATACCTGTTCGGTGTCCCTTTTGTTCCCTTTTGTCCCTTTTTTCCCCTTTCCCTATCCCTTCGGGGGGTGGATCCCCTTTTACTGTGTATATAGCATCTTAACTGTATATAACTGTAATTTACGTAAATATATATATTTTTATATAAGCAGCTTGACTTTGGGTTCTTTAATTTTTTTATAGGTTTTTTTTCCTTTGCCCTAAGGGAAGAAGGGAGGGGGGAAGGGGGCTGCTATTGTGACTTTCAGGCATTTGGCAGGGAGCCAGGTCCAAACTACTCTTAATTCCTTAATGTTTAGTGAAGAGCCACATGTGGGCTCTTCACTCTTCAGTGTGGGAGGATATTGAATGAAGAATCTTTTCCAGGATTAAGTTGAAGAATTTGCAGGGAAAAGGATGAAAGTCAGCATGAGTCTCTGTGCCAGGATTCAAATCTCATCTGCTTGCAATATGAAAAGTCTTAGGGATGGGACCATGCTGGATTCCCTGCACCCTGGAATCCCCAAGAGGGACTCTGGGTTAATGCAGGACCTTGAACATCGGGACCACAGGTATCAACGAGGCCTCAGCTGATGCTCTGGTGTAACCAGGAAAAAATGAAGTCCCAAGAAATAGTTCTCTGGCTACAAGAAATAAACCCCCAGCATTGTCTCTCTTCAGGATGGTGATGCTCTTTTTTCTTAGGGACATAAATGTCATGTCACTATGTCATGTCAAGACTCATATCACATGTTTATCTTTGCATGTGTTTGGGAAGGCTCTTGCTACAGCACTGACACATGGAAATGTTTTTGTATTAGGCCTGGAGTTCATCTGAACAACAAAACATGGTACCTGCCACACTTTGCATTGAAATACATTCAGATAATCCATGGATTTTTCATAAAATTCTGGTGAGATCTTCTTTACCCTTTATTTCATATTGCCTAGAAAATGCCAGTGTCATGGCTTGGTTTGAATGCAGTCATGCAAAAATAGTGTTTCTTTTGATAGCTGATATTGTTGATGGAAGTCTGAGCATTGCCTTCAGATTTTTCATTTCCTCTCATGGCATGTACTTTATGCTCTAGTGTGAATTTTCTCTGGGTTTGCTGACAGAACAGAAAACATGGTGTAGATTTAAGGTTTGAGTTTTTTGTCTTTGTCGTTGTTGTTGTTTTCTCCTTCCTCTTTGCTTATATATTTGTGAGGAGAGTATCAGTTATTTCAATAGCAGAGGGTCTGAAGATGAACTGAAAAACCCTTTCTCAAAGTGATGTTTTCTTATTGGTATTTGCTGCTGATCTAAAGCAACACCAGCAGGAGTGTAGATTGGGATTACACTGTTAACAGAGGGATGTTGATGTCATTAAGAGCAGGAGAGGAATGCTCTGTGGAACAGCTGCTATGGAGGGAAATCGTCAGACCCTTCTATCCCACCATGGCAGTGGTTTGGAATTAGAGGAAGTTTAACATCCCTTCCAGCCTGAAAAGTAGTCCTTTAATAAGTGCATTAGGTACAGGTTGACTTTCTCCAGCTCTCCAGACTGCTTTTACTTCACTTGCTATGGAGTTTTGTTTTATTAATGTCACTCCCAAGCTATCCCTCTGCTCATCAACACTTTTCCATGGCAAAAGCATTTTTAACTGTTTCACTTCTCAGTCATGAAAACTTGGAATGTGACCTAAAGCAGATTTCCATACCCTGCCAGCACTGGGCAGCCCCTCCCATTGAGCTCTGCCATCTCTGCTGTGTCAGCTTCCCCAGACTGGGCACATCACTGCATCTCTCCATCTGGGCTGTGCACTGTGGCTGTGCTGGTGGATAACGTGTCCCCTCCAGGTCCAACTGAGTGGGGTTGGTGCACAGGGCAGTAAGACTGCGCTGGATGTCATGTTCTCAGAGTTTGCTAAGAGAAATTAGCAATTTCTATGCAATAAAAGGCACAAACCACAGTTTGTTGAAACACACTAGTTGAAACAATCAAAAAAGGTTTGAGTAGAAACAACTAGTGGAAGTATGGAGTGAACACGAATGCAACTGGGATATATTATTGAGAGAAATTAATATACTCATGAGAAGCACAAATTCAAAACCCAGGGTGAGCCTCCCACAACCGGCAAGATCTTCCGATTAGAGTTCAAGGTTTTCCTTTTGACCCAGGACATGCAAATTACACAAAAAATGAAAGCACTTATCCACATGCCAGCAAATGCCTCAAGGGTGATGACAGCCACAGATGTGGCAGCATATGAGGTGATATTGAATATCTCTGGAGATTGACAAGCTTTCATTCTGGGAGCTGGGAGCAGTGCTGTGCTGGACAAGGGAGCAGTTGCACCAATGCCAAGCGCAGGTCAGCGGCTGCTGTTCCCTGAGTGTCCCATCTGGAAAGAGGAGCTTTATAGAGCTGCTGGTGGGGGGGATTGTGGTGCCGCTCCTCTTGAGAGCAGGGCAGGTGCAGGGATGTAAATGTGCTGGGTATCCCCTCACCTGGTGTCAGTGTCCCTCTGCAGTATTTGAATGTTGGTTCAGGAGGGCTGTGTTGAGTGACAGAAAGAATGGAGATGTTTTTTTGCCGTGGGCAGTGTTGTGATTTTGTGGGGGGACACATGTTTGATCCCTGGGAGGATTCAGAATCTGGGTTCTTCTGTCTCTTGGTCACCTACACTGAACAAATTATTTTTGTCTGCAGTCATTAAAAAATATTCTTTCTTTTGATAATTGTTGGTGTTGATGGAAGGCAGAGCATTGCCTGATACTGCCTGTTCTCCTCTTTATGCTTTGCTTTGTCTTTCCTGTGCTTTTACTGACAGAATAAAAAATGTGTTAAAAGGTTGGATAGTTTTTGATAGTTTATTATTTTCCTACTTTCTTTCTTCTTCTCTCCATTAGTATATGAAAAGAATAGAAGGAATTCCTACTACAACAGGTCTGAAGGTGAACTGTCTGTGCTGGGACTGTGTTTGTACAGGGACATTAAATGAAAGTGTTACACCAGCCGGACCCTGTCGTGGCTGGGGTTTAGATTCAACCATGTCTGGAGAATCTGACAATTTAGAAAGAGTATAAGAGTGTAAATCAGAGTCTCAAATGCTGGGTTTTCAATGAAGGGAATGTGTGGCTCATGTCCTTAAAGTGCAAGGGTTAGGTTTTAATTCAAGTCCATCCCCTCCAGCACCACTCAAGAAGGGGAAGGAATCTCCCAGACTTTGTATCTATCAGCCCATGTGCATATTTTGGATGCCCTTGTGCAACCTCAAATGACATCTGACCTCTCTGTTTCTGCATCTGAGGGACACATGTATGTGGGATGTGAGAGACATGGCCAAACCCCTTCCCTCTACATAATCCTTGTCTTTCTCCTTTACTGTAGAAAATCCCTGATGGTTAGCCTTGATTTGCTAGCTACTTAGGCTCTTAGATGCCCCATTTCTTCTGGGCAAATCCATTTAATCCATAACTCAACTTCAATGCTCAGAAGGTCACAGTTTTTTCAGAATACAGTCCTGGGAAAGAGAATAAAAATCTCCTCTGGGCAGGTGTTATGAACTTTTTATGGAAATGTTAATTCAACCCCAAATCCTGTTTAGACACAGAAGGAGGCCTGGAATGTTCTGAAGAGGCATTAGTTATTTATTTGGTAGTTTCTGGGGAGTTGTTGTTTAAAGAGATGGGTTGGTAGCAAGGCAGTGTTTTAGACCGTGTTTGGAAAAGGGACAAAACAGACTTGACTTGGGGAAAATTACCTGAATTTATTGCCTATTGAAAAGAGAGTAGGAGGAAGAGGAATAAACACAAAATTAGAACACCTGGTCTCCACCCTCCAATCATCCAAGCCTCAACTCATTCTCAGATTCTCTAAATCCTCATCCCTCCCAGCAGCACAATGGGATGGGCAATGGGGGTGACAGTCAGATCATAACAAGTTGTTTGCTTCAGTCCGAGCACCCCGTACATCTGCCCGTGGGTCACTGCCAGTTGACAGCAGGAATTTATTCCAGGTTGCACGATGCACACAAACAAGAAAGAGCAGAGCAGGAGAGCAGTCCCACAGAGCGGGACTTTGAAGGATATATTCTGAACATCTGTATCATCTACGCTGGTAGGAGAGTTGCACTGGAAATTAATTGACTTGTTTGCTCTAAAGAAATAGTCACATTTTGCAAAGGCTCCAGCTTTTGTTCCTGTGTCTACTTCATGCAAAACTTGCATTTCATATAGGATAGAATCTTTAGCAGTGTCTTTTCCAGATTGGGATTGCTGAAAATTACAATAAGGGAATGAAAAGACGGAAAAGCATACTGAAATACATAAAAAAGAAACACCAGGTGATTTTGCCTCTTCATTACATAAATCATTGTCAAGACAAAAAATACAAAGTTGATGCTGTACATTATGAAAAAGGAGAGAATGCATTTCATGGCTTTGATGTGGGCATCCGTGCTGAGGTCCTTCATGCAGTTTGTCTGCATGTTGCGTTTGTGTCTCCAGAGGGAAAAGAGAAGCAGAAGGGCAGAAAAGATGACTGCTGTGAATGGAGTGGCAAATCCAAAGCCAAGGATAACACAAAAGTGGAGAAAATGTTCCTCTATTCTGATCCTTCCTTTCCAAATACATCCTTGGCAGGTGAAATTGAGGTTTTTACAGAAAGCTTTATCAGTGACATCGTAGACAACGGTTCCGATAACCAGGGAGAAAAACACTGACCCCAGCAAGAGCCAGGGCACCATCTTGTCAACTTTTACTTTCAGGTAGATGAAGAAGCTGTTCCTGAAAGTGGCAATTTTTATACAATAAAAGACAGAAAGACAGGCTGAAACCCACAAGCTGAAAAAATTAAGAAAGTTCTGAGCACTATTACTTAGCAGAAATATGGGGTAAACATGAAGATAATTGGGGTAAATTAGTGAGAGAAAGAAATGTATCCATGAAATGCACAAACACCAAAACCTGGAGGATGCCAGTAGCAGCAAGATCTTCTCATTAGAGTTCAAGGTTTTCTTTCTCACCCAGGACATGCAAATCACAGAAACAATGAAAGCATTTATCCACATGCCAGCAAACGCCTGGAGAGTGCCGATGGCCACAGATGTGACAGCATATGAGGTGATATTGGATATCTCTGAAGAGTGACAAGCTTCCATCCTGGGAGCTGGGAGCAGTGCTGTGCTGGACAAGGGAGCTGTTGCACCAATGCCAAGCGCAGGTCAGCGGCTGCTGTTCCCTGAGTGTCCCGTCTGGAAAGAGGAGCTTTATAGAGCTGCTGGTGGGGGGGATTGTGGTGCCGCTCCTCTTGAGAGCAGGGCAGGTGCAGGGATGTAAATGTGCTGGGTATCCCCTTACCTGGTGTCAGTGTCCCTCTGCAGTATTTGAATGTTGGTTCAGGAGGGCTGTGTTGAGTGACACAAAGAGTGCAGATGTTTTTTTTCAGAGTTCAGTGTTGTGATTCTGTGACTGACCCTTGTTTGATCCCTGTCAGGCTTTATGACCTGGGTTCTTCTGTTCCTTGACCAGCAGTGATGTTCTTGGTGAGCAGAGTTTGCTCTCAGCAGAGTACAGTCAGGGGAGTCACTGTGCTCTTTCATCCAGGAGTCCTGGAGCTGCACATTTTATTTGAACTGTTGTAACTGGAGTTCCTTATGATCCTTCACAGGCATTGAAATCCATGAAAGTTTTCTCCATGGTAATGCCTTTCATGAAGAACCACATAGTGGGTGGAGGGGTTGTTGAAGGAGAATCTCTTTTCCAGAAGCTCAATTTAAAGCATATGAGGGAAGAGGTTAAAAATAATTAAGAGTCCCTGTGCAAGGGTTCAATCTCATCTGCTACAAATCTGAAAAGTTTTGGGGGTGGGACCATGCTGAATTCCCCCTCATCTAAAAACCCTCAAGCTTCCAAATGAATTTAGGTCCTGAAAGGTCAGGGGTTTTTTAACAGGCAGGGTCTGCTAAGCTCTGTAGGTCATGGAGTGCCCTTGGATTCTTGGTTAATACAGGACCTTGGGACCACAGGTACCAAGGAGGCCTCGGCTGATGTTGTGGTGTAACCAGAAAATATTGAAATCAGAGCAAATGGTTCTGGGGTTACAAGAAATAAATCACCAGCAATTTCTCTTCAGAATGATGATGCCCTTATTTTCTGGGGAACAGAAATGCAATCACTGTGTCACATGAATATTCTTATCACGCACTCCTATTTGCCTAGCAGTTTTTGTGAAGGCCCTTGTACAGCACTGACAGATGCAAATGTTTTTAGAGAAGGCCTGGATTTCATCTCAAGAACAAAACACAGTACCTGCCACGCATTCCCTTTAAATCCATTCAGATAGTCACGGGATTGTCATAAAAATGCAAGTGAGATCTTCACCTCCCTTTTTCTTTTATATTTCCTAGAAAATATCAGAGTATTGTCATGAAAGAATTTTATTTTTCTTGTTCTGTTCTGTGCTTCAGTCTGGTGTGAGTTAACTTGGACTTCTGAGGGGAAGACTTTGACCTCTTAAGGACAATGTTTATGTCGGGAGAGTCCCTTCAGGGGGAGGGGCAGTCCTGAAGGGCAAAACAGTCTAGGTTGTCTGGACATCCTTCAAGGAGGACATCTTGAATGTGCTGGAGCAGGATAGCCCCACATGTTGAAAAACGAGATGTCAGGGAAGAAGAGCAGCCTGACTGAACATGGAAGTTTTGCTGGAACTCAGGAAAAAAAGGAAATGACAAGGTTTTGATGGAGGCTCAGGAAAATCAGGATGACTGCAAGGGTGTCACTAGGTTATGCAGGAAGAAAGTAAGACAAAAGCCCAACTACAACTTAGTTTGGCCACTGCTGTAAGAGATAACAGGAATTGTTTTTACATGTCCACTAACAAGGAAAGGAGGGCTGAGCAGAATCTTCATCCTTTTTTTGGATTTGAGGTGAAATATTACCACAAAGGATGAAGAGAAGGCTGAGGTACTTATTGCCTTCTTTGCCTCAATCTGTAAAAGTCAGAGCAGTTGTCCTAAGGGTACTGAATCATCTTAGCTGGAAATCAGAGATAAGGAATGGAATGAAGCCCCCCTAAACCAGGAAGTATCTAGTGACCTGATGTGCCACCTACACACTCCCAAGTCTCTGGTGCCAGATGGGATCCACCCAAGGGTACTGAGGAAGCTGGTGGAAGAGGTCACCAAGACATTCTCCACCGTTTATCCCAGGTCCTGGCTAACCAGGGAGGTGTCAAAAGCCCAGAGCTTGGCAGTACCACGGCCAGGGTTTGGGCTCAGCTCTGTGTGGGGAATGTGGTACCTTATAAAAAACCTACTGGTAAAAAGTCAGACTCTCAAATGCTGGGTTTTCAAAGCATGGATAGTGTGAAACAGGCACTTGAAATAGAGGTGTCAGCTTTTAATTCAAATCCATCCCCTCCAGCACCACTCAAGAAGGGGAAGGAGTATCCCAGGCTTTGTATCTACCAGCCCATGTGCACATTTTGGATGCCCTTGTGCATCTCAAAGAGCACCAGACTGCTGTGTTTCTGTACTGGATGGACACACAGATGTACTGGGATCTGAGAGACATTGCACACCAATTGAATTGCTTCCATCTGAGCTTAGCTCAGGCTGAACATCTTCCCAATGCACAATCCTTGTCTTTCTCCTTCATGATGGGAAATCCCAGATGAGCAGCCTTGCTAACTACTTAGGCTCTTGGTTGCCCAATTTCTTCTGGGCAAACCCATTCCATTTATAACTGAACTTTAATCTTCAGAAGGTCACAATTGAAGAATACAGTCCTGGGAAAGAGACTAAAAATGTCCTCTGGGCAGGTGTTTTGAACTTTTTATGGAAAAAGAGAGATTGTGTTTGGAAAAGGCAATATTACAGTGGTTGAGAGGTTGCTCTGGACTAAATGGTTCTTTCTCTCATTTCATGAGGAGAGAGGAAGGTTTTTGACAGTAGTATTTCCCCACCTCCCACCAGAGCCTTTCACTGCTGGGACTGAAGCCCCTTTGCAGGGGCAGCTCCTGTGAGCCCATGGCTGACCGGCTTGAGCCCCTACACAGACCACACCTACAGAGACACACCCCCAGAGTCCTTACCAGCTCCACACTGGGTTTTCCATAGCAGAGTCTCAGGCATCTGGATCTTTAAAATAATTTAATCATGGCACAGAAGCAGCACGAGCTGAGCGCCACTGAGAAGGGACCCCCAACAACCAAATCCCTGGATTTTGCACCCTTCCAGTCTATGCACATGATAGCCTGGGGTCTTGGCTCCATGCCTGGGGCTCCTGCCTTTTCCTGCCACCCAGAGCACAACTTGCAGCTCTCACTGTAGCTGCACACTGAGCTGCCTGCACTGAATGTATTCCTCAACTATTTCATGTTTAGTTGACCTGCTACAGTGGGGTGACCTTGGGCACACACTCAGTTGCTCCTAATTTGCACGAAGATGCAGTGGAAAATAAGATAGAAACCTCATGGGCTGATATAAATACAGAGACATCACTCACCAGTTACTGTCACGGACACAACAGACTCAAGTAGGGAAAAATGAATTTATTGCCATTTGAAAATAGAGTAGAGTGATGAGGAACAAAAACTAAACTAGTACCCCTTGCTCCACCCCCATTCATTCCAGGCTCAACTTCACTCCTCCAATCCCAGAGTCTCTACCTCCTCCCCTACAGCAATGCAGGGGAACAGAAAATGGGGTTTGCAGTCACATCATAATGAGCTGTCTCTACACCTTCCTCCTCACATTCTTCTGTTCCAGCGTGGGTCCGTCCCATGGGCTGCAGTCCTTCTGACTGCACCCAGCTATTCCATGGAGTCATCCTGTGGGCTGAAGGTGGATCTCAGCTCCCCCATGGACTTCCATGCATTGCAGAGGCACAGCTGCCTCACCATGGTCCTCTCCAGGGGCTGCAGGGGAACGTCTGCTCTGGCACCTGGAGCAACCCCTCCCCTTCCTTCACTGTCCCTGTTGCTGCAGGACTGTTTCTCACAATTGCCAGGCCAGTTTTTTGCACTTTTTAAACTGTCTTTTCACAGAGGAGCCACGACCACCACTGATGGGCTGAGCTGTGTCCTGCAGCGGGTCCTTTGGTTTGCCTTGAAGTGGCTTTCCCTGGCACAGGGCAGCCTTGACCTTGCCTCACTGAGACCCCCACCAGGCCCCAGCTGCCAGCACATGGCCCAAGCACCTTGTACATCTGCCTGTGGGTCACTGTGAGATGACAGCAGGACTTTATTCCGTGCTGCACCATGCACAGATCCCACTTTCCCAGGTGTTTTACTGAGACAGGCTCCACTGGGAAGAGCTGATCTCACCTACAAGTGAAAGCAGAGCAGGAGAGAATCACTCAGGGCAGGGCAATCCTGTTCTTGCAGGAAGTGGGACAGAGAGGACACTCAGGGCTGGTGTGGGAAGTGGGCTCTGCACCCACCTGTGCACCCCACGGCCATCCCTGCATGGCTGTTTGTGCGTCAGTGACCACCCCTGGAGAGTGACAGGGATCAACATGTTCACACCTCAGTTATCAACCCCTGCCAGGCAGTGACACAGCTCATCATCTTACACGAGAAGAGGGCCACAGCAGCAAGAAATGTAAACTAAAACAGAGATAAACCTGTTGTTTAGTTCAGTCATTTCAATCAGCAAGTGCCAAAGCATTTGTAGCAAGTTTGCAGAGTCATTATTGCCCTTTTGCATCCAGGCCATGCACCAGCTCAAAATGAAGTTCTTATAGACAATAATTCAGCCCCAAAAGTATCTAAACTAAACTATATGAATAATGAATCATTTAACTCACAATAATTTAGTTCAAAGAATTTGAATGCAGTTTCCTTAGCTTAGATGGGGAAGAGGGAAGTATCATCTACACTGCCTGGAGAGTTGCATTAGAGATTAAGGGACTTGTTTACTACAGTGAAGGGTCAACATTTTGCATGGGTTCCAGCTTTAGTTACAGTTCCTACTTCATGCAAACCATGCACTTCACACAGGGCAGAATCCTTAACAGTGTCTTTTCCAGACTGGGGTTGCTGAAAATCAGAATGAGGGAATGAACACCTGGAAAAACATACATAAATACATAAATCATAGACATCAGGTGAGTTTCCTCCTTTGTAGAATAAATCATTCCTACAACCAAACATATAAAGTTGATGCTGTACATTATGGAAAAGGAGAGAACAGATTTCATGGCTTTGATGTGGGCATCCATGCTGAGGTCCTTCATGGAGTTTGTTTGCATGTTGCATTTGTGTCTCCAGAGGGAAAAGAGAAGCAGAAGGGCAGAAGAGATGACTGCTGTGAATGAAGTGGCATATCCAAAGCCAGTGATAAAATAAAAAGTGAACAAATGTTCATCTGTCTTGATTTGCAGTTTCCAAAACTGTCCTTGCCTGGTGGAATTGTTACAATGCGGTTTATTAGTGAAATCATAGACAAGGATTCCATTTACCAGGGAGAAAAGCACAGACCCCAACAAGAGCCAGGGCACAATCCTGTCAACTTTTACTTTCAGGTAGATGAAGAAGCTGTTCCTGAAAGTGGCAATTTTTATACAGTAAAAGACACAAAGACAGGCTGAAACCCAAAAGTTGGAACAAGTGACAAAGCTCTGAGTACTACTAAGTAGTGGATATATGGGGTGAACATGAAGGTAGTTGGGATAAATGATTGAAAGAAAGGAGTATACCCATGAGATGCACAAATACCAAAACCTGGAGAATCCCACAGCCAGCAAGATCTTATCATAAGACTTCAAGGTTTTCTTTCTCACCCAGGTCATGCAAATCACAGAAACAATGAAAGCATTTATCCACATGCCAGTAAACGTCTCGACGGTCATGATGACCACAACTGTGGCATCATATGAAGTGACATTGAATTGCTCTGAAGAGTGACAAGTTTCCATCCTGGGAGCTGGGAGCAGTGCTGTGCTGGACAAGGGAGCTGTTGCACCAATGCCAAGCGCAGGTCAGCGGCTGCTGTTCCCTGAGTGTCCCGTCTGGAAAGAGGAGCTTTATAGAGCTGCTGGTGGGGGGGATTGTGGTGCCGCTCCCCTTGAGAGCAGGGCAGGTGCAGGGATGTAAATGTGCTGGGTGTCCCCTTACCTGGTGTCAGTGTCACTCTGCAGGATTTGAATGTTGGTTCAGGAGGGCTGTGTTGAGTGACACGAAGATGTTTTTGTGCAGAGGTCAGTGTTGTGATTCTGTGATTGACCCTTGTTTGATCCCTGTCTGGTTTCAAGACTGGATTCTTCTGTCCCTTGGTCACCAATAGGGTTCATTCAGAGTGGGGGAGAAATGCCTCACCTACAACATTGGGGCAGTTTTGGGCACCACAATATAAGAAAGATATTAAGCCACTAGAGAATTCCAGTAGGTTGATGAAGGGCCTTGAGGGGAAGCCTTATGAGAAGCTGAGATCACTCCTCTGTTCAGCTGGAGAAGAGACTGAGGGGAGACCTCATGGCAGTTACAACGAGGGAAGAGGGGAGGCAGACACTGTGTCTTCTCTGTGGGGATAAGTGACAGGACCCAAGGGAATGGCCTGAAGTGTCAGGGCAGGTGTAGTTTGGACATTAGAAAAAAGTTTTTTACCCAGAGAGTGGTTGGGCACTGAGCAGGCTCCCCAGGAAAGTGTTCACAGCACCAAGCCCTACAGTGTTCAAGAAGTGTTTGGGTGATACTCTCAGGCACAGGGTGTGACTCTTGGGGATGGTCCTGTGCAGGGCCAGGAGTTGGACTCAATGATCTTTGTTGGTCCCTTCCAACTCAAAATATTCTATGATTCTGTGAACAATTATTTATCTGAGTCACATTTTCTTACTTGTATGTGGTGCTGATCTAAATTGACATCATCGAGGTGTAGATTTGGATTACTCTGTTAACATAAGTATGTTGATACCATTAAGAGCTGGAGAGGAATGCTCTGAGAAACAGCTGCTATGGAGGGAAATGTCCTGACCCTTCTATCCCACCATGGCAGGGTCCCTTCCAACCTGAAAAGTAGCCCTGTATAAATTGCATTAGGTACAGGCAGATTTTGTTCATCTCTCCAGACTACTTTTATTTGGTTTACTATTAAGTTTTGTTATAATAATGTCACTCCTAAGCTGCTCATCATCCCTCTGCTCATCAACACTTCCCATGGCAAAAGCATTTTTAACTGTTTCACTTCTCAATCATGAAAACTTGGCATGTGACCCAAAGCAGTTTTCCATACCCTACCAGCACTGGGCAGCCCCTCCCAGTGACCTCTGCCATCTCTGCTGTGTCAGCTTCCCCAGGCTGGGCACATCACTGCATCTCTCCATCTGGGCTGTGCACTGTGGCTGTGCTGGTGGATAACGTGTCCCCTCCAGGTCCAGCTGAGTGGGGCTGGTGCACAGGGCACTGATGCTGTGCTGAGTGTCAAGTTCTCAGGGCTTTCATGGAGATGGCAGAAGGTATCTGCAGTGTGGTTTGCTGGGGCTGCCTTGTTTTGTGTGGTGCCATTGGCAGGGTGCTGGTTTTGCCTGCTGATTGTTGTGGTATGTGAGGTTGTGAGGGATGATGTTGCATGGGATGTAGGGAATCAGATGGGTCTACCAGGATCTTGTGAAATCAGTTGGGACTGTCATGTTATGGGATGAAGTGCACAAGCAACAGCAGGAAGAGAAGGGAGGTGTGGTGGTGCCTGTCCTTCAAGGCCTTTCAGTGGGGAGATGTGTGCAGCTGAGATTTTTAAGATCTACCTCAGGACCTGAGCTGGTGAGAGAAATGACCAGTTCAGGTTCTGCTCTGTTCATGCTGGAACTATTTCATGTTTAGAGGACCTGCTGTGGAGGGTTGACCTTGGGCAGCTGCCAGCCCCCACCCAGCTGCTCCTTCAAACTCACCCATACACAGGGCAGGCATGGAACATACGATGGAAAAGCTCATGGGTCAAGATAAAAGAAAGGAGATCACTCACTCATTTGTTATTTTGTCATGACAAAACAGACTTGAATTGGAAAAATGAATTTAATTTATTGCCTATTGAAAACAGAGTAGGATGATGAGGAACAAACACAAAACTAGAAACCGATGTCTCCAATCCCCCATTCATCCCAGACTCAGATCAACTCCACTCTGTCATTTCCAGCTTCTCCACCTCCTCCCCATCAGCAGCACAGGGGGAAGGAGAATGGGGGTTGCAGTCAGTTCATAAAATGTGCTGTCTTCTCCACTCCTTCCTCCTCATGCTCTTCCCCTGATCCGACACAAATCCTATTTCCTGGGTATTTTACTGGGCCAGTGTCCTTTAGTCATTCAGTCATCCACAAGTAAAAGCAGGCCAGGAGAGCAGTCACACAGCACGAGGCAATCCTGTTCTTGCAGGAAGTGGGACAGAGAGGACACTCAGGGCTGGTGTGGGAAGTGGGCTCTGCACCCACCTGTGCACCCCACGGCCATTCCTGCATCGCTGTTTGTGCGTCAGTGACCACCCCTGGAGAGTGACAGGGATCAACATGTTCACACCTCAGTTATCAACCCCTGCCAGACAGTGATACAGCTCATCATCTTACACTAGAACAGGGCCACAGCAGCTAGAAATGTAAACTAAAATAGAGCTAAACCTGTTGTTTAGTTCAGTCATTTCAATCAGCAAGTGCCAAAGCATTAGTGGCAGGTTTGCAGTGTCATTATTGCCCTTTTGCATCCAGCCCATGTATCAGTTTTGCATATTTTTCTGTTACCTTAAGAGCATAGTTTGGCAGAAGATAAACTCCCTTGCGTTCCTGTTGGTCCTCAGAGATCGAAGGGCCTGGGTGTGGCAGGTCTTAATTTCTGATTATAGCCTTCAGCACTGTAAACCTTGTCACATTCAGTAAGAACTTTCATGATCACAGTTTCACAAATAATGGATTTTATTGCAGAAATACAAATTTGGAATTGCCATTGATAAATGCAGTTACTGAATTAACACTAAATATGTAAAAAAAAAAAAAAAAAAAAAGAAAAGAAAAAAGAACAACAATTGGTATTTCATTAAACTTTACCATCAGTTAAGCCTACAAACCCAACTTCACCAGGGCACAATCTGACATAGCTGGAGGAGCAAATCTTACCAAAGAGGCGTCCCTGCTTTTGAGGGGGAGAGTGAAGCAATCCCATTGACCTGTCTACAGAGAGGGGTCATATTCTCAGCCTTTGCCATGGAGGATTTCAAAGGCAAAATTTATACTTTTGGGAGAAGTGGAGGCGAGACTGAGGTCATGCATGGTAGGGACCAGCCATCTTATATATAAATAAGAGTTATCAAGAGTTTTGATTACAAAGAAGGCTGAAGGGGGCACAAGGGCTGAACAGAGCAGTGTTACTATCACTCCATCTTCTGTCTGGCTCAGGCAGAGGTCAGGGGCCTCTGCTGGATAATCTATCATCCCATCAGCAGACTATCATGCACACATTGATCCCTTCACCATATATCTCAGGAATTTATGCCTCATTCCTACCATAAAGGCTAAATGACTTTGTTAATAACAATACTATAACTCAAAGATTTTTCTAAATCAAATCAATAATTTAGCTCAAAAATGTGAATGAAGTTTGCTTAAAGTAGATGAGGAAGAGTGAACATTTGTGTCATCTGCAATGGCTGGAAAGTCCCTTTAGAGATTAAATGACCTGGTCTCTATAGGGAAAGATCCAAATTTTTCAAAGGCTCCAGCTTTTTTTACACTTCCTACCTCATGCAAACCTTACACTTTACACAGGGCAGAATCCTTAGCAGTGTGTTTTTCAGTTTGGGATTGCTGAAAATCAGAACAAGGGAATGAATACCTGGAAAAGCATACAGAAATACATAATTAAGAAATTTCACAGGACTTTCCTTCTCTGTGGCATAAATCATATTGAAGATCAAACATGCGAAGTTGATGCTGTACATTACAAAGAAGGAGAGAATGGATTTCATGGCTTTGATGTGGGCATCCATGCTGAGGTCCTTCATGGAGTTTGTCTGCATGTTGCGTTTGTGTCTCCAGAGGGAAAAGAGAAGCAGAAGGGCAGAAAAGATGACTGCCATGAATGAAGTAGCATACCCAAAGTCAGCGATGAAATAAATATGGAAAAAATGTTCCTGAATTTTGATACTTTCCTTCAAAAAATTTACTGGACAGGTGGAATTGCGGTCCTTACTGTGCAGTTTTCCAGCAATATCATAGGCAAGGATACTGATAGTCAAGGCAAAAAGCACTGACCCCAACAAGAGCCAGGGCACCATCCTGTCAACTTTTACTTTCAGGTAGATGAAGAAGCTGTTCTGGAAATTGGCAATTTTTATACAATAAAAGACACAAAGACAGGCTGAAAACCACAGACTGGAATGACTGAAAAAGCTCTGAATAGATACAAATAGTTGAAGTGTGGGGTGAACATAAAGGGAATGGGGATAAATGACTGAGAGAAAGGAGTATACCCATGAGATGCACAAAAACCAAAACCTGGAGCATCCAACAACCAGCAGGATCTTCTCATTAGAGTTCAAGATTTTCTTTTTGACCCAAGACATGCAAATCACAAAAACAATGAAAGCATTTATCCACATGCCAGCAAATGCCTCAAGGGTGATGACAGCCACAGCTGTGGCATCATATGAAGTGACATTGAATTGCTCTGGAGAGTGACAAGCTTCCATCCTGGGAGCTGGGAGCAGTGCTGTGCTGGACAAGGGAGCTGTTGCACCAATGCCAAGCGCAGGTCAGTGGCTGCTGTTCCCTGAGTGTCCCGTCTGGAAAGAGGAGCTTTATAGAGCTGCTGGTGGGGGGGATTGTGGTGCCACTCCCCTTGAGAGCAGGGCAGGTGCAGGGATGTAAATGTGCTGGGTGTCCCCTTGCCTGGTGTCACTGTTGCCGCAGTATTTGAATGTTGGTTCAGGAGGGCTGTGTTGGGTGGCACAAAGAGTGGAGATGTTTTTGTGCAGAGTTCAGTGTTGTGATTCTGTGACTGACCCTTGTTTGATCCCTGTGAGAATTCAGGATCTGGTTCTTCTGTCCCTTGGTCACCTAATGTGCTCATGCAGAGCAGGGGTTTTGCTCAGCAAAGCACCATCAGGGGAGTGCAGTGTGAGTAATGAAGTCAGGGAATTCTAATGTGAAGGTCATACATGCTGATCTCCTTTACCCTTTGTGCCTTATCTCTTCCTAACAGTCTCAGCTCAGTACAGGCCAAGAGGATAAAGATATATTTTAAAATGTTCTGATCATTATCCTTGTTCTCATCTAATTTTAGGTACTATTTTAAGTTTTGAACAATTTAGGAGAAAAAACAAATAGTAAATTTGTGTAAAGTCATATGTATCTCTTCTGGTTTTACTGATCTCGAGCTGAAAGTTGACAATATGTGAGATTATGTTATAACACGCAATAAAATTTCCCAGCAATAGCTGAGCAATGCCCTGGAAGTCCAAAAGCCTGCTTGTTTATCTCAGCTATCAGCTATCTCAGGTGTCTAAACTACTGGTTTATCTAACAAAAGATATTATCTCTCCCTATGCTCTCTGCCAAAATTACTCCAGTCAGGGAATTTTGCTAACAGCCTCCTGCTCTTTTACCCAGGTAGATATATTTTATACACGCTCTTATTTTTAATGCACACTTATTCATTCTTTCTTTCTAGAATTATAGGTATTTATAATACTTTAAAATCAGAACAACTGCTGTTGTTATCCTGTGCTGTGTATTTCAGCTCTGAATGCTGAAGTTGTTAACCTGGACGCTTTTGACAAGTTCAGCCTTGGGCTGATTTCAAACCCTGTGAAGTGGAACAGACTTACCTGAATTTTGAGAAGCTGGATGGGTAATTTTTTATTAACAACGTAGTTGGTATCACTTTGATATGATAGTTTTTCCAGCTTCAGGAGACATTTGTTTTCATTCTTGCTCGTATGAAGGACATAAATACCTGAGCCACATTTCTGTCTCAGAGTTTATTTGTGTTACACTGGAGTCAAAACCAGTGCACACAGATTAGTAAAAGGTATTATCTGCATTTAGTGACACCATTTAGTGCCTGTGTCTAGGAATCCAGGGTAGATCTGCCATTGGGTGTGGGAATAATGATGCACAGCAATTTTGGGCACAAGGCAGCATATGAGGCTATAAGGCACCTGCTGCACTTTCCTGTGGTCTCATGTTCTGCTACTCCCCTTCCTATATGGGTTGAGCTGAGGCTACTCAGAGTGGAAGAGTAATAGCATTTCCCACCACCAACTTCTTTCCAGGAACTGCAGCCAGCTGAAAACGTACATGCACTGCCCTCCAGGGAGGGGAAAATGAAACTGGTGCTGGAGCACCTCTGCTCTGTAGAAAGGCTGAGAGACCTGGGCTTGTTCAGCTTGGAGAGGAGAGGGCTCCAGGGAGACCTTAGAGCCCTTCCAGTGCCTAACAGGGGTACAAGAGAGCTCTTATACATGTGAGAGGAAATATATGACCTCAGAATGACTTTAGATGTCTTTTTTAGGTTCTTGAGTTATTTTAAAATTAAGGGGACTAAAACCAAAGTGTTTTTCAGACTGTTTTGATTTTGCTTCAATTTTTTGTTCCTTTCTCACATCCACTGCTGCACATCTGTAAATATGGCCTTTGTGATGTGTTTTGACTCTCTTTACTCACCTGTGAAAACGGCTTCTACATGGTGTATCTTGAGACATGCTTCTCTTTTACTAGGAGTGTGTCCTGCTCAGCTCAGGTATCAGTGTCCTTTGAAACAATCATTCCTAAAAGCAAGTGTTGAAGAAAACCCATGTATGCTATGTGAAAGGTTAGTCCTCTGGGGCCCTTCTTCTCAACACAAGAAAAGATTTCCATGCTTTTTACTCTGCAATGTGACCTCTTACTAATAGCTTCCTACTTTGATTTGTTTGGAGGAAAATGTGTTGCTTAAGTTGAAGGCCTTTCTAGGCCAGGCACATTTTCCACTCAAAACCTGCTTGCTTTTGAGGTTTCCTCACACTGAAACCCAGTGTCTCCTGCCAACACTGCTGTGTGCAGTGTGTGAAGCACCTCCAAAGCACTTTTTCTTCTCCTCCTACTCAAGCCCTCTGCATTGTGCTGTGGGTGGTGGTGTCCACAGCTCAAGCCTTTTCCTACCTAATTGCTGACCATAGAGGTGAAAATGCTTACTTTCATGTCTTGTCATTTCAGATGTGAAATGAGGAAGAAGGATTCCACTGCCTCAGTTGAGGCCACTGAGGCACTCCAGGGCACATGGGGCATTTACAAGGGAATAACAGGAATCATCCACAACCTGTCCGAGAACTAGAGAATTCTGGAGCCTTGGCTCAGTTAGCCCATGTGTCCTTCCTGCCCCATGTCCCCTGAGAAAGAAGGCAGCAAAGACCAGCACAAGTTTGTGATCTCTGAAAACCACCAGAAAAGAAAGGAACATTAAGTTGGAAGGCCGGGGATCTACTGATACATGTGACCACTTCTGAGGCAAAGAGTGGCCTGTTGTGCATCGAGGCATCAGTTCTTGGATGGGATCAGCTGTGAGAAAACACTGTCATAATCATATCTCTTGTACCTCTAATCTTTACAGTGTGATGTTAATTATTAATTGAAAATCGCACTGGGCCAAATTCTAATAGCACTGGAGTGTTATAAACCTGGAATAATTCAGTTTAAGAGTGTAGCTTTTCTCCTCTGCAGTCAAGATTGTAATGCTGACACATAGCAAACACAATGCAAGGAGTCAGCAACTTTGAGCCTGATTGAGAACTTTCTTTGTGAAGTCTGGGTGAGTCTTTTACTAGCTGTACTGAAGGCATGAAATTACCACATTCCTCTCTGTAACGTTCCTCCAAAGTGGACTTAGGTAGTTGATAACAGCAATGCCATCATGTGCCATTCAGGAGGCAAATGTTGCTGTTGTAATATTTCAAAGGTGGAAAGCCTGATGCTGGTTGGCTGATGCTCCGTGGAAAGCTCAGCAGCATTCCCTATATATTGCAAGAGATGAGAGAGACCAGCTTCTTTTCCCATTGCAAAAATGGGCTCCAGCATCTTCCCACTGTGCCTGACGCTTCTCCTATGTTATGTCTATGGTTCTCCACTCTCTGTAAGTAAAACCTAATTTCCACAGACTGAGTAAAACCCAAATTTTACAGTCTCCTCTCAGTCCACAGACACCTCATACCTTATACTGACTATTTCATTCTCTTTCAGGTGGGGATCCACTCCAATGGAGCTGGTAAGTGCTGTGTGAGCTGGTTTGAGTTTTGAAGCATTTTCTTGTGCTTGCATGTGCCACTACATCTGCACATAATGTCTTGTCTTGTCTTGCAGATGCTGAAGCTGGTGAGATATTCAAAGACATTCCAGACATCAACTTGGGTGAGTTCATGTCGAAATTCTCATGAGGCCTGAAAAGTTGTGAGCAAAATGCTGAATTTTCTTTCTTGTAAAAAAAAGATTATTGATAGGTAGCTCACATTAACAAGAGAAATATAACCAAGTGAGCTCTGAATTACCTTCCTCTGGCTATGACACCTGAATCTATCCCAGGACTACAACCTTATGTAAACAAGGGATGCAGAAGTCTTCAATTTCTGAAGTTTGGACAGACCCACTGTGTTAAGGCAAAAACACATTGTATCAATTGGAAGGACTCTGGAGTCCCAAAAGCATTTTCTGCCCATCTTTATATGATTTTGATAAAGTTTTTCATAGATGGAAAACAACTTAGATGTTTATTGAGCATCTATGTAAATAGGAAGAAATCAAAGGGAGGAGACACAAACACACTGTGCTGCCTTCCTCCATGATTTTTATCTCCTGCATATTTCCATATTTCTTTTGATGGTGCACTGTGCAATATGCTCGACATTACCAAGTTCTCCAGAGCACTGTCTCACTGCATGGCTGTTGTCACTGCCTCAGAGCAAGCAAGATGTTATCAAACGAGACATAGATAATGGTGGCCACCAGATTTCTGCCACTACAAATGCAGACATTGCCAAGTAGTAAATATTGAGTAGAAACTGCTGTTACTTTTATTATTACCTATATTTGAGTGTACAGAGGCTGTTTCTTACATATTTTCTGTAAGTGCTCATGTACAATAACCTTGTATAAGTAGATTCAATATGGTTTCTGAAATGAAACATATTTGGTCTTTCATTTACATTGTCTTTCATTAAATTGCTTTCCAGCTGCTGGGCAGGACCTCTTTCAGGGTGATATCATGCTCCCTGTAAGTAGTTAAAACTTTCTGTCACTTGTCCTGATTGTATTTTTTCTGCAAATCATCTCATCTCCCCACAGCAGATGCATCACCAGTTGTTAATTCCATTTTCAGAAAGATCAACGAAATGCCCTAAGAAATGAGACTTACAGATGGAAGTTCCCCATTCCTTATATTCTGGGTGATGACCTAGGTAATTCAGACACTTCATTCAGATTTTAGCACCAATCCATATTTACACTGGAGTCACTGTGGTAAAAAATCTGCCTTTTTCAGAACTGGTTCTCTCACATTAAAATTTTAAAATTCACTAATAACTAGATAAACTAGTTTATGTCAAAACCTTTTCTCTTTCTTCTACAGTTAACATAATAAAACACAGTTTAATCAGATTCAGCCATTTTTCTTTTCAATCATTTTTCTTCTTTGTCCCCTGTGTGTATCTGTGTACATACGTTACCTCTCTAGAGGGAATGATCTGCAGTTTGTTAAAGGCATCTTCCCAATGCATGTTTTCCAGATCTGAATGCCAAAGCAGTAATTCTCCAGGCATTTGAAATGTTCCGCCTGAAGTCCTGCGTTGATTTCAAGCCATATGAAGGAGAAAGAACCTACATAATCTTCAGAAAAGAAGATGGGTAAGGGTTATATCAACTTCTGTTTAGTTTTACTGTGTAGGATCAGCAGGGAATTAATTCCATTTGATTTCAGGAGTCTAAAGGTTCATTGTCAGCAGAGGAAAAGAGGCCACCGAGAAAACAATCCATCTTAGCTTTTTAGACACAAAACTTGTAAGATGCTGCCTCCCTCTGCTGACTGCAGAGTCTGTTTAGATGATGAAATTGGAATGGGAATTTGATGTTTGTTTGGATGGTTACTCTTCAATGAGGTGAATCCCAGCATTGCTGTGTTTTCCTCAACTGCTTCCACTTTCCTTCTGAGGGTTGTTTCCCATTTCACTCGAGGGTGAAACAACCTCCATGTGCATCCTCTTGAATTACTAAGGATGTGAATAGTTGTAATTTATATTTTGAAATCTTTACCAGACAGGTAAAAAAAAAAACAAACTGTGAAAAGCCAGTTTATTTTAATATTTCTGTTTTTTTGATAAGGCTCTCCTTTAATGAATGCTTCTCTCAAAATCTGAAAGGGTTTTATACACAGAGATCCAACTTTTCAGGAACTAGAAGGATTTATTTTATTTCCTACAGCTAAATGTCTTTTGAAAGAGAATCTAGAAAAGCACAAAAACCTTCTCACTATATCAGCTGTGAATATTTATTGTTTTCCCAGAACTTCCCAAGGGTCTATAGGAACTGATATTTCTACCCTCAGCTTTTCCTTGGGTAATGTGTTCTATGACATTTCTCTTACAAGACAAGCACCACGATTTTCGACAAGTTGGTGATGAAGAGCCTGATACTGGAAAACCCCCTGGTAGCAGCTATTCATGAGACCACAGGCTCAAGCTCTTTGTTTTCAGTGCCCACATCAGTGTGTTCAGAGCTCCTTAGTAAACTCAACCAGACACTGCTTTGTGATGAGCAAATGGAGCTACAGCCAAAGCAGATTCTCTTTAGCACTTGCCTTCACATCACCCTCAGGCTCCCCTAAAAAATTCCCAGTGAGCTGGCTGAGAGCTCCTTTCCTTGTTACTTTTTATTAGCATCTGCTGAATTGTGGATGAGAGGCTTGGCACTCACAGGAAAATATAATTTCACAGCTCTGTTCAGCACAAGGCATAGTTGCTGTTAAAAAGCAGCAGATGCAGCTATTCTAAATCCACTTGGATCTTTTCTCTAGACCAAGTGATTGCAGACCAACTCAGTCTGTCTTGGTGAGTTTACTGATTCTCTGTGTGTATTATGCTTCTTGGCAAATTGGCAGCTGATGTAGGACTAAACTTCTGTGTATCTCAAAAATCCATGATGAGCTTGTCTAACACAGAGGATAAGTGAAATACTGGCCTCATGCAAGTGAGAGTGTTTTTGGAGGTTAGTCTGTTTTCAGAGTGCAGGATCTGTACAGCATCAAGGCACGTGGTCATCATCTAACTGACTATTTATGTTATGTTTCTTTTATATTTAAAACTTATATTAATTTTAATTTAGTGAGCAGACACAGAACTTAAATACAGAGAAGAAATCTCACTTAACAGAGTGTAAGCTCTCTCTCTCCTTCTCAGGTGTTGGTCCTTTGTGGGGGATCAGCATACTGGACAGACACTCTCAATTGGGGAAAGGTGTGACTACAGAGCAATTGTGGAACATGAAATCCTGCATGCTTTAGGATTTTACCATGAGCAGTCGAGGATGGACCGGGATGACTATGTGAAAATCTGGTGGGATGAAATTATTCCAGGTGGGTATTAACCTTCAAGTCAGACTTTACTGTAAAGTGCAGATGTATCAGTATCTCATTTTCACTCCTAAATTTTAAGACCTTCCTAAAGATATAATTTTACAAACACCTGAGACCACTGTAAATCAACAAATTTTGGTACAACTTTTGGTCAAAGACCAGAAACTGTCTAAGGCCAGAAGTGAGAGGGCCTGCTTGGGAGTCACAGGACTTTTATCTCACCTTGGTTCCAGGACTGGTGTGATCTCTAAGTTTTGAACAAATCACTTCACCTCCTTCTGAGTCTGTTTCCCTTTGCCATTTAATGCAAATTGTAAACTTATTTAGATGGTGAGATTTGAGGTGACTCTTCTTTAATCAAAGGTCCTCTCAAAATCTGAAAGGTTTTTATATTCAGAGATTCAGGCTTTCGTGAAACTGGAAATATTCCCTTTGCCCATGAAAAAGCCTCAAAATTATTAGCTCAGATGGGACATATAAAATAGAACTCTATCCTGTTGTCTCCTGACCAGTGTCTCTGCAGGTTCTTGCCTGCAGGTTGGTATCATCAGATTCAGTGGCTCTGTGAATTTCAGCAAACTCTTCACAGTCCCCCTGGTCCCTCAATGCAGTTTCTCCTGCTGTCCCCTGTGAGATCTGGTTCTCTATTACTTAATGATAATTTATTTGAAAAGGAGTGACTAAAAGAGGGTGTTTCTCTTTAATTTTTGATAAACGGTGCAATTCAAGTATCTGTAGGAAAACAATCCCAAACTCTTATATAATCTCAAGCCTTGGACTGAAGACCTTTGCGATCTGCAGAAGGGAAGGGCAGTCTTTATGCACAGAAACTGTAATTATTCATCAGCACAGTCACGTGCTGTTTCTTCTTTGAGAAAGAATGCCAGCTATTCTGAAAATATTATTTGTAGTTGGAAATGCTGGTAATCTCTCTTTACTTCCATAGCAAAGCATGTGAAATGGCTCCCTCTCTCTGCTCTAGCAGACACTTTCATAAGGAAAATCTTTCTCTAAGGACAAATTATTTCACCAAGAAATCATGAGAAACATGTTTCCAAACAACATTTCAATAGAAATATCATATCAGTATTGTAAATGTCGAGTAAAAACGTCTTTCTTTTTCCCTCCAGATTGTTAATTCATTCTTTGCTTCAAAGAAGAACAGAACCTGGAGGCACTCCAGGACTGTCATATCTGTCCCCTTAGTGAGCAAAGGACTCCAGGGCCTCTCCTTGTCCCTATATGATCTAATATCCTGGGAAATGTTTGCATCAGTATTCACAGGTCCTGGAATGGATACGTTAATCTTAAATACATTAATCCTTAAGCTTAATCCTTCAGGTTCCTTACTATTAGACTATCTATTCTGACCTTCTATGTATCCCATTCTTTACAGCTCATTGATATTTGATCTTGAACTTACCGAAGTCACCTGTGAGGACACAGAACTGCAATCTAAAGGCACTGCTATGTTGTCCAAATGACAAGCAGAAATCTTGCTAAGTTTAAATATTATATTTTAAAGTAATTGCTTTTGGGTATATCAATTCTGCCTCAGAAAACTGTATCCAAGGGGCCAGGCTAAAGGCATTCCTTTCCAATATCTCTAAAAATGAAGCACTTTTCTGTTCTTTTATTAGGCAGAGAGCACAATTTTGCGAATTATGATGACAGCTACATCACTGACCTGAACACCCCCTATGACTACGAATCACTGATGCACTATGCACCCTTTTCATTTAACAAAAATGAGAGTGTCCCCACAATCACAGCAAAGATACCAGCATTTGATGACATAATTGGACAACGTCTGGACCTCAGTGCCATTGATCTGGAAAGATTGAATCGCATGTACAACTGCAGTAAGTCATAATTTAACCATGGCAAACTCTTTCTTTGATTATACTTGAGCCAGGCTGGTTCACCTCTCTTATGTCTCTAAAACCACAAAAACCCTTCTCAAGTGTGCTTGAGGACAGGGCTTGTGCTGTGCAGACACAGTTTATTCCCTCCTCATATCTCTCTTTGGTTCTGCTGTCATTACTCTTGTAAAAGTTAATTAGTCAAGGAAAGTCAGTCCACTCATCTCTTTTCTTCCACACTGCTCCTGGGGGCTCAGACCTGTGGTTGTGTTCTTCTGGTGTGTGGGCAGCTTTGTTGTGCTTCTGTGGGGTGAATGCAACTGCACTTTGTCCTCTTTTACTGGTATTTGGTCTCAATTAGATTATTTTGTACCTGAGATTGGACAAACCTAGAGTCCAACACTGTCTATTTTGCTAATATGATTGAAAATGTTATCACTGATCATGGTTGTCACTGAGAAGTTATTGTCCCCAAGGATCTGTCAGCAGAAGCATCACCTTGCAGGAAAACTCAGGTGAACTGGCCTAAGGTAACTGCATGGACTTTGCTTGAAGTGAAAGAAGAGGCTCATGGTCATCAGGCAGATAAGTGAGACATGACAAGCAATAACCTCAGCCAAGGAGTGGTTAAATAAACCACCCCAGGGTCACAAAGGGACTTGTTCCTCCAAGGCTGACAAACAGCAACAAAGACACCATCAGGCACTACCACGTGGGTGCTTCTTAACCTTCTACAAAGTGGTCAAATGTTGTTGTCTTTATGCAGGAAATCCCTCCAGAAATCAAATGTTTCCTCTTTTGAGTTGTTGGGCTTGCATCTGCTAATGTGAGGATTGTCTTCTCTACAGGATGTTTATACTAGTGTAAACAAAACTAACAAAAAATAGAGCAGGAATTACTCAGAGGTGACCATGTGTGCTTTTTTTTTTTTTTCAGCTTCAACTCACACCTTTTTGGACCAGTGTTCTTTTGAGTTTGATAACATCTGTGGTATGATTCAGGGCACCAGAGATGACCTAGACTGGGTCCATCAACTGAACAGTGTGACAGGGCAGGAGGACCACACACTTTCTGGGCGCTGTAGAGGTAAACCAAAGTAACAGAACACTCTTCTATGGAAAAAGGCTTAGCTGGAGTAACAGTCCCTGTGCATGTCTGTGTCCTTTAAATACAGTCTTTAACAACTTCTCTGAACCTGTCGCTGTCAACCCTTGAGAAAACCCTGCTCTGACTGCTCTAAAAACACAAGATTAAATCACCATATTTAAGGCACAACCCAGAAAACATCTGAGTTGTAATGTTTTCAGTTAAGCAAAAAGCCCTTTTTCTTCTCACTTGTCTTGACCCTTTGAGTGTGAGTTTATGTTTGCACTCGTGCTCTCAACAAACTTTTTCAACTTAGTGGAATGTCCTCCACACCAGCAAGATAAAAGGGGACAAAGAACAATCTTAACTATAGCCCTTTTAAATATAACATGGAAAATAATTTACTGCAGCTTCCAAAGTCTGAGGAAGAGTTATGTTGCCTCATGATAAGAATGAAACATCCTTCATAGCCACCCATAAATGTTGTGTTTGCAATGCACGTTGTTAGTTAAGCTTGATGAATGCTGGTTGTGGAGGTGGAAAAAGGTTGAAAAGTATTTTCTGATAGTAACTTAAAGATAATTTTTCTTTTCAAACAGTAATTTTGCCATTTTTTAAAAGGAATAAGATCTCAAACAGTTTGGAGCCAGCCCCAGTCACAGTCACAGGGTGCTGGCTTACAACTGAGAATAAAGACTAAATCACAACAGGCAGTTCTGAAGAGCAAAAGCCTTATTTGTTATTATTTAGACAAGGCAAACTACTACACACTTGCAAAAAAAAATTACTTCTGTGGTAAATTTTGCCTGAGTACAGGGTGGGGGGGAAAGAACCCTGACCAAAAGCACATTCAGTTATGCTTTGTTAGTCTTTGATAAAGGGAAACATTGACTTGCTGCACTCAGGAGTAGGTTATTCCCCTCATGTGACCCACCCACTGGAAAAAACAGATCCCGAACTTCTTACAATGCTGGTACTTATCAGATGGCTCCAAGAATACAATATAGCTCAAGAAAACCATCTGACAGCTTCTAGAAATACATGCTTTTAACCCCTGCTGACTCTTAATTCTCTCTCCCTTTTTTCTTGCTCTGTACAGTATAATTGTAACTGAAACAATAATTTAACTGAATTGTTTGAGTTTACTGGGAAAAATCCAATCTGTCTGAAATGGGCACTTAACTTGCACTTGGGCTTTAGCATCTGGTGACTCATAATAATAAGTATGGAAGAGTTAATGGAGAGGGATGGGTGACTCTGAGAATCTCCAGAGTGTTGAAATGAATTGCATGAGTAGGGAGTGTCTCTCCTGTTGGCACCTCCAAAGGGTCATTGACTCCATCAGGAATTTAGACCTTTTTTGATAACTGGTTTTGCGGTCACCTCGAGTGGAGGTAAATTCTAAGTTTTTATCAGAGGTGGATCATATTTCTCCCAGATAGTTTTGATGTCCTGGGGTTTTGACTTATTGCTAGCTAAAATGAAGGAGGGAAAGTACAGCTGTACAGCTTAACATTTAGGAAGTCTGCTGAAGTCTTCTAGGGCCATGTTTTAATTGCCATAGATGCTTAATGTTGCCTTTATTTGACTTTCTTATCAAAAAAGAGGTAGAGTCCAGATCATTTGGGGGTTTGTTACTAAAATAATTTCAACAATAGGCTCCCAGCCCTGTTTCTCACTTGAAGCAAGTGATCATGCTTATATTTAACACACTTAAAGTGAAGTGTCATAGATTGCATAGGGTAATTAGGTACCTTTGGCAAGGTTTCTATGGATATGAGTTCAAAGCATTGCTACCATGTGGGAGGGAATGGAGAGTATTCCCCTGACCTGGTTAGAGAGAACCTGATAAACAGCTCAGACAGCTCCACTAACCATGCAGGAGACTGTTCTGCCTTCGTGCAGCTACAGTACTGTTGGAACTGTTGGAACGAGATGATCTTTCAGGTACTTTCCAATCCAAACTATCCTGTGATTCTATGATATGTTATCTTGGACAAGACTCCATGGAACCAGCCCCCAACAGAGGAAACTTTCACTCAACAGCTAAAAGAATTTCACTTATTTGTTTAACCCTTGACTGTAAAGAATAGTAAAGAATAAGTGAAAAGCAACAAAATACAGATAAGACATCACAACTTCATCTCTTATACCAAGATATGTTCTGTGTACAAATGGTAAATCCTTGTAAATTTAAGGATAAAAGTAGACACTTCAAATCTAAAGTAAAGTACACTTCAAAAAATGTTAATGGGAAATTAAACTAGAGGGGCAGAAATTCTTAAATAATTTCCCCAGACTGAGAAACTGAGTTTTGGAATCTTTGGGTAAGCTATAAAAAATTACTTCTGTGGTAAATTTTGCCTGAGTACAGGGTGGGGGAAAGAACCCTGACCAAAGCACATTCAGTTATGCTTTGTTAGTCTTTGATAAAGGGAAACATTGACTTGCTGCACTCAGGAGTAGGTTATTCCCCTCATGTGACCCACCCACTGGAAAAAACAGATCCCGAACTTCTTACAATGCTGGTACTTATCAGATGGCTCCAAGAATACAATATAGCTCAAGAAAACCATCTGACAGCTTCTAGAAATACATGCTTTTAACCCCTGCTGACTCTTAATTCTCTCTCCCTTTTTTCTTGCTCTGTACAGTATAATTGTAACTGAAACAATAATTTAACTGAATTGTTTGAGTTTACTGGGAAAAATCCAATCTGTCTGAATTGGGCACTTAACTTGCACTTGGGCTTTAGCATCTGGTGACTCATAATAATAAGTATGGAAGAGTTAATGGAGAGGGATGGGTGACTCTGAGAATCTCCAGAGTGTTGAAATGAATTGCATGAGTAGGGAGTGTCTCTCCTGTTGGCACCTCCAAAGGGTCATTGACTCCATCAGGAATTTAGACCTTTTTTGATAACTGGTTTTGCGGTCACCTCGAGTGGAGGTAAATTCTAAGTTTTTATCAGAGGTGGATCATATTTCTCCCAGATAGTTTTGATGTCCTGGGGTTTTGACTTATTGCTAGCTAAAATGAAGGAGGGAAAGTACAGCTGTACAGCTTAACATTTAGGAAGTCTGCTGAAGTCTTCTAGGGCCATGTTTTAATTGCCATAGATGCTTAATGTTGCCTTTATTTGACTTTCTTATCAAAAAAGAGGTAGAGTCCAGATCATTTTGGGGTTTGTTACTAAACTAATTTCAACAATAGGCTCCCAGCCCTGTTTCTCACTTGAAGCAAGTGATCATGCTTATATTTAACACACTTAAAGTGAAGTGTCATAGATTGCATAGGGTAATTAGGTACCTTTGGCAAGGTTTCTATGGATATGAGTTCAAAGCATTGCTACCATGTGGGAGGGAATGGAGAGTATTCCCCTGACCTGGTTAGAGAGAACCTGATAAACAGCTCAGACAGCTCCACTAACCATGCAGGAGACTGTTCTGCCTTCATGCAGCTACAGTACTGTTGGAACTGTTGGAACGAGATGATCTTTCAGGTACTTTCCAATCCAAACTATCCTGTGATTCTATGATATGTTATCTTGGACAAGACTCCATGGAACCAGCCCCCAACAGAGGAAACTTTCACTCAACAGCTAAAAGAATTTCACTTATTTGTTTAACCCTTGACTGTAAAGAATAGTAAAGAATAAGTGAAAAGCAACAAAATACAGATAAGACATCACAACTTCATCTCTTATACCAAGATATGTTCTGTGTACAAATGGTAAATCCTTGTAAATTTAAGGATAAAAGTAGACACTTCAAATCTAAAGTAAAGTACACTTCAAAAAATGTTAATGGGAAATTAAACTAGAGGGGCAGAAATTCTTAAATAATTTCCCCAGACTGAGAAACTGAGTTTTGGAATCTTTGGGTAAGCTATAAAAAATTACTTCTTCATGTTCAAGGTCAGGACAGTGCTGATTTTGTGCCAATCCTTTTTTATTATCATTATTGCTGATAAGAAATTATCTTTACAAGGTAATATAGCATACAATCTCTAAGAATCTCATCTTTAGATTATTGTCATTATAAATCAAGAAAAAAAAAAAATTACTTGTTACTTGTGACCATCACTGAATCCTCTGTCTCACATGTCTCTGACATTCCTGAGGAACACAACTTCCAATTAGACCAACTAATACAAAATTGACACGAGCTGACAGCAATGAGTTCCATAAATGTGCTAAGCTGCTACTCCTGTTCTAATCCTGGTCTGCCTTGGATGGTTATCACATAAAATTTCCCTCTGCTATTCATGTTAAGTATGAATGTTAAGTATTACTCTTCTGAAAGAGTGCAGTTGAAATGATAAATTCACACCATGCAGCTAGGGAAAAATCTGGAAAGAGGCAGTGACAGTCTACCCTTTCTCCCCAGATGCGGGCTATTTCATGTACTTTGACACCAGCTCTGGCACAACAGATGAGGTGGCAGTCCTGGAGTCTCGAATCCTTTATCCAAAGAGAACTCAGCAGTGCCTCCAGTTCTTCTACAGGACCACAGGAAGCGTTTCTGACAAGCTGATCATCTGGCTCAAAGAGGATGATGGCACTGGGAATGTTCGCAAGATGAGGAAAATCCAAACCTTTCAAGGTAATTTTGGAAATTTGAGGAATATTTGGATGGAGGGGAGGAGTTGTCTTACTGTAACCATCAATACAGAGGATTGGATCAGAAGCCCAAAGATTTTCCCAAAGCTACCAGACTGTCTTGCAATATGGCTAAGGATTTTGGTATCACATGAGGGCATTTAGCAGACAAACTGTGGTTGCAATAATGTAATTTAGCTGCTTCACAGCAGAAATCACAACATTCCTAATATTATGTTATGCTTGGTGATTGAGAGGGATTCCAAGCTGTGCTGGAGATCAATGGACTAGATCTCCACTGGCTGTTATATGATCCAACACTGAGCTGCTCAAATGTAAATACTTGTGCTCCTCTGCAGTCAATTAGAATCCCAGTCTGATTTTTAGATGGTCAGAAATATAAAAGAATATGCAGTTTTGGACATGTGAACTGGATTCCGACTTCATGTGATTTTGCTAAATAGGACAAATTCAGCCACTGCTTGACCATGTTGTCAAAACTCAAGATCTGTTCTAACTGGACCTGCGTAACAGTTTGCAGGGAAGGATAAGTCCTTGGAAAAGTGTCAGGAACAGCTAATTCTAACACACTGGGTCATTGATTCCCGTCCTTTTGTTTTGTCTTAGCCCTCAGCCTGTTGCCCTTTATACTGGTGACTGTCATTCCCTAATGTGTGAACAGTTCCTTGTACAAAATGTCCAAAGCATTTAGATGATAAAGCAATGTGGATATATTACAATATTACAATATGGATATATTACAATCACAATATCAGCTTAAGATCTCTCACCTTCACGACTCCATGAGAGGTCCAGTTATCTAAAAATGCGGCTGGGATGGATGTCTAGGAACAAGTCACTTCCTAATACCTCTAATCACACTGATGGCAATCTTTTGCTTTCCTTTCACCAAAGCTGACAATGACTCCAGCTGGAAAATTGCCCATGTAACCCTCAATGCTCAGAAGAAGTTCCGTTACCTCTTCCAAGGACTAAAGGGCAACACCAGCTCTTCATCCGGTGGGATTGCTATCGATGACGTCACCCTGACAGAGACCCCCTGTCCCACAGCCGTGTGGGTCATTCCGAATTTCAGCAAAATCCTGGAGGACACACCCACTAGTGCTATTCAAAGCCCTCGTTTTTATAGCCCTGAGGGTTATGGATTTGGCATAACTGTGATCCCCAACTATGCCAGCACTGGCTACGCTCGCATTGCCTTCCACCTGTGCAGTGGAGAGAACGATGCTCTGCTGGAGTGGCCGGCTCTGAACCGCCAAGCCACGCTCACAGTGCTGGACCAGGACCCCGACGTCTTCAAAAGGATGTCCTCGAGCAAAAGCTTCACCACAAGCAGAGACCATGTTAGCTCAGGTGAGTGTGTCAGCCTGGGGCAATGTTGGCAATGAGAGCCAAGGAATCCAAGTCAGAGGACTGAGTGTAGGACTTCAAGAGCTGGGCAACCTTGACTCCATTTCCCAGTTTGGGACACTTTCCTGAGTACGACCTTCCCTGTGTGGGATTCAGAATCCCTGTCTGTGGAAGATCATGTAATGTGAAAAGTAGCACCTATAAGGTTGGTGTTGTTATGAACAATGCCTGGGATATCTGAGTTTGACTCTAAACACAGAGTTCTCACAAGAGCTGGCAATTCCCATTCTACCTGTGGTAATCGATTATAATTTTAGTTAAAGCTGAATTTTGGAAGCTCAGTTAACTACAACATATTTGGTTGATTTCAACATATGTAGTCTGAATGCACAGCATTCACACAGTAGCTGTATCTAAGGGAAAAAAACCCACGAAAATACCTGCAAGATCTGTCTGCAGCACTTGAAGTCTGTCTTGCTTGGCTGGGAGTAGACACTGCACAGTATGAACTCTTTTCAAACAGGGACCACCAGGTTTATATTGCATGTAACACCATAGGTTCACATCCAGCCTGAGGATTTCCCATGGATGTGTTAGTTCAGAAATGTTCAGCATGGAGAGAAGAAGGCTGAACAACTAGGATGACCTAACTGTAGCCCTTCAGTACCTGAAGAGAGACTACAAGAAAGATGAAGGAAGGCTATTCACAGAAGTATGGAGTGACAGGAAAAGGGAGAATTGGCTTCAAACTGAAAGAGAGCAGGTTTAGATTAGATATTAGGAAGAAATTGTTCACTGGGAGGATGGTGAGGCACTGGAACAGGTTGACCAGAGAAGTTGTGGATACCCAATCCCTGGTGATGTTCAAGGCCAGATTGGAGGGGCTCTGAGCAACCTGGTCTATTGGAAAGTATTCCTGCCCATGGCAGGGGGGTTGCTACTAGGTGAGCTTTAAGGTCCCTTCCAACCCAAATAGTTCTATGATTCTATGAAAGAAATGAGAATAATAGGACAATGTTAGGTTTGATACAGAATAAAATACTAGGAATGAATCTTCTTCCCTCTCCATTTTTTCCCAGTGGAAATGTAGTTCATATTTTCTCAATAGGATGTTTAAAAACTTAAGTATGGATATGTTTAACAGAACCATAGAAATTGTCAAAATCTGGTAAATTCTAAACCATAGGTACTTAAAAACTAATGGGGGAATATCTTTATGCAGGAGGGAGCTCTTAGCTGGTGACAGTGAGGAGGTAACTGGTGTTTGATTAGTCCTCAGTGAAAGAGGAGTTGTGAATTTCAATGCCCTCACATAGACTAAGAAGCCTCATGCAGACCATACCTAAGGATCTGCTGGCACCCTGAGTTTGTCAGTCTTCTGTAGTTTGTTTGGGCGTTTCAGCCCTGACCTCAATTTTATAAATCCCATTCAACACTTTAACATGAAAAAAAAGTCATGTCATAATTCCAGCTGCAAAACTTTGTGGTTCTTATTCATCACTCATATTCTCTTTGCAGATGGTAGTGGAGCTGTAATATGGGATAAACCGTCAATTTCTGGAACATTTGATGAATCATGCAATTGCAACAGAACTGTATCCTGGGGGTGGAGTAGCTTCATATCCCACCGTGAGATGAGACGGAGAAGCTTCCTGAAAAATGATGACCTGATTATTTTTGCAGAATTTAATGGTAAAGACCCATTCCCTTATTCTCCTTACAAAATGGGTGATTCTTTATGTTTTCATACATTCAAGTAACTACTGCACCTGTCTCCAAGTTGTCTTCTCTTCTAACGGGGATCAACTTTAAAAAGCATTTCTGTGTCTTAGTTTCAGGTGGGTAATATTGACTAAAGTGATTATGAGTTCAGAGGGATCCAAATGGCAGTGAGTTTTGGAAGGTTAACTTCTTAGACAACTTGAAGCACCCTGAACAGTACCTATGTCCATTTCTAACTAAAAGGCCATCCCCACTGTATTTATTTTCAAACATATGTGGCGTAATTTTTTGAAGTACGGAATATCACAGATTTACCTAACCAGTTTTGGTAATTTCAGTGTTATTTTCTGTCTTGTGCTTTAAATACACAAAACATGCTGTGTAACAGCAAGAGTTCTTTAAAAGGCAAATGGACAAGGAGTGCCCTCTGGTCCACAAGACACTGTGTGAGCCCCTGGTAGGAAGTGTACTACATACAGCTTCACTCACTGATATCTGATGTCTTTCTCCCCACTTTCCTTTTCTAAAAGATATAATTCACCTCAATAACACTGAAGTTCCTGTTGCATCTGTACAATCTGCCCTCACGGGAGGCCTCATCCTTGAGAGGCAGAAGAGAGCAGCCCAAGATGTGGAGCCTGTTCAAGACCAGCTGCCTTATCTGCAGGACCCCTGTGACCCAAACCCTTGCCAGAATGACGGGGTCTGTGTGAATGTGAAAGGAAAAGCAAGCTGCAGGTACCACAGACCTCTTCCCTCCTTGCTCTCTCTTTCTTCTTCAAATTATGTGGCTAATCAGTTTTCAGAGCTACAGATTTCAGAGGTCTAAGCCATTAGGTCTTCAAGGAACAGTAGAAACAAAACTCTTTGCCACAGTGACTTGATTTCTACCAGCAGCCATGAGGGGAGATTTCTTTCCATAAAGCAAAGAAACCCCTTTTGTGGTGCTTCCAGGGTATGTAAATAGCATCCAAACAAAGTGGGGATGTTGTGACATGAACTCCTCTAATGGGAACTGCACATCCAGGATAGTGAATGTGAGGACCTTCAGGTGAGTCTATAGGGCAGGACAAAACTCCTGATACATGTGGGTCTGTACTTTTTTTCCCAGGTGCCCATCAGGACAAGCCTTCTTCTTCACGGGTGAGAGGTGTGAGTCAAGACAGGTCCATGGGGACATCCTGGGAATGACAATTGGTGGAATTGCTGGAACCATTGTCTTAACCATCGTCCTCATTTCCATGATGGCTAGAAGATAAAAAAACTGCAGGGCAACAAATCTCAAGCTGGTGTTTTTCCGTAGTTCATAAAACATTAGTTTTTACAGTGAAAAATTATGAATACAAGCTGTAGAAGACTAGTCAACATATGGATGGAAAGCTCTGTCAACACCTTGGCAACAATCTGCTTTCTCTGAGAGATGTGGCAGTTAAAATGTGTAATGTAGAACTGCTGTCTGATGAAAGTTTATACAATGCCTTTGTTGTGTGTTCTTTGAAAATTTCATTTCTTCAACCCACAGCAAGCAGCAGTGCTGAGAGTCCATGCATTTACTCTCAGCCACAGTTCAAACTTAGGTCAAATAACTGGTAGAACCTCTCAAAACACTGGTAAAAGTCCCAGAGAAGCACATATATAAAGATTCTAGAAATGTTCCTACAAATATTGCTCAAAAAATCTAAAGGGTACAAATCCATAGTTACGTAAGCCAGTACATCAACACTAACTTTCCCTGGAGCTGTGATGTTTTACTAATGCTGATTAACTATTACACAGAATTCATAAAATACTATTGCATGATTTTGGCCAATTCTCTGTCAGGGAAATAATTTCACATTAAACCTAGTTGTCTTTCTAAAAAGTCCCATCACACAAGGTTTTCAAATCTTCAAATGCAAATCTATTCTGTGGGTGTAATCCAAGGGGTTTTTAAACATCTATAAAACTCCCATGATTTCATCAGGCTCTGGATGAAATGGGAGCAGATTATCAGTTATCAAAGGGTAGAATCTGTCATGGCTGCCATTAAATTCCCATCTCTTTGGAAATCATCATCTTAAAAGTCAAGGAGAGGGATGGGAGTATATGAAGATGAATGCTGTGGTGCTAGAGTGTGATGAATAAGGTGTTAACATCCTCAAACTTATTGCAGATGTCAGGAAGGGAGTGATGTAGTATGACCTAAGATCTCTGCTTTCAAGGGCTCTAACAGTTTTTACACCTGAAACTTTGATACCCAGGTTTCCTTCAAAAGCAGTTTCTTCTTGTCTGAAGGAGTTCAGAAAGCAAATAATCACAGAGGGTGACACTATCCTTGTACTTATCAGATACCTGTCACAAGGGATGGCAGCCAAAACAAAATGCACTCTCATGGCAGTAGTAGTACATAGAGAGCTGTTTTCAGCTTGGGTTCATCCTGGTGCTCAGAGCAAGCCTGTGAGTGGAGATAAACCATCCATTTAATTGAGGCATTACCAGCGAGTTAATACTCTGCCTTTGGAATGAAATCAAAACAAACACATCAGTTTTTCCTGCACCTGACTGGTGGGACTCATAACAGGCAACAGATAATTACAGATTGGATTACCTTCTGCTAGATGGATTAGGGACTCTCCCTTGGGTCAAGGGAGTCTCCCACCCAAGTTGACAAGCTCATAAATTACACGGGGTTATGGAATGAAAGACAAGAGATCCATAAATTTTCATAAAATTGTGTGGTGCAGCTTGCTAGTTAATGTGTGAGACAGAGAAACCAAAGGCAGAGAGGATGCAGGCAAGTCCTGTCCAAGTGCTATCCTGCATGTAATTTTGGTGTCCCTAGAGTAAAGGGGCACCAAGAATAAGACTGCAAGTTGTCACTATGCACTCCATAAGTATACATATGCTCTGACACTGTTCCATTTGCTTGTGGAGATAGAGTCCAAGTCTTCACTCTGCCAAACCAGACACTGACTCCTCTCTGCTAGAAGAACTTGTGATGGCTTCCACCACAGAGGATGTCCTGTCAGACAGATGGGGTACAGCCCAGGATGTGACTGGTGTGACACACCCAGGTAGGGAGCCCAAAGAAGGTGGCAGAAGCAGTGCCCTCCACCAGCTGTGCTCACCCACAGCTCTCCTCCCTGGTGCAGCAGCTCCATCCTCTTCCCTCAGGGCTAGGGGGTGATTTCCAGTCCCCAGTTTAATTGGCAAAGAGGAGTGTTAGGCTGGGGTTGGCATTACATGCAGCCAGGCCCAGGGCGTTCAGCTGCACTGCTGAGACACCTGGGTGGGTTCAGGTCTGGGCCCCTCACAACAAGAAAGACACTGAGGTGTGTTTCACATGGAGTGTCTCCAGAGAAGGGCAACAGATCTAGGGAAGGGTCTGGAGCACAAGGAACAGCTAAGGGAGCAGGTGGGCAGCTCAGCCTGGAGAAAAGGAGGCTTAACAGGAACCTGATCACCTTCTACACTCCCTGACAGGAGGCTGAAGCCAGGTGGGAGCGTCAGTCCCTTCTCCCAGGTAACAAGTGGTAGAACGGGCAGGAACAGCCTCAAGTTGCACCAGGGGAGGTTTAGGTTGGATACTGGGAAAAATTTCTTCACTGAAAGGGGAGTCACTGTCCCTGGAGGTATTTAAAAGACTTGTAGATGTGGCACTGAGGGACATGGTTTAGTGATGGGATTGGCAGTGATGGGGGAATGGTTGGATTCAATGATCTTAGAAGTCTTTTCCAACTAAAGTGATTCTTTGATTTTGCAACCTAAAGTAAAAGCTAAGAACAACTCGGAAAGGGTAAAAGTTAGAAGAAATTATCGTAGCTTTTGTGTAGATTGTATCATATGCCTTACTCTGGTTTTCTAACAGGATAGTACTAAGGAAATTCCATGCTCCGTGTGTGAATCTGCCTGTCAGCCCCATATCTTCTCAACAGCATTGAATCCTGTCAGCTGCTGAGGATTAACAGCCTCAGAGAGTTCTTGTTGCGAATTCACAAGTATTAAAGGTGGGCAGAGCTTGGTAGAGTTACCACAGAGGGAAGGATGGGCAGAATGTGCCCATCTCAGCCCTGGCGAGCCCCAGACTGATCTGAACCACCTCCATGGCTCTGCCCTCCCCACGGCACATCCAGTTTCCTACCAGCTGCTGGTGACAAGGTGGGTGAGGGAAGTTACACCAGCAGAAAGTACTGTGTGGTATAGGGGAGAGTTCTAGGGTGGCCCTAAACTTGTGGGGCAGAGATATGTGAAGAAGTCAATGGAAACTCACATGATTGGAAGGAGGAGGGTGTTGGAGAGTACAGGAAGCAAGCCTGTAAGAAATTAATCTCCTTTCTTCTGCTCATGAAATTAATGCATCCACCTGAGGTTGCTACAAGGTAACATGCAGTTGAACATACACTGCAGCTGTTTCCCAAACATGTTTCCTGGAAGAGTGTAAGAAAGAAAGATGCCAGCCAAACTGATGAGCCTTGAAAACATCAGGAATCAGAGCATAATTGGCTTTGTGGTCCAATGAAAATGTATCAGAACTACAAAGCTGTACACCCCAGTTCTGGGGCACATTTATTTTCACATTAGTGTGGGTAAAATGGTCCTGGCACTGTCTTGTTTATATCAAAGGTTCCTAAAGTTTTTAAGGCATGAAGAGTGAAATACGAGCTTGAAGCACAATGCAAAAGTTGTTCAGCAACTGTCCCAGTCCAAAAATTTCTAAGTAGGGAAGGTGAGAGAAGGCAAGTCAGGGCTGCAGAGACCTGTATGTCACAATCCCCTCCTTTACTACTTTTCCTTTGCTGGAATACATCAGAGGAAGGTGCTAAGGCAGTGGCTGATCTCCATCCAATGCTATAAAAGGTGAGTAAGGGAGAGATCCCACCCTTTCTAGATACCATGTGAACCTGATAGGCTCACATTGCTACATGCTGTAACTTAGTGCTTTGCAGATAAGCAGGGGGAGGTACACAAGTGACAGGAATCATGAGGGAATGAGCCCTGTGACAGCCTTGACTTTAGGAAGGGGATGTGATCGATCAGGACAAATGGAAAAATTGAGCCAGCTGCCAAAAATGCCAGACTCCTGAAGGAAGGAATCTGCTGGTGAGCCCACTACCCTTTTTGCCTATGGTGAAGATTTGGTATTTATTGTTGAGAGTGGGTGGAAGGGGTATAGGATGGCTGCTGCCATGTGTTTTCCCTTCTTCCTTCACTCAGCCCTCCCACTTTTTCTTCTCTCCCAATTTACCTTGATCTGTGTATGCATACAAGTGAAGCCTTGGCCCCAAGACTGCACAGTTGATTTCTTAGCTGCTTCTCTTTGCCTTGTTAGAAAAGCCATGAGAATTCATCAAAGACTTGGCCTTTGAAGAGCCACCCAAGGATGGCCCTTTGGTGCCAGACAGCTTTGGCATCCCATTCTGATCTCTCATTCACAGACAGGCAGGACCCAGGCTCAGCTAAATGGGGAGGTGTGGTGAAACCTCAGAGATGAAATGTTTGCATTCCAGTGCAGACACGGTGTGGGACTGGGACTGTGCTGCATACAAGGACATCTGCTTTACAGTTTATGTAAAGCCTGTTCTAACTCAGTGGTTCTCCAGCAAGTCAATATTGCACAAGCTACTTCCAGAGTGAATTGGACCAAATGGCTGCCCAAAGGCAAGTTTTTCTTGGAATAATGTGGAAAGGTCAGATTTGCAAGTTTCCACTGGCCATGAAGTTCAAAGATTCTGGATTTTCATCTCTAAATGTGTTCTAGTTCTAGTATTATATTTACATCTTCAAGCAAAAGGCAATTACCTGCAGTATAAATATTGCATTTGATTGTTGCTTGATTATTGTCTTCAGTCATCACCACCTGCTCATACCAAACCATCACATATGTTTCTAACTGAAGGGAACAGTTTCCCATCCTAATTCATCCCAAAGTTCTGGGAACAGGTTCACCATTGGTAAACATAGGCCTGATTCCCTGACAACCAAATGGAGCTGTATCACCTCACAGCAGTATTTGAAATTGGCCTCAAATCTAAATCTTTATGATTCCATCTGTCATATTTTACATTAAATTTTGTACATTTGTGTGTGTTACAGATACTTTGCAGGCTCTCTCATAGCCCTCTGCTTAAGACAGAAATCCTGCCTTTAAAGGTGTAATGGTTTGGAAATAACTGGATCCACAAATGTAGTGTTAGAGCAATAATTTATATCAAACCATTCATCCTGCCTGGCACATGGTGATTTATATTCACTGCAGAGTTGACTCTCTGAGCCCTCCAAGTGTGATTCTCCTCTGAGAGGAGACCCAAACAGTACAGACTTTACACAAGACATTCCTTGCAGACTTAACACTATTATGCATTAAATAAATGCAGTCCCCTCTGTGGCAGAGGGCAGCAACCATCTCTGTCTTACCACATTACATATCAAGGGAAGGACAAATATTGTTAAGGATATAAAGCTTCCTTTTCTTCAAAAATATGCCACGTGGGGCTTCCAGTACATTCCATCTGAACGAAGACCACGCAGGAGTAATCACGGCCTTCATTTTAGCTAAGCCAAAGGTGAAGATCTGAAATGGACCTTCTCAGTTGGGAATTTTTGATTCCAGAAAAGTCTTAAATAGAAGGTGAAGACCACTATACCCTGTGGCCTTTCCAGACTGCAATACGAGGGCAGGAGAGAAGCTATGAGGTACTTGTGTATCTACACAGGCCTTTGGGATCATTCAGAGGGTTAATAGGGGAAATACCAAAACCACTGGACAACAGCTGTGTGTAGCACTGCAATTCATGGCTCAGTACTGCATAGTGCTAAGCACCCGCTCAAGGGCTGAGAATTCGTCACTCCCAATGTCCTTTCTTGCACCTGAAGGCCTTCAAATCTTTGTCATCTCTTCTGAGAGATTGGCAGACCATGTAAAATTTCACCTCTCACAGCTTCCCTGCCTTACACGTTAACAAGAAATGATTGTTCCAGAAGAATGCACCAAAGGCACGGTTTAGTCAAAATGAAGCAGTCCACTTCTCCATGACTCCCGGGTACTTTTTGTGTGTGTCTTGGAAAGGGCAGAGGTCCCTTCAGAGTTATGTGATTTAGCATTTGTTGTGCTTCAGTTAAGCAAAGAATATGCCTTGGAAGTGTTTTCAGTGGAAGAGGTGGATGGCTCTGAAGAAGATACTCTGTATTTTCCTGCAAAACAAAGCACAGTGATAGGACATTAGGACAGATAGCCTGGGACATGCTGGCAGTGTAAAGTAGGGGTAGTTACCTCTGTGCTGATGACCCAGGTGGCCCTGATTTGCCCTGAAGCCCTGACACTGACTGGATTACAGCAATACCAGCAACCACAGAACTCACTGTGTTTGGTGACACAGCCAGGATAAGTCAGCTTGGATGGCCACTCAAGTCACAGGACAGTGATTTACTCACACAAATGGAAGCACTTAGTGGTCCTCCTTGAGCATGGGGATGCATCCAGAACACAGGTTCTTGAGATGAATCCCAGCTCACTCCTCCTGTGATCACAAGGCTACCTAAGACCCAAGTGCATGGAGCCTGAGAGCAGAGTGCGGAAGAGGGATAACAATGGGGGAGTTTCAGGTGGCAGAAGCATGGAAAGCAGTTGTGGGCAAGTCTCATTCTTCTGGTGGGAGGCTCCTGTGTCTGGCTAACGTGCTCATGTCTCCTTGTTCCATTATCTGACTAATAAATAAGATTTTAAAAAGCAGATGCTTGTCTGCAGTAAACTCCTTCATATCCTGCTTTAACCGTATCTCACCGTCTTCTCTGGACAATGTTTGGATGCAAAGACTACCCACTTAAGAATGAAATTATATTTCCAGCAATGCTTTTTGCAAAATGAAGTCATAACTGAAATGGTGATGTCCATAAAATGACAAGCCAGAGAGCCTTTGCAGAGATACAGCTTTAGGGTGGTGAAGAGTACATGAATGATGAATGAGCTGTGTCATGATCTTATTAAGCTCAAAACAAAGCTCAGTTAGTGGGTTTTAGAATTGGTGAAACATGCCACCTGTTTCAGAGACAGACATTTATACTGCTAGCATTGAACTATGATTGACTTCTTACAGCTTCTTTGCATTACAAGATTAAATACAATCTAAAGATGCATGGAGAGACAAACAGGCTGATAGATACCAGGACAGACAGACCCTGGCAGTGAGAACACAGGCAAAGCCCCTTGTCTGTGCTTCAGAAAAGGAGGTCTATTGTCACATACCTGTTTTCCCACATAAGTTGTTAAAGGTTCTTGAAAATGGGTAGCTCATAGCAAGCATTGGTGTCACCAGGATCAGGGAGGATGACTGTAAAAGAGAAAATTGTTTTTTGTCAAAAGCCTAGAACTTTTCTGTATCTGCATTTGAGGCAGAAAATGGTTCCAGTAAACTGTTGTTCAGTAGTACAAGCAAGCAATCCACAGAGGGCCAAGATAAATGTTTGTGAGGCATCAAGGTCACACATTTACGTGTTTATGGTGGCAATGAAGAAGATCAACTTTAAACGAAACTACAGGACACAAACAGCTTGTCTCTAACTTTTGGCCAGGGGAAGACAGCTTAGACTTCAGAGCTACCATCAGACAGTATGGGGTTCTGGTCACTTCTCTGAGGCAGTGCAGACATTAAGGTAAACAGAAAAGCTAAGATTTATGTGAATGGGGATTGTTCTTGATGGCCAATAGCCTGAGATAATCCGAGGCAAGTTTAACTTGGCACACTAGAGGGCATTAGAACACAACTCACTGCAGTCCTGATGGGAAGGAAGGAATTTTTGCTGCTAAAATGAAGTTTCTTTTTAATTTCTGGAGTGGTTTGAGAATTTAATTAGATTCCTCCAAAAGGTGTGTTTAAAAAAAGGCACGGAAAACACATCTTTTTCTGTTCGATCTTTCCTGTTTGTTAGTGGGGAATTTAGGTAGTGTTGTGTGCTGTCACCTATATCATAAGGTGGTAGAGGAAAAAGGTAAATGAATCACATATAAAAAGTTCGACAAAAGACTTTGCTATTGTTTTATTTGTTAATTATCAGACCTCAACAGGCTGAAGAAATGGGATGACAGGAACCCTATGAAGTACAGCAGAGGGAAATGCAAAGTACTCCTGTCCCTGGGGAGGAACAAACACACACACCAGGACATGTTGGGGGTTCTCTGACTGAAACAGAGTGAAGACAAAGCCAGACTTTTCTCCTTGGTGCCCAGTGAAAGAACAAGAGGCATTGAAACAAATAAAAATACTGGAAATCCCACTTAAGAAGACACTTTTTCACTGTGAGGGTGGTCAAACACAGGAAAAGGCTGCAGAGAGAGATTGTGGTGTCTCCATCCTTGGAGCTGCTCAAACCCCAACTGGACAGAGCTCTGTGCTCTAGATGGCCATGCTCTGAGTGGGAGGGTGGTACTAGATGATCTCTGGAGGTAATTTCTCACTTCAGACATTCTGTGATTCCTGTGGAAGCTGGAGTGTTTTGATCCAGTGCTGCTCTTCTGAACTGACAGTTCAACCTCAATGGACTCCTTAATTCCTTTCAGCCTATATACTCATCTTCTTAATTATCCTGGCTTTTAAGTCGGCTTCCTAGTTCTTTAGCAATACCTGTACAGGCTCTCCTGAATAAACCCTGTTCAGACACCAATATAAAATTAAGCTTTATTGTCATAGAAGAATGATGCTAATACCATGAGGGGAGAGGGGGAGGTGCGTGTTGGAACCAGATGATCTTTAAGGTCACTTCCAACTCAAACCATTCTATGATTCCTACACATCCTGGCATCTTTGGGAAACGCAGAAGTGCAAGTTGAAACAAGCACTTCTGTGTCAGAATACACAGTTTACCCATCCTCATGCAGCAATCCCAGATAGAGGTATTTTATTCCTGTTGGCTGAAACTTTTCTGTGATCTGTGCCTGGGAATGTGGCTCCTCTGGTGCAGAAGTGGAGACGAAGACACCTTTGGCATCAGCAGGAAGATGACAACAAAGACCTCTGTGGGCACAACATGTCCTCAACCAGCAGAGCTCTTTGTGAGGTGAACATCAGTCCACAGCCTCAGCTCTTGGCCCTCTCCTGGGGCTGTAAGACACATCCTAGGTCACTGAGGACATGAGCTCCCTGTGTGGTTGGCCTGACATATTCTGCTTGAGAAGTTTGTCAAGCCTCATTGTAAAAGCCTTTAATTCTGTGCTTTTACTCCTTTGTTCACACTGGGAGACCGTTCCCCATCCTTTCTAATGGGTAGTAGTTGCTTAATGCCATAAGCAGATTTGCCCTTGGTTGGATCCAAGGATCCTCCAGCCAAGTTGTCCCCATGCCAGCATTTTCCTGTGGCTTAAACAGCTCAGCCTCCCTTTAGTTATTCTGCATGAAAGGCCTATGGTGCTGTGAGATCTGTGGTGGTGAAGGACACATGGAGAGAGGAACGAGAAGCTGCTAAAGTTGGAAGGTGTGAAGGGAGAGATGTGTGACTCCACAGGACAGTCCAGCTCCAAGGCTGCCCAGTAGCCTAGAGCAACTGAGCCCTGGTTTACCCTTTTCAAACACCTATGGAACATTTTTCTCAGAGTCTTGACCTCTGGAGCACAAACTGAAATGGAAGAAATTCCCCTTAATCATAAGAAAAAAATTAGTATTTTTTTATGCTGAGGATGACAAAGCACCACAGTTTTTGTGTCAAAAGAGTTAGTGTGTTCTCCAGCTTTAGAGATACTGAAAACCTGATGGGACAATGTAACCTGATGGGACAATGTCCTAAGCAACCTGCTCTAATTTATCTTGCCACTCATCAGTGGCCAGTTATTTTCCTGAGGCACTGTGTAAACTTTATTTTTCTGGTAAAGATGGTAGTGGAAATGGTTTCCCCCTTAAATGTGAATGCCTATCCCAAGCAGAGGTATTTTCAGATGCCTGTTCAAGCTGTGCTTCAATGCAGGGAGGAATACAAGAGCCACTGGGCCAGAGAAACACTGTGGATGGAAGAGAAGCCTTCCAGGACCTTCTTTAAGAATCCAGTCCTCATTTGCAATAATTTTTTATTATTCTTCTTTTTAGGCACTGAATATCTTGTGTTGAACTCGGGAATTTGCAGGGTGTGGGACCAAAGTCTCTCCTCCTCCAGAAGCATATTCATTTACATTCTACTTTTTGCTCATTAAAATATGAGTCTTTGCAACACATAGACATGATCTGGCAAAAGATTCATAATTCCTCCAGTTTTCTGTTCCCAGAGAAAGGGAGGCTAACCTGTCTCCTTGTCTCATGAGTTCAAGTTGCAGTAACTCCATCCTCTCCTGCTCATAGGTGAAGGGGATCTTACCCAAGAAGTCCCCTTTGCATTTCTCTCACGTTGTGAAAAAGTAATAGAGCCACAGAAATTTTCTGTTTTCTAACTGAAGTTTCAGTTACATTTTATATTTTTTGTTGTGGAATTTAGAGCAAATGTCCACCAACTTCCTTCTCATTTTTTACCAGTTATAGGTACAATAATGAACTTTGAAAATCAGGCATATGTTCATAATTGTGTTGTTAGTGCCTTCTCTGACTAGTTCTAATAAATAGTCCAAAATATAAAGTGCATTTGATTTAAGAGACACTTGGAGAATGTTAGACTATTCAGCAGTAACTGAAATACATTCTTAGGTCTAGATTCTAACCTTTGATTGCTGTGAACTCCATTTGGATGTTGAATTCCTCTTCAACAGGGCTTCTTGTATCTATGTGTTAAAAAATTAATCAATCAGTATTTACAGAAAATCTGTTCAAATTCCAACAATATTTTGACATAATTTAGGAAATAGTTTGAATCCTTACCTTCTTGTCCCAGAGAGTCCCAAACACCAAAATGAATAATCCCTAGGAGACAGATAATTACATGCAGTTTGATGACACCAACCTTTATTGCAGCACCTCATAATTATCTCAAACATTGTCCATGGTGACTATTTAAACTCTGAACTCTTTGATAGAGGTCATTTTTCTAACTTCATATCACATAGTGGGTTGCTGATATGTTCACCAGGAGTTCATCAGGCCTGGCCTATTTAAATGTTGTAAAAATCATACTGACTGAAAACTCTCAATCATGTGTGTTTTGGTTAGTTCCTCTCTTTGTTATTAGTACTGCTCAACTGTTCGTGGTGACTTTTATGTTGTTTATACTTGAACCCACAAGAGCATAATATGATGCCTCCAGGTGCACTGTAAATGAGACCAGAGAGGCTCCAGCTTGCCCACTTGAACATAATAGGGCTATTTTTCTGATCTTCGGAAATTAAGATCTTCCCAAAGCTACTGGCAAAGTTGGAAGTTATCTTTAGGTCAGCTTTCTCTATAAGGCACATCTGATAAGGCAGATGAGAATATGAAATACTGCTGAATTCCTGGAATGGGTTTCCCAAAGAGCCCTTTTGGAATAAGGCAAATCTGAGCATTTCCCAGCTGTTTTTATGCCCTGCCAAGCATAGCACTGCAATAATGTCACCATATTAAATGATCACAGAGGAAAGAAAAATATGTGTAACTCACCTGCAAAGCATTGAACAGAGCAAAGAGGATGTGGAAAGCTCGATGACTGTTTTTGATGATGGTGGCAAGGCCAAACCCCCAGGTGAGGCCTAACAGTGGTGTCAAGATGGCCACACTTTTGCCAATCTGAAACAAAGAGTTCCTCTCCTGCCTATTTGACCTATCCCCAATAGTTGGCCTCAGTATTTTTATTATAACAACCGCGGTGATGGACAAATTCATGACCACAATGATCAAGGCAGGTATGACGAAGGCCAAGAGAGCTTTGCTGTCCATCCAGTTGAGCCAGCAGACGTCCTTTCTGGTGTAATTGTTCCTTGGCAGTGTGACAGCAATGGTGATGACTGCAATGACAAAGGGGCACACATAGCCCAGGCAGAATGCCACTGCTTTCTGAGCAGTCTTACTTGTGTTATGCAAGATGAACACTAGTCTGTAGAAAAGGATGAGGCCCAGGCTCAGCATCCAGAAAAAGACACACAGGTAGAATAAATGGATGAAGAACGTGGCCACGATGCAGATATCTCTGCTCAGCTGTTGGTTCTGGTCACTGAGGGAGGCAGTGACAATGAACCACACGTCAGCAATCAGGAGGGATGCAGCTATGTTGACTATACACACGTGGCGCATGTAGGAGGTTGTGTTGTTTGTCACGTATTTCCAGACCAAGGATTCAATTATAATGCAGATCACCAAGCTCAGGATCGAAATACCCAGGCCAACGTAGGAAATATAATCTTCAAAGATTAGCTGGGAGGATTTATCAGGTGACATCAGAATGGAGAATGATGTCAAGTGACTGCAGGAGCAAATGACATAATCTTCTAACTCTGTGGGTGTGCAACCACGAGTATCCCAGTCCCCGCCGCGTTTGTTGAGTGTGAAGTTCCAAAAGACACATTTGGGCATCTTTAGAGACAAGTTTTTCTTTGCAAATGTCATATTAACCTCAAATCTCTGGCTTCTGTTGCTGCTCACAGTTGTTGTTATCAATAAGCCGTTCACATATTCAGACTCATTCCGGGGCAAAATGTGTCCAAGTTTCGAGTACATCACACTGACAATGGTTGAATTTTGGGTTAGAGTTTGAATTTCAGTTTCACCAATGAGCACATTAACTGTGAGGTTTTCTGTACTATGGAAGCCCTTATTATAATCTGTGTTGCTGTTTTCTTGGATAACTATACCTTGTAGCTGCACGGTGTTTGCAGAGACAGAAGGGATGGTGTTATTAACTGGTTGGAGGCGCAGGGAAAAGTTTTCTACTGACTGCAGTAACAAAGAACTTTTCAGTGTCTTCTCTTTATTCAGGTCTTCCCAGGCTTCAGCTGTGGAATCACCAACAATTAAGTCCACTGTGGAGAGGAAATTCTGGAACAACAATAGAATAATGTAGTTATTGAAATGCTACACAAATCATTGTTGTTTCTGATGGTAATTTATGCATGGTTCAAGAATGCCTTTTGAAAAAGCCCAGCATTTTCTTATTTTGCTCAATCCATGTGAAACCTCCAGTTGTTAACCTTCTGCATGCTCTGTTTTCAAGTTAAGGTTTCCAAAAGCAGATCTGCGTGACTATTCCTTTTTACATATTACTTAGTATTTTCTTCTCAAACCTTCTTTCCCTTCTTTCTCAGCCTTTGTGCTATCTGATTTCTTGGTCTCTCTCATGTAGGGTCCTCCATCTACAAACCATCAAGTCTCTTTGCACTTTTCTGTTCAGAAGAACAGTGCTTTTCCTCTATACCTCACAATCAAGGTTCTCAACTATTTCTAAGATTTCTTTTGTTATTCATTTGTTGTAACATCTGATTTCTTTTCCTTGTTTGATCATGGTTTCTGGAATTTAATATATAATCTAAACCTACCCTCTGTCTTAGAATGCTGGAGACTTCTGTGGGTCCCTAGAACATTTCTAGTTTCTAAGCACACAGCAGCCTCTCTTTCATGCATAGGCTTCTTGTCCTCATAATTTTGACTTTTTATAAACTCCTCTGTATCTTTGCTGTCATTTCACCTCATCCCCTTCCTTTCCTGCTCCTGATCCTAATTAACTGTGAAACTTCTTCAGGAAGAATGTCATCCCCTGTGACAAAAGGGGCCAAATGGCTTGGTAGGTGTAGGTAAGACTTAAAATAAAACCTCACCTGAATAGTGAGCTCATCTGCATCTGCTGGGATAGAGGAGAGCATATCCAGGATGGAAACGATTGCACCTAAGTTTGCAGGAGAACTGTTTATCGTGTTTAGCTCCTTTCCAATCTGTTCCTTAAGCTCTGCAAGGTAGTTAGGTAGTTTTGCTTTTGACTCAGGGCTGTTGACCAAGGACTGGAACAGAAGATAACAGTATATCACACATGTGAAATTTGCCTCTCTAGCCTCACTGAGAGAAAGGTAACTCTGGATGAAATAAAGAGCACTATGGTAGGATACCAAGGCTGAAAACAGAAGCCTGGCACCTGTCCATAAAGTGAACTGACCAGGGGAGTGGGCATTGTAAACAGGGCCTGGGGGTGAGGTTGGGCAGTAGCCTGGAGTTGTCGGTGTGCTCTGCAGCTTGATCTGGGCTTGTGCCAACCAGTGTTCATCAAGGCAGTCCCTGAGCATGGCTCAGGGAACACTCCAGGCCAGCAACTGCTCCTTATGGATGCTATGAACAAGGTCACCTTGCCTGGGAGACAGAGCATTCATGTGTGTGGATATCAGCCACGCAGTGCCACATGGCCTCTGGGCCAGAGGAGGGGACCTTGCCTCTTCCACTGACTGTAGATATAGCCAAACATTCTCCAGCTTTTAAAAGAAAGTTATTAATGTTTCATATATTTTAGATTATGATAAGCAAAAATCAAGCAACAAAAATTTTTGCTCTTTCTTCTCCCCCTCCATGCCTCTCCACCCCAACCTCTAGAAAACCCACAAATGTTACCTCGGCTCTACTCAGCAGGTTGTTTATTGATACAGACAGGCAGTCATTCCTCGCGACCTTCCATGAGTTGTTGATGCACTTGTAAGTTGTACTGCCTCGGGTAAAACCATCTGGATTATCTAACTCACGGCATGGCTTTATCAATGTGCCCCTTTCTAGTCCAGTGCCTAATCTGTCTGAGCAGGAAACTTGCTTATCTGTACAGAGGAAAGTCATAGAGGTAGAAAACAAGAAGCAGAGAGATTAATAAATTAACCCCATCAAACCTGTGACTTCCTGAAGTTCAGAGGTCTTTAAATCATGATTTCAGCTTCCTCTCTTCATTAATTACAACCTTTCAGGATGTATGTCTTGCATTCCCAATTTTTTTATGAATAATGAAATTAAAAAGATAACTAATAAAGCTCCTGTTTCTGAGTACTGAATCAAATCAACAAACCAATATCCAAAGTTTTAGGATTTATCTGTTAGATCACAGGGTTGGACAGAGGTGGAGTGATATTATATTGACCACTAAGTGAACAATAATTCATACAAAGTTTGTTCTGCTAAGGGACTCAGTGCTGCTGTAGCACTAATAGGAAATTCATTAAGACCTCAATAGTGAGGCCTCAACACCTTTTTGATGAACAGTGAGTCCTGCTAATTGGCTTTGATTGGGTTAGTCATATCAGCATATGCTGATTAAAGTAATTAAAGTGTCTGCATATTTATTGTCCCAGGGGAGTGAAATCTGGCAGATACACTGATTCAACTGTAGGCATCACTACTGTGGAAAAACCAAAATTTCTGCCTTATGGGAAGGGCCAACATTACTTTCTTTCCAATTTAGAATAAAAAGCTGAAATATCCAAACTCTTGTCAGAACTAAACATCAGAGATGGATTTAGTGATGCTGAATTCTAACCATCGAACATTCCCTGTAGAGCTGACTGGAAGCTGGGTCTGCCCTGGTCCCTGCAGCATCTCGTGGAGGTTGCCCTTCTTGTGTTCCAAGTGGATATGCTCTCCCACAGGCTGACCTCCTGAGCCAGATGACTTCTTCCTGAGACTCCAAAACCTTTGATCTTTGATAAATTGTTGGTGCAAGCTGGGAGATGCCCGACCGCATTTCAACAGAGGGGATGATACTGGGTGGTGCAGCCTGCACCAGAAGGAAGTAGGGACAGTAGATGACTAAACTATTGCTGCTTTGAACATACTGGGATCACTGTCAAATGCAGCGAAGACAAAACACCTTGTCTATTTATTTTTTTAAATTACATTAAAACTGATGTTTTCCTCCGTATGTAAAAATTTCCCATTAAAAAAAAAAAAAGATACAAAAGTTCTTAGCTAACAAAAATTGTTCCTGTTAGATGTCAGTGGTGATGAATTTGTGGCATCTGATTTAACAAAGACAAATGGGACCACCAATTTAACAGCTATAAATAGTTACTTTTTCCTTACCAGGAATCAGGTGCAGTCTGATATGTTCACTGTCAACCCCCTGTCGATTTTCAAACTTGCTGTTTTTAAACTTGCAATATGCCGTGAGCTCTTTCTCTTTGCTACAGTCACTTCCTGTGTAACTGTACGTGTAGCAAAACAAATTTCCTTTTTTCTCTTTCCCTGTATGGATGGATGAAGACAGGTTAACACAGATTTGGGGTCAATCAGCTGAAAACAGCAGAAAGCTTCAGCAAAACTTTATTTTCTGTGGGTCTTACAAAAAAAATTCCTTTGTGAAAAAGCTCCCTCTCTGTACACTAATTTCTGTCTCTAACTCCCCACTGAATAAATGGAAGCTGCTGCGTGATCAATGTACTTTCTCTTACTGGTGCATGAGCAAACCCTTCCTAAACCCTTTTAACTGTTCAGGAACCAAAATTTGCTTTGGAAATCATTTTGGAGAATACTCTTCCTGCCTCTACCACAGGTGTTTCATTTAGGCTAGGATACTTTTTTGCTGTTCTTATGGTTCTTTTGAACTGAGGATCTGTACCACGCTCCCATTGCTTTTCAGTACCTCTGCCTGAGGGTACCTGCCTGCAGTCTCTTCCAAGAAGATCTTGGGTTTTTTCTTAGCTACCAAAGGACTCCTCAGTCTCTACCTGCTTTACTCTTCAGCCTGTTGTTTTTGCACTCCTGCATGTTGTTTTCTGCTTTTTTAAAATTAACTGTTTTGTAACTCACTTGAAAACTTCTAGTATATAAAACCCAACTCACTCGAAAACTTATGGTATATAAAAATATATCAGTGAAGCTGCAGAATGGCCCTAAATTTTAATATGTAGAAACTTGGCCTTTTGTGCTGTTAAAGACATGTTACCTTTATCCTCAAAGAAAACAGAACAGTTCTTTGAATTGCATTCAATAGATTAGTCTACATTTGTTGTGAATTAGTAGATTTTCTAAAGTAACGTTCTCAATACTTCGTTCAAAAAAAGTGGCAAAGATAAAAGCAAATAAATGGAGCTCAGCAATTTCTAATTTGAACAAGGGTAAGAATGCCCACTTCTCCCTGCTCAGCAAGTCAAACCAAACATTGAGTTTACCCAGTATGTATTTATCACTACAGCAGTGGCTTCAGTTGCTCTTCTATTAATCCCAGCCACGTTCCTCAGCCATGCTAACCATCCTAAAAAAATTCCATTTCCCTTTTTTTTAAACTCTTAGGAGTACTTGTGGGTTATCATAAGAGCAGTAAGTATGAATTGTTTGCACAGACTTACCTGAAAACAAAAACCCCAGAGACTGGGTTATGACATATAGTGAAACTAATGATATTGCAAGTTTATTGTATCTTACCAGCTGGAAATCCCTTTTGTCCAATCACAAATGTAACAGAGAAATCTTCCGTGGTGTTCGCACTTATGCAGCACTCGAGGGCTTGTGGCTTTCCACAAGGTATCGATGCTGCAATGGGGTCTATCAGGATGTTCTGCTTTAGGGGCAAGGAAATAACCTCGACTGTCATATTGGCAGAGCTCTCCAAGTTTTGCTGGGAGATTGTGCAGATGTGGGTGCCTAAAAGAAGTGATAGAAAAAAACCATGTTTCAGTTGACAGAAGTGCTCCTCAGGTTCTGCATGGTGATGAGCCCTAATGCTGAACAAGTCCAGCGCTGTTGGCAGCATCGCGCCTTGCTCTCCCCCAGCACTTATAATTTTAACTGTGGGGCTTTTATTTACTGTGGCCTTCACCATTTTGCTGGGCTAGGGATGCTGCAAATGATCTGGCACAGAGATTTCATTGCCTTCGTAGCCAGTAACAGCATATTCACTCACCGCTCCAGTCCTGTGTGGCAGACTTCACTGTGAGCATGGATGTGGCTGGGAATTTGCTATTTTTGATGCACATATCACAGGCTACTGTTTTTGTGTCACTTCCAGACTGGATTTTCCAACTGATACTGTCGTAACTGCTCGCATCACTTTTGCACGTCAGATTGAACGGATATCCCTCGGGAATTGGTGAGTTTGTACTTGAAGATACTGTTACGTGGGCTGACACAACAACACAGGACAAAAGTCACATTATTGAGAGTCACTTTTAAGCATTTTCTTGCAAATGCCATGTGCCACAGAGGCCACCCACACGTTAAAGAGCTGCTGGTCTGTCACAGCCACCCGACTCTCACCTTTCCAGAGGTATGTCACTCTGATGGTCTGACTGGCCCTGGCTCCGTGTTTAGTCTGCAGCTCACACGTATATGTTGTCACTGTACCTGACTTCTCAGGTGGGCATAGTGACTCCTCGATTTTGAGCTCATATTCAGTGCAGTTTCCACCCCAACTGGAGACTCCTAGAGAGAAATAAACATCCCTTGAAGGGTTATAGATGTCCAGAAACACCTCTGGAAATTAGAAGCAAGCATTCTAGGCAAAGAAACCCTTATGGGCTTGTATGTAATTGACAGCATGGCACTTTTAACTCCTCAATGCTGAAGTTCATTCACATCTTTTATTCTGGCAACATTTTCCAAGTGCCTAAAGATGAATCTCAGCACAGAGCTGGGCACCTACTGCCAAAACCAGTCAGAGAGCAACAGGATTGCTTGGAAATCCCAGGGTAACACAAAACAAAGGGCATAACCTCATTATCTGTGATATTTAGGATGAGTAAAGGTAAGTAAACCAGGAGTAAATACTGCAGATGTTAACTTCATCTAATTTTGAAATAAAAATTTTTAGGTACTTGACAGTCATTTGACTTTAAATCTGAAGAGTGATGGTCTAGCTGGAAGCACTAAAGCTATCCTGTGCTGCAGCTGGCAGTGCATCTGGCACGAAAGCACAGCAGAGTTCCTGAGGGAAAGCCTGGACCAGGGAATTAAGGGCAAAACAGCTCATTGCAGAAGGCCAGGATTCCCCCACCCTCTGCAAGCACTGCTGTACCACAGTACCTGTTCTCTGTGGAAATGACTGTGTGCATGAGCTTTGAAGGTTTTATCTGATTTTGCTGTCCTGCTTTCTGCTAAATTTCATTTATAGCAAAAAGTTAACAATAACAAGTTAATTTATACACATAAAATATTAAGAGGGCAATGGACCATTTAGGATGATGGTTCAGTAGACATTTATGAGCATTTTCTGTTAATGTCATTTTGTAACTCTTTGTAGCACATTTACCTGGTCCTTTATTAACTCTCTATGTTAGAAGCAAAGCCTTATGGAATGCCACTGACACAACTGGTATGTGCTGAATCACAGCTACAGGTGGAGAGGGAAACTGTGCTCTCAGTATTTAGCTGTGCTGCAGCTGTTTCAAAGCACCTGCCTCTCTTGGTTTGCTAAATCGTGGTATGTGGTACACAGAAGCTCTTTGCGCCCCACAGGTGATTCTGGAGGTAGTAGTAAAGACTGATGCATCCATCCTTTCTCCCAAAATTAGACAATGCAGAAATAAGCTTTTTAGAAGCAGTTGGTGTGATGTTGGTCCAGGTAGCTGTGTCCATCCAGGATGTCACAGTTTAGGGCATCAATGTCTGCACAGTGCGTGGAGATGCCCAGAGCCCCACTGGCACCTGCACAGCACATATGGAGTCTGTACTTCCCCCTGCCAGATGTTTGGAGCATACCCTGTATTTATCCTAGGACTCTGTGGGAGCCAGTTAGGAGGAGATCTTTAAACCACAAACAAACCCAGCAGGTGAAAGACAGCTTTTGTTAATCTTACCTGTAATATTGATTGTTCCATTTACTTTCCAGGAAGCATCAAGTGATGGTAAGTGTCTGTCAATGCAACAGGACAGCGGAGGGCTGTTCTTCTGCGTTTCAGGACTGTTACATATAACTTCCATCTCCTTTACATTTGGAGTAATACGTAGTGGAGAGACATATATTGTTTCTGTGGCCTTCAATCTGTAAGACTGACTGGCATTTGTGAAAGTGCATTTATAGGAACCTGTAAAGCATAGACAGTTTCTTAGCATTGAGAACAGTTTTTTGGTTTTGCATATATTTGGAATTAGGATCTACTTCCACATCTAGTTTTCACGTCTCCCTGCTCTGCAGTGGCTTTGCTACTTGCTGATCAACATGTACCTTCACGTCACCTGCAGGATGTTTTCTGCAGACTTCTGGTGCCAAATACATCCAGATTAAGAGGGGTAATGTTGAGGGGTAATTGAAAAGAGACCAGTGTTCTGGGACTGAAATAGTTAAAATCTTGTGGACTTGGTGCTTTTGGGACCTGTATGTTGCCCATAGTCCTTCTGGCATCAATATGTCATGGTAAGAATGTAGACTGTGCAAAAGTTTCCTACACAGAAATGGGCAAAGAGTAAGTGCCCAGGGGGGACTCCACTAGAACTGGCCTTGGAAAGTAGGCTCTTAGGCTGCTCAGAAGGTACTGCCAAAGACAGCAGAGTATTTATCACAGAACGCCCTGAGCAGAAGAGACCCATCAGGATCACTGAGTCCAGCTCCTGGCCCTGAGCAGGACCATCCCCAGGAATCACACCATGTGCCTGAGAGTGTTGTCCAAACACTTCTTGAACTCTGTCAAGTTTGGTGTTGTGAGCACTTCCCTGGGGAGCCTGTTCCAGTGCTCAACCACCCTCTGGGTGAAGAACCTTTTCCTGATATCCAACCTAAACCCCCTGATTCAGCTTCATCACTTTTCCTCCAGTGCTGCCACTGGTCATGAGAGTGAAGAGATCAATGCCTGTTCCTCTGCTTCCTGTCACCAGGAAGTTGTAACTGCAATGAGCTCTCCCCTCAGTCTCCTCTTCTCCAGCTGAACAGACCAAGTGCCCTCAGCTGCTCCTCACATGGCTTCTCCTCAAGGCCCTTCACCATCTTTGTTGCCCTCCTTTGGACCCTCTCTAATGGCCTAATATCTTCCTTATGTTGTGGTGCCCAAAACTGCCACAATAACTAGAGGTTACATCTGCTGTTTTAATGATATAAAATCATACCAAAATCCTCCATCGTAACATTGGTGATTTTAAGAATCGACCTTCTGGTTCCTACAATTGTCTCTATGGAATGCCGGAAGCTGGTTGAGATGATCTGATCAGAGCGATACCAGGTTGCACTGTGGAACGTTGAATTTATCTCACAAGTCAGTGTTACTGTATCCCCTTCAAAAATGTTCAAGGGTTCCGCTTTGAAGTTTACCCGATCTGGGGAAACAGAGAGAAACATTCTGCATTACTGTAATTTCATCTCACGACTATGTGGTGTCTTTCATCTTATGGGGTTCCCAGGTGCTTCACAACTAGGTGAAGGGTACTACCCAGGTGCAGGGTACTACCTCTGATACAAGCCACGAGATTTTCCCTCTATATATTCTTTTACTGTCTTTTTCAGCCAAAGATCCCAGCAGGTTTTATGCAGAGAGCTAGAAATATTACCACTGCTGCTTTCTAAGTAGATAAACTGGGAGGAGAAGCAACCAGGTTGAAGTAATCCTCTGAGACAGACATTCCAGCACTCTGAGACTACAGCACCTCTGGAACACTTGATAAGGCAACTGAATTGTAACACACTGTCCAGCAGCAGCATGGAAAATGTGCCAAGGAAGCCAAGGGCAATGTGTTCTCAGCAAACTGCGAGAGGTTTTCATTTTGCTCTAAGGAAGTGCTGGCAGCCTGACATGCTAAGAGCTGTCTCAGTTCTGCAGGTGAACTTAGGGGTGTTCAAACTCTCTCCCTTTCAGAGACACGTCATTGGGAATCATCGAATAGTTCAGGCTGGAAAAGACCTCTGTGATCAAGTCCAGTGTAATACCTGGAAGGCTTTGGTTTTTCATGGAAGGTACTGCATGCATGGTCCTCTCATGAAAGTCCTAAGTTTTGATGACAAAGGATAAAGAGAAAGAGCCAGAGAAATAAATAGTTTTGAAGGCCGTGTACCAAATAATCAACAGTATAAGGAAGCTACATGATTAAGGCTAAAAATACTGAAGTAGAAGTTGAAGGAAAGTACCGAGAGAGCTTTAACTTACAAGGCAGTTCTGTTGTGAAGGTAGATGGTTTGGGCTGGTAGAATGGTTCTAGAACTTGTAATACAGCTTTGTTGGATTTATCAATCTGACTGGCGCTTGCTGGTCCTGCTTTTACTTCATATTTCACAAAAACACTTCCAGGACTAAACAGATACAAGAATGAGAAAAGCATCAGAATTAAATATCCTTGTCTATTAGTGGTTTTCTAATTGTGGTGACCCATCTTGTATGGCTGAGAAGGCTTCACTGGGCTCACCTGGTAAGGCTCCTGTTGGGACTCAAGACTTGCTCTGATATACAAGAAGGTTGTGCTACAGCTTTTTCCTAAGAACAAACACCTTTATGTGACATATTCCTCGTCTGGTGTTTATTTCCAGTAAACTTCCCTTAGAAAACCTAAAATACAGCTGCATTTAAATATCTGTGGACACAAGTAATATCCTTTTTATCCAGTGTTGCATCCAGAGTCAATGTACTAGTTCATCTTCCTCATGATCTAGGAAATGATGTGAGGATTACTTGCATCCTTTTCCTCTTTTGGGTGGAACTCAGTTCTTCCCATAAAAGGCTTTGAATCAGATGGAGAATGATTATGTTTCTTGGACTTCTCCAGAGTGACAAATTTTACCCTATTTCTATGCTCATAGCTGGGCTTTCCTTTGCAGTACTTATACTGTTATTCAGTCTGTGTATAGTGGGAGTGGGTTCCAGCCAGAGTGAATGTAGCCTTTGCTAACTCGTGTCTCCTTGAGACAGAAAGTTTTCTGGACAGAAAGTTTATGTCTTCAGGAAAAAATGAAACCATTTACTTACCTAAAACCAGTTACTGTTGCTGATACAAAGCCTGGTAAACACCTGTAGCTTGCATTAAACTGTAAACAAAGACATATGACATGAGGTAAGTGCTCTATGTATTACTCCAGTGTGCTTAAAATAGGAAACCCTCCATTCAAGACTGATGTGAGTATGGGCATGTAGCACATCTCATAGAATGGGCCTGGTGCTCTCACCACTGTCACGGGGTAAATGTCTGTTGATGGATTCATTCAATGTGTGTTCCCATGGATTTAAGCTCAGACAAATATTGTGGGGTTCATGCTTTAGATAGAAAAGATCCCTGAATACTTCCTGGTTGGCCAGTGCATTAAAACCAATAGGAATACTGGTATTCCTTTCGAGTGGAGTCAGCTTTGGCCCACCTTGTATCTCCCACTGCTGCATACTTCCCAGCTCCCCACACAGACAGTGACAGGCCACCCTATATCCCCAACACTTAGGGTAAACACCATATTTCTTAGAGGGCTCTCTACCTTCAGAGATGAAAAACTAAAGTCCTTACCGCTTTTTCAAGGTCAGCTTTGTATTTTTGGTATAATATAGAGGAAGAATCCCTGAGATCATCCAGAAAGTCTATGTCGAGTCTGACTGACATATACATTACAATGGGCTCTCCCATACCACATGAGTCTGTAAGGAAAGACAGTAAAATAAAGGTAAAATAATAAAAGCAATGCTTACAAAGTGATTTCTTTGCTTTTTCTTCTAACTTAATAATCTTAGGATCATATAATGATTTGGATTGGAAAGGACCTTTCAAGATCATCGAGTCCAACCCACCAGCCTGGCCTTGAACACTTTAAGGGATGGGGCATCCACAACTTTTCAGGGCAACCTGCTCCAGTGTCTCATCACTCTGATCTTAAAAATTTTCTTCCTGAATTTAATCTAAATCTACCCTCTTTCAGTTTAAAATAATGACAACTTGCCAAGATTCATCTGTATAATAAGAAAATTTTGATTCTTCTAATTTTCTATATCTAATTTAGGTGCTTGCCATCTGCTAGATACCTAGACTCCCTTTCCAGTTGATGCAAAGCTGTAGACATCTTTAGAAGATGAAATATCCAGAAGATGATAGCTTTCCTGCAGTGGTTGAATTCCTACACTGCTCTAGATATGAGGATGTTATATGGATGAACAACTTTGATCAGAGACTTAACTTTCACATAATGTAAGGTACACAGGATGAATCTCCACCTATGTTTCCCTGCAATGAATGGAAAAATCCCCAGTGCTTTGGGAGGGTAATATTCTAGGTGGAGACTCATCAGTGAGCACAAAATTATATAAAATGCTTAGAGAGATACTGTAATTTTCTCGCTGGGTTCATTTAAGAACATGTCCATACCACGTGTGAAGTAGCTCTGGACCCAGGGGCCTGGACTTCTAAGGGGTGTGTGCAACCTCTACATGAAACAGGTATTACCTCTAGTCCTGGAAATAGTATGGCAATATGGATATGGGACTGCCTGGTGATAAAAGCATTCCCTCTAAGCAGAGTTGATTAGAATGGGCATGCTGACAGTACTGGAATGCTTCCAGATCTAGTGTTGCCTCTGGGTATCTCTGCATGCTGCTCCATCACAAATAAGAAGCAGAGCCTCATGGGTGTTTGTCTTGGATAGCTGAGACAACAGTTAGTGTTCCACCCCAGTGTTGTCAGGCCTAAGTGTCCATCCTTTTGTCACCAGTCATCAGTCAGGTTCCTAAAAACTCCTAGGCACTTTGTCACAGGAGTCATGAAATAAAACCAAAGACATGTGCTGAGCTTTTTAGTTCCTTCTCTTCTCTTGAGCACTATGGCACACTTTTGGTCACATTTGTGAAAATCTGATGAGATGAAACTTTCTTTGCTTAGCAAAAGCAGAGAGTCACAAAGAGGCATGTGAGTGACTCCAGGAGCTGGGGCTCCAAATAGCACTAAATATCTGCAAGTAACTTGGGCCAAGGTGGGCCCCTACCACAAGAAGGGTTCTAGACCATCTCTACAGAATTTCCACGTTCACAGACAATGTGGTAATCAGCTGAGTCCTGACATGCTGTTTTTTCCCACCTTTTGGCACTATTCTGACTTCTAACCAGTATATGAGTTGTACAGTGATGGAGTTCAGCTCTGTGTCCCCCTACCTTCAGTCTGGGGCTCGCAGTAAGGTCCGTAGAAAGGCATTTTCTGCATGTAGCCACAGGGCAGGGCAGGTTCCAGGCTGAGAGAAGGGCAGGGTATTATGTCACTGCACACCCTGCTCGGCCAGGCATATCCCTTTTCACAGGAACAACAGCTGCTCTTCTCACCACTGGGGAGACAGACTGTCAGACAGACAGAGAAATACCATGAGAATGGTGATAAGTATTTACTTTCCTGTATCTTCATGATGGTGGTCCCAATTAAATGTTGCCCTTCCTGGGAGTTCACTTGAATGATGCAAACAGGATGACCAGAAGACTTGCAAATCTTACTCCACCAGTTGTAAATCACTAAACAGAAATGGGAACCACACTGGTACAGTGATAAGCCTGATCAATTACTTATAAGTAACTGAATGGAAATGTGAAGCCTGATCCTAAAAATTTGCCTGGCATTCTGGCCAGGGTCCTGTGATACTTTTCAGATTGGATATTTCTATGTTACTTGGGGGAAAAGCAAATATATCAGCTTTTAAAGACTGTAAGAGCAGGGTCATTCAGAGTCCAGGCTGCTGTGTTGTTCTATGTCCTGACAGATGCCGTGTGGCAGAAGGTAACATTATCACAAAGTGCTTTAAAGCACTAAAAAAAAAGAAACCAACCAACAAAAAAGCCCCAACTTGACTGCAACTTCTTCTGCTCCTAATATGTCATTTGCAAAGTAGGATATCAACAAAATTATTTTTACACATCGCATGTGACCCAGAAGGCCTTTAAAAGATCCATTTGCATGCTGTTTTGGGAACTGCTAAACACTTCCTTTCACTGCTTTATGGGCCAGCGATAAGGAGGTACCAAATCTCCTCTACTGTTGTAAATGCTTGGTGCCTTTTCACTAGTTACTCAGATATGATGTTGCACAACCCCAGTTTATGTAATAAGACCTGCCTGATATCATGCCCTGTAAGAATAAGTTAAGTGAGTTATACAGGAAAAGACTGCCTCTCATGCAGCCTGTCTCTGTCAGGGTCAGGGTACAGCCTCTTACGGCGATTTACGTCCCAAATACAGGAGGAGGGAAGTAAACAGTCTGATAACCGCTGTCCCAGCTTCCTGAAACTTGAAAGTAACTCAGACTGCTTGTTAGCCAAACTGGACCAAGATCCTTTGGCTCAGGCTTCCTCTGGCTTTGTCTCTTCCTTAGGAAAAGAAAAGCATTCAGAGCTACTCCTAATGCCAACATCATCTAAAGAGCAGTGGTAAGACACAGATAACAAAACATGCTGTTGTGTGCTAGAGCTTCAGTCTCGCTGGGTCTTTCAGCAGGCAGCAGAGATGGTTCAGTTTTGCTGATTTTTCTAAATATGCTGGGTGGTAGAACTGGGAGGCATCAAATACTGACAAAATAACACATCATCCAGAATATTAAAATCAATAACCAACCAACCCACCTGTTGTAATGTGGATGCTTGAAACTGTCGTTTGTATATTTGAAATGTTTGTTGGCACTGTAAGATTTTTAAAATACTCTTTAATTGGTTGCAGGTAAGATGAATCTGTAAGGCTTACTTCAATGTCAACTGTGTACTCTGGAAGGGGAACATCAAAAATATACTCTGAAAGAGAAACAGAATGACACTGCAAAGCTGTATTTAAAGGTAAATCACAAATTGATTTGGCATTTGGGCTCTGTCGCTATTTGATGGTAACTTTGGTGGCATTCTGCTTAGGGAATCTTCTTGCTTCCCCCTCAGCAGACACTCTGCCTCTGTTTTATCTGCTGCTTGTCTGAGAAAAGCCAGATTTCTTTGGTCTCAGAGCAATAGGAAAAGGATATAAGTGGCATAATATATACAGAGAAAAACTGTCTCATCCCTTCTCTCCTTCGAGTCAATGAGTGGATGGGCTGTCAGCCACAGACTGAGGCGATATAGGATTATCCTGTGGCCCCTGTCCTGCTAAGAAGCTTGGGGAGGGTTTTTTCTACACTGGTGTTTCAACTACTGTAGAAGCTGTGCTGGTATCTGTCATCATAGGGATGCCATCCAGAGGGACCTGGAGAGTTCTGCTTTCCTGAGGATGACTGAACACAGGTCCGAAAATGGGAAGTAGCAAATGAATCCTTCTTTTGCTTTACTGAGCAAACTGTCATTATCTCAACCCATGGCTTTTCTCACTTTATCCTTCTGATTCTGCTCCCCATCCCACCGAGGGAGAGTGAGGGAGTGGCACTGTGGTGCTTCAATGGGGTTAAAGCACAATAACACCTTTCCCTTGATGTTCCCAGTTCAGTACATCAAAAGATGCTGTCCCTAACAGTGATTTCACCCTTGGTTTACTAGAAACCTGCTCTGTTATCATACATTTGTGTACATACCATTTCGCTTCTGCCTTTGCATATCTGGGTAGAAGCTTTCCTCTCCTAGAGTGCTGTCAATCTGTGGGAAAAAAAGAAAGTGAAGCTCTGTGAGAAGAACAAAGTAAAGCTTTAGCTGCCATTGTTGGCAAAAGAAATTAGTGAAGAAAATACTGACATAGGTAATTTTTTCCCACCAACCCTGGTCCCAACCCTCCAACCTCCCACCCCATCTCCCTCTTTAAACAAAATATTTCTATTTTCCTAGCAGAGGAGGGTTAAACACCAGCTGAGGGATGTACTGAGACTGCAGATGCCTCTTTGCATATCTCTGCAAGGCAACTGCCCCAGCTTAAAAGGATTTCTGTGTCTGAGCTGCAATCCCTGCTATGGAGTGGATATGTGCCCCTAATCCTGGGCCAGCCTTGTGGGGATGGTCCCAGTGCTTGGGAAACCCAGCCACTTGGCCTTTGCATCCAGAAACCAGACTCTCATCACCCTTTTCTTTCCTCTTTGCTCTAAGCTTCCACCTCTGCAGCAGCAAAGCCACCCTGAGTAGGAAAAGAAAGGGGATTGAAAAGTCTTGGCTCCAGCTCAGTTGCCAGGTCAGCTACTTTGGGGCCATCAGTAACACACAGTTGACCAGAGCAGTGGTGGCACAGTTTCAATATGACTGGTTTATGCAGGCTGCAGCCAAGTGAGATGCAGACCATCTTATCTTTTTTTTTATCGTACCCTAAAAATACACTGGCACCACCGTTAGCAAGAAAGGCTAAAGAACAAGCACAGACACAGGCAGGAAATTTGCAGCTTTGCCAGTTTCTTGATTCCTACTGAAACCTTTATTTACAGAAAGGGTGAATAGCTTGGCAACTCTTAAGTCATCTCTTTACATAAAGGAACCATCTGGTGTGTGATTAGAGCTGGGCTTTGCGTCGCAGCTGTGCCGGAGTGAAGATCCCAAGGCGCGCTGGCAGCTCTTGCACTGCTGGGGTACGACCTTCGTGTTAGAGGTTGGCTGCAAGAATGACAGAAATCCCACTGCAATCCACGGCTTGCTCCAGGTTTGGAACTCAGTGGTTTCCTTTTTCAATTATTCTCCCAAACAACTGAAAGGTATTGCTATGTTCCTAAATACTTCACATATTTCACACCATTAAATAATGACTCATTTGCAGGATGTACCATGGATCAATGGTGCTAAAAAATAAAAAAAAAGGTGTTGCTTTTTTTCATGAAAACTCTTAAGTGCTGAGATGGAGACAGCTTGAAAAAAACAGACCAAGCAAGATACTTGGTCACTATTAAACACTTGCTGAAGTGCAGGTGAGGCTGCTGGAACCAGACACATCCTGGTTTGCCAAGACAGGGAATAGTGGTAGAAACAGCTTAAGGAGTTTCCGTCTTCCTCTTCATGTTTCCATTTTCCAACCTGCTCAATAAAGGAGGTTATTCCATTCTCTCACAATGGAGAAGACAAAAGAAGTATTTTCTGGTCTAACAATAATAGTGATGACCAAGAGTTGGTACATATGTGGGCTAGACTTATTCACTAGACTATATTAACTATATTAACTTTCATTAACTTGGCTTCTCTGTTCCTCTTTTTGTTAGGGACTATTTGTGCAGAAACTGTCTGCTAACAAACCCATATACAGGATGAAGCACAAAACGGCTTTCCATAATTCACACTACAGATCAAGCAAAAGAGGTATGTGAGGATTATCAAGAAAGTGGGAAACTGAAGTGAAATCTGAGTCCAAGAGCAACATCTAAACACAAATCACTCAGGAGTGCCATTTTAGTCTTGTGGACTTGTCCTATTGTCAAGGCAGCAGTGAGACTCCTGTCACCCACCTGTAACACCTTCATGCCTGAGCTAGTTTTGTTGACATGTCACTTCTAGGCAAGATATATTTGGATCTTCTCTCATAGGATGGGTGAATTCCATCCAGGAGCAATGCCCACGTAACTGTTACCTAGGCTTAGCTCCAGGGACAGCAACTGAAATCCCCTGCAGACTAAAACAGGTGAGAAACCAGAAGTGTTTTCTTCAGTGCCTTCTGGAGAGGCTTTAAGACTGGGGAGCAAGAGCCCAGTTCCTGGATTTCTCCCTCTCTTTTACACACTCTGGGTTCAGTTTCTCTCCCTGGTCTTATCCTGACTTCCTCCAAGGTTTTGTGGATGTGAAGGAGAGCATCAGGGTGCTACAAACAGAGACCAAATGAAAACTAATGGGACTGGGAAAGAATACTCACTACATATGGGAATGGTTTGAAGTTTGAGTCCTGTGATGTCTGGCAGCAGGCTGAGACCAGCAGAACCAGGCAGTGGAGACCTGCAGTGATTGGGGACGGCATTTTTTCCAGTGACTTTGCTGTGTGACCTGAAAAGACAATGAAACAAAAGGGAATTTTCAGCTGACTCACACAGTAGGAAATACCAGCATGCCCTACAGAAACAATGTTTCAGATTCCTTCAGCACACTCTGCCTGTTCACTCCATCCAAGACAAGGCATGGAACAAGGCCTGTAATTATTCCTCTGCCACTGCCATCAGACTGTTTCCCTTATATCTCCTCTTTTTCCATGTTGGATCTACCTACTCAAAATAGGAGAAAGAAATCGCTTGGAGAAAGCAGAGTCCTGAGCAGGTTCTTAACAAGGACAAATGAGGTGCTGGAAATCCATCTGCCATGAGGAAAGTTGACTTTGGACCTTCAAGTGTTCCTCACAGTGGTACTTGGGAAATGCACAGCGAGGACATGAGGGAAAAACTAGAAATGTTGCTGTTAAGTGAGGGCCTGTCCTGTTGCAGCAGGGAGAGCTCTGCTCCCAGCTGTATCCCACTCAGGAGAGGTCTGTAGCATCACCTTGGGCTCAGCTAGAGATTTCTGCATGTTTGTTATGCCTTGGATAACAATGGAAACAATGAAGAGTGGTATCTCCTGGGGAAAAAATCCCTGTTATGTTAAATTTTTAGTGTACATCTCCATAAATTGCACTGGAGTTAACAAATAAGTAACCTAGAACCCAAGAATACTGACAGACCAGAATATAATGTGGTGCCTGAAATCAAAACCCAGCTCTTCCAGCTCATTAATACCTAAGCTAATTTATTCACACAGTAGACTGGATGATGAAACAAAGGGAAAGGTAAAACAAGCACAGACTTTCATAATAGATGCTGATACATTTATACAACGAAAGGGAACAGAAAAAGGGAGGTGAAGAATACATAAAAAACCACATATTTTGCTATGAATATGCACTTTTTGTCTATTCCTAACAAAACACTTCCCTATCTCAAGAATTAATGGCTAGTAGAGAGCTACAGAAAAAGGCAGAACCCAAGCAGATTGTGAAAACCATTTTAAGAGGGGAAAGCACTGAGAAAAGAACAGTACGGAACAGTACCTGAGCAGATAACAGCAGCTGATTAAAGTCATGAGCTTTTGTAAAATTATGATCTTTTTGCATTGAAAAGGCTGCTCATTCAAACTCAGGTTTTGCAAGGCTGTGAATCACAAGGTGAAAGCAGAAAAATCAGCACCTCCTGAGATGATAATGAACATTGGCAGTGGCTGCCTACTGCTACTATTGAATATCAGAGCTGGTGCTCCCAAGCAAGCAGGGCACTTTGTTGTGACTTTCTAGCTCAGAAGAGACCATGACAGAAAACTGTAATATCAAAATGATCTCTGGTCTCACCTTGGGAATTGAAAGGACAGCAATGAGTTACAGTACTTGATGTCACCAGCGTGGGTATGCAGCAGGGATTTATCACCAAATGTGGTTCTTAGGGAGATCCATCTGGAGTGAGACTTCACCTGGATACTGACCTGGTTGAAACATAGGAGACAAAAGTAGGAATAAATTATTTTCTATTCCAATATAGAGATGTCATCAGCAGAGCTCTGCAGGAATGTGGTGTAAGCCTGTATCTTACCCTCTGTTCTCAAGTGATGTGGAAAAGGCAGTGGGCAGTGATACAAACACTGTGGAAAACTTTACATGATTGAGACATTCTGCCTGTGAAGATCTGCACTGGGGCCACAGGATGCTGAGTGACTCAGTCATGAAGTTCATGAAATTTAGCACTGGTAAGTGTAAGGCAGAAAGAAATGATTGTGACATTATGTGTTCTGTGATGGACTCTGAACTGACTGTTGCCACTCAGGAATGGGGTCTGAAGAAATGTCAACTGAATTCTGAGATGTAATTGAAAAAGGAAAACTAATTTTAAGATATTTTAGGATAGCAACAGAGGGAAAGACCAAAACCAAAAAAACCCAACCCAAACAAAAGCAAAACAAACCAAACAAATTTAAACAAAAAAAAAAAACAAAACCAAACAAAAACCCCCATTGTTATGTAGACATTTGAGCTAACACAGTACAGCTGCTCTTATACTCCTACACAGGTATAACCTGAAAGCAGGACATCACAGTGATTCAGAATATCTTCCTACCCTACCCCAACATCTATTCAAAAAAAGACTGTTACAGGGTGTTGGTTTTTTGGTTGTTTTTTTTTTTTTCCCCCAGTTTCCTGGGCATGTCTGTCAGTATACCCAGCCTTCCACAAAAGACACTATTTTTCTATTTTGGAGACATCATCCACTTGTAACTCAAGACTTCCATGGATCTAGCTGATCAAAGTGGATCAACAGGGAAACATTATAAGCTGTCCCTGAGACAGTGGCATGACTTAATAACTGAAGCACTAACAAAATAAAGGTTTCTGGTAGCTTTGAATATACAGCTATGCTCACAGCATGTGGTAAAATAGCTTAATCTGTACAAAGAACTTGTATTACGTAGGTGATGGGTTGATGAAACAGACAATAGAAAGGGGAAAAGGTCATTAAACAAAATTTATGATGAGGTTAAACAACATCTGGTACAGTTTTGCATTTATCTTTTGCACTGTTCCCAAACCTGTGTTCCTATTCAAATGTTGTGGGTCACCTCTATTTTCAGACACATCGTTTGTATGACCACATAGCTGAAAGCAAATGCCCTGTTAACTGTATATGTAAGACACCATATAGAGGACAACTCATGTAAGAACTGTGCTGCTACTCAGCTCTGATAGCTATTTAAAACTCCAAAACATCCCAAGCCAGGAATCTAGAAAGCCAGAAAACTAACAAACAAATGGCAAATGGGGAAAAGTATTAATGTTCTTTTCAAGTAATGTGGCTCTCCCTCTCATTCATTTACTTTCTTAATGAATGAAGCACTGCTGTAAATTCTTCAGTGAGCAAATTCCCAAGTATATATTTGCCTTCAGTGGGTAAAGCAGTTGTGTGCACACATTCCTCATTTTTCATACAAACTGTCTCCTGGGAAGCAACAAGTAACTTCAATTTATAAAGCCTCAGAGAGCTAAAAAAGTCCAGATTTACTACCAAATCTCTTGTTCTCCAGAGCATTCAGGCTGGGAAATATTGTTTAAAGTTAATTCTAAAATGCAGAGGATTCTTAGAGGTAAATAGTAAAGTCTCACTTTAACCCAGGACACAAGTGAGCTACATGACCTTCTTTTTACTTTTCCTCTAAGCTTCTCTTATCATGAATGTTGCAAAATAATTACACCTTCTCTTGCAAATCCACACAGCACAATAGTTACCATCACATATGTTTCAGAAAATAAAGACAACACCCAGAGATACAACATGATTTACCTTCTCAGACCGTTCAAAGAGAAGATCTTCTAATTAGATTCATCTTAAACATCCTCTGCTTTCTACTATAGCCCAGGCTCCTCTCTCAAAGAGAAATTAAGACACAGGAACTTGTATAATTAGTTGAACAAGTTATTGCTGCCTGGAAAAGAAGTTGTCTCTAGATCTGCACTCAGATTTCAAGTGTGTGTCTGAGCAGATATGCCACTGCAGAAAACTCACAAGGCATTTTAAGAGAAGATATTTCCTGATACCATTCGTCAGGTAGTACTCATTATTTCCCCCTGCACAGATCTGAGTCCTCCAGTGTCTTATCTGCAGATTAGTGGACTAACTTGTTCCACTGCTGTTACTCACCTGCTTTGCTCTGACAAAAGAGGGTGTTGAGGACTGAAAGCAGCAAAATCATGTTTTGTAGCTATTGAAAAATCTTTGTGGGCTTTGACTTAAATTATAGAGGAGGAAAACCCTGAAGATTTCCCTGCCTGAGCTGGCAGCATGCTCACTGTTGGTCAGGCCTGGAAAGCTCTGGAGACAGAGCTTTATGCCCTTGGAGAAGCTCTGCAGAGATGCAGACCTATGGCTCTGATGGCTACTGTGAAAGATGGGGAAGAGCAGGAAACTCCAAGAAACCAAAGAAAACTCTGATGTGTTATGTATGTTTCTACCTTGAACAAAATGTGGAGCCAGGAACCCACTGCACAAACAGGGGACATCTGTCCAAGTAACAATGGGGCCCTTCTCTGTACAGTGTTTGATCACAGCCAGTTCATCAATGGAGTTTGTTTCCACAGCAGTGACACATTGAGCTCTTGTAATGTCTGTGGAAAAGCCTGGGATTAAGCTCATGTTGTGCGGGATTATTTTTTAAGCAGTGATTAACCCATGAGATAGGTCTGTTCCATTGCCTGCAAACCTGGTCGCTTGCTGCTGCCTGCAATGTGGTGAGTCAGACCTCAGCCTTTTGCAGCAGTTTTAAGGTGATTAAATTGGCATGACTGATGCTCCCTACAAGAAACTAAAGCAGCAATAAAATGTTGAGCTTGCTTTCACCTGAGCGAGTCTAATCAGCTCAGAGAAGGAAGGGCCCAGTGAGTGTCAAGGCCAGAGCGAGGAGAGGAGCAGATAAGTGGTCCCAAGAAGGGAAGGGGGAAGGAACAGGGTTTGGCAGACAGGGCAGGATGATAAGGGCAAGGAGGACCTCTTACTTTCTGCCCTGGCAAGCTGTTCAACACAAGTCCATAGTCTATCCCTACAGAAAAAGCTGCATTATTTTCACCCAGTGTTGCTCCCTTGGCTGACTGCTTGCAGGTTTAGATCAGCAGCAGTGCCAGTGCAGAGGCTGAGGTGAAGAGGAGGACAGGCTTGGCTTAGTCTGAGTTAGCTGTGGCAAAACTGGTCTGAGTTAAACTCTCCTTTCCCCTCACCCCCTCCTCCTTTTTTGGTGTCTTCTTTTTGGTGTTGCTGTGGCTTTCAACAATTTTAACCAACAGGACGTTGGGGTGTGGGAATGGGAAAGAAGGTCAGGAAGGCTTTCTTAAAAGATGATTTCTGCTCAAGACCTTGTAACATCAAACTGCAGCCTAAAGGTATGAGAAATCTTGGTTTACTTTGCAGAAGAATGTGAAAATTACACAATGCCAGAGCTTTAGGTATGTAATCAACTTGGTATGCGAGCACAGGGGATGTCCTGATCATCCTGATGTTTTTTCCTGTACTCATTAATCCCGTACTGTCATGTCACCAGAAACTGTGAACTTCCTGGATTTTAAAGTTTTAAAGTTTCAATCCCAGGACATTTTTTGTTTAAACATCTGAGACTGCACTTAACCTTCACAGGCTCAGGAAAGCAAGCATAAGGTGTGTTAGAGGACACCTGCTCTGAATGAGGAGCACTCAGTCAAAACAAGGCAGAGCTACGTGGATCCTAAAATTCACTGGAAACGTGTGGTTACAAAAGCATGTGTACACATTTCAAGAGACCAGTGTAATGTTCCCACATAGGTGCAAACCTTAGAGATACTGTTCAAAGTGAAAGTTAACGTAGAAACAACTTGGACATTAGGTTAACACACAGCCCTCTTGACTCACCTACCTTCATTCCAGTCCTGGCCATTAACACTTCAGTCTCATCTCTACAATCCAATCTCAGCAATTTGTGTAACCAAATCCAGTTGTGTATCTAAATGCATAAAAAGATGCCTGAAGCTCTCAGAAGCCGGAAGGAACACTGCAGGTTCTTACACCATTTGCAATTCTTATTAGTTTCGAGTCTGAATTTTGCGTGTTCAGCCACTCAAAGATTGCTACCTAAATTCATGGTGATGTTGTTCAAAATAAGGCAAATATCATTCTTAGGTTGTTTTGTGTTTTTTTTTAACAAATATTTTTCATTTAGAACCTGGGAGATAACAGAAGTGCTCTACATGATGCTGTTGATATTTTGGCTGGAGTGCTGTGTCCGGATGTTGCTGTGTTGGAGAGCATCCAAAGGAGAGCCTTGTGAATGCTGACATGATCAGAGTGTAATCTTGTGAACAGGTTGTTCAGTTTAGATGGGACAAGACTCAAAGATGGACACAACAACAGTCTGTCAGTTGGTAAAGGACTGGCATGTGTGTTCACAGTGACAGCTGGGTGAAGGATGAAGTGAAGTCACACAATCTGAAGCAAAGATAAATACGCTGGTGATTATGGAAAATATGTAACTGTAACATTTAAAAGCCTTGAATTAGGCCACCCAGGGCATTTGCAAAGTTTCCTTCAGTAGAGGTTTTAAGAACAGGCAATAAAAATGCTGACATGGAAGAGAGTCTTTGATTCCACCTCCATGAGAGTTTGTGGCAATGGGGTGCAAGGTAGATTGTTTGTTGATCTCTTTCAATTACCTCTGGTGGAGGTTGAGGTCAGTCTCTTCTCCCAGGCAATAAGCAACAGGACAAGAGGAAATGATTTCAAGTTGCTTCAGGGGAAGTTTAGATTGAATATTGGGAAAAAATTCTTCACTGAGAGGGTAGTCAAGCATTGGAAGAGGCTGCCCAGGGAAGTGGTAGAATCACTGTGCCTGGAAATACTTAAAATACATGTAAATGAGGCACTTAAGGACATGTTTTAGTGGTGGACTTGGTAGTGTTGGGTTAATGGTTAATCATCTTAGGGGTCTTTTCCAATCTGATGTTTCTGTGATTCTATCTTAGACAAATTAAGGAATTCCTTTCTGGACCTCTGCAGTACAATACTCCCACTGGTTTAAGCACAGAGGAGGTAAACTGTACCTGTAGCCTTACCTAGGGTTTCCCCAAAACAGTATTTCCAGAGAAGGGCTCTAATTCACACCCTTTTCTACATCAACTCACATTTTCCATTCTTGTTCATGAAATAAACACTTTTCCTTCTTGACCTCTGACTTTTCTATTTCTCTGTAAGCTTTCCTGTGAATTGGTGATGACCTTTTTATATATCCAAATAGCCTACATGGAAAATGAAAATAATTCAGACCCAGCTATCTGCAGATCAGGCTCGAATCATACCATGACCAAGCAGGACTTCCTGCAAGCAGAAAACAGCTCTGCAGGACTCATGTTTGCAGGACACAGGAGCTGGAATAGGAACCACTCAGCCAGATGGTTGAGAGCACAGAAAACACTGCCTGGCTGAATGGCCAGATTATCACATCCTTCAGGCATTCCTAATGCTCTGAGAGCAGCCTACAGAACTTTCCGTGGGTGTTTTAACACGTTCTGGACAGTGCCAGCCAGCCCTGGAATGTTGTCCTAGCCCTCCCAGAACAGTTCACAGTTGGACTTACTCCTTGTCACTGGAGAACAGCGATCTGCCAAATCAGTGAGGGTATTCTTGCATGAATAAGCATCAACTGCCAGAGTTATTGGCTAAGCATTAACTCAGGGAAGGAGGAAGATGAGAAACAGTCTGACACACGTAGCACAAAACTAACACTGTCCCAGTTTCTGGTCAGCTGTACAGTTGACCTTTCCGGGAAGGTACCACACCAGTGCTAAACCTCTGGCTGGCCTCTCTCATGGGGCTAGGTAACAATTCACCTGCACCTGCAGCCATGTCACTGTGTTTAGATAGGTAGGGCTGCTGAGAACTGACTTTTCTTCAGAGTAAGCATCTCTGTCTTTGGCAGGGAGGTGATGCTCACATAATGCATGGATTTTATTGCCTTACCAGTGTAGCATGATCAAGAGACACCTGGGTTCTACCAGAGACAGAAATAACATGCTGTTGACATGCTGTATAATCCCCCCCCAGCAGGGTTTGGTAGCCCATGTCTGGTGGCCAGGCTGCTTCTACAGACATTCTCACAGACCTGTGGCTCCTTACTTGGGTTCTCTAGCTCAGAAAACCTCTCTTCATCCAGCAGAACCTGGCCTATTCCACCTTATCCTTCTGTCTGACTCACCCACTCTCTGTCTCTTACAGCCAGTCAAGTTTGGAAGCCTCTCTTATTCTGCCCATGTCTGATTTCTAGAGTCTTTGGGACAACATTTCGCATTCGATATCAGACTTAAAGGTGAGATTTCCTGGTTCTGAATGCACCTTAAGCACAGTGTTCAGCTCCCAGGTTCCCCAGTACAAGAGAGACTTAGGCATACTGGAGTGAGTCCAGCAAAGGGCTGCAAAGGTGATCAAGGAGCTGGAGCTTCTGTCACACCATGAGAGTCTGAGAGAGCTGGGACTGATTAGCCTGGAAAAGGAAAGGCACAGGGGGATCTTGTCAATGCCTATAAATAACCAATGAGGGGACCTAAAGTAACACTCACCCTGAAGTGACTTCTTTGGTAAGGGGTTATAAATGCAGAAGTTGGAACAAGTACTTCTGTGTTAGAATACACAGAGTTATCCATCTCCATACAGCCATCTCAGATAAAGGTATTTCATTCCTGTTGGCTGAAACTTTTCTACAGTCTGTGTCTGGGAATGTAGCTCCTTTTGAGCAAATACCTTTGGTATCAGGAGGAAGAGGATAACAAACAACTCTGCAGGTATAGTATGCCTTGAACCAGAAGAGTTCTTGGTGAGGTGAGTATCAGTTCATAGCCTCAGTTCTTGGCCCTCTCCTCGGGCTGTAAGACACATCCTGGGTCACTGAGCTCCTTGTGTGGTCAGCCTGCCACATTCTGCCTTAAGGGTTTGTGTCAAGACTCATTGTAAAAGTCTTTAATTCTGTGCTTTTACTTCTTTTTTCACACTTGGAGACCATTCCCCATCCTTTCTAACAGGTACTAGGCGCTTAATGCCCTAAGCAGATTTGCCCTTGGTTGGATCCAAGGATTCTCTAGCCTACTTGCTTCATATCCAACATGGGATATAGCAGAGGTCCTTGGGAAGAATTTTACAAAAGTAAAGTAAGCTTGGAGCAGCACATCTTCAGAATGTTCTTTCCACTTCTGGCTACCAGAGGTACAGGGACTTCTGGAGGCAAAAGCAAGTCCTTGGTTTTTAACAACTCTAATGCCCTCTCAAGCTGTGCAAATGAGGTCAACTGTAAGCAAACCTAGGAGAGTGTCCCATATCCATAATGCCCAAGAGCAAGGAGGTCTGAATTCCTTTGCTTGCTTTGAATCTGCTACTCTTAGGGTCAGGTTTGGTCCTTTATTGTCAAACTGGATGGTGCATATTTTCTCCATAGCCTCATAACCAGCACACATGATGTTTATATTCCCCATTAGTTGTCTAGGCTGAAGAGTCCTATGCCATCCTAGCACAGCAGTCCTCCCACCTCTTTGGTACCTGTTCTGCATCTTTCTAATTGAGCTTTGTCTTTTTTGAACTTAATTAATCTTTATTGTCCCCATGCCAGCATTTTCCTGTGGCTTAAACAGCTCTGCCTCCCTTGAGCTATTTTGGATGAAAGGCTTACGGTGCTGTGAGATCTGTGGAGGTGAAAGATGCATGGAGAGAAGAAACAGGAGCTGTCAAAGGTTGGAAGGTATGAAGGGAGAGATGTGTGATTGGCACAGGACAGTCCAGCTCCATGGCTTCCCAGAGCCTGCAGCAACTGAGCCTTGGTTTGCCCCTTTTCAAACAGCTATGGAACATATTTTCAGACACTCAATCTGTGGGACTAAAGCCTTGTTTTCAGTGCCTGTCCTCAGTGCCTGTCTAGTTTTGTTATTCCTCAGCCAAAACAGAAGAGCTTTCCTTTCTCTGCATAAAGCATGACCTTTGGGTAGTGCGTAATAAGCTGGATGATCAGACAATGTTTGTTTCAGACAGAAAACATACAATGACTTTAAGAAATACACACCCAGGCACAACAATATTTCATGGGAGAGTTAGCTAAAAGGGAAAGGGGGGACAAGGGAAGTTGCACTGACCTTAGATAACACATCTGAATGAGAACAAAAATAAAATAAACACTAATTAATCAAGGACTCCAAACTGAACTGCTTAGTGATAAGGATTCAAACGGGCAATAAACAGGCTGTGACATGCTTTCTCTGTGATGTTTGAGCAACTGTGCTATTCCAGCTTTGTGCCTAGCATGGTACAGGGGGCTGAGCTCGATGGGATGCTCGGGGATCTCTAGGACAGGAGCAGAGGTATTGTTTTTGGGGGCAGTAGGGGGGCAATTTTTGTTTATGTTAGTTGTCTGCAAACAGATGTCCTGGCACATCATGAGTGAAGGGATGAATGCTGCCCCATGACACATGGCACCAAAGTGAAAAGGCCTTTAAGTCAGTGCTTTACTGGAAAAAGAAAGCCCTACCCATCTCTTGTCTTCTTCCTCACCTCTGCTCAGGAGGTTTTTTCTCAACTCCAGCTAAGGGCTCCTGCTTGACTTCATGTTAGAGTTTGTGGAAGGAATAATAAAAAAAGAAAAAAAAAGAAAAAAAAAGAAAAGAAAAGGAAAAAAAAAAAGCTAAACAATGAGTTCCACTCTGCTATTCCAGCTCTTTGCATGCAACTGAAAGGCTGTGGAAAAGCACCCACCAGAGTACATTTGCTCACCTCTGATGACTGGGATGAGAGAAGGGATGTAAGCATGAACTGTCCCTTCTTCTCTTTATGCTCCTTGGAGCATCTGCAGTCAGGTGCAGGCCTATCTCACATCTAGAAGTAACAAAACAAGATATTTGAAGCTCAGCACTGTGTGAGTACAGAGAAGGTCGATCTCTCCACTTGGAACTCTCCATATTCAATACAGTGAAGAGTGAGGTCCAACAACATCCGTTGGAGTGGAATTTCCATGGGCTTCAGTGAGTTTTGGATTGGGTCCCTAAGTCAGGCCAGACATGGGTTGCTTCTATAGACTGGGAGTACTAGAAAGTCTGATGACTGCATGCTTCCTGCTCATTTCATTTTATTAACCTCTTGATTTTTTTCCGGTTATTGCTGCAAACACAGCTGGCTGTATAGGAAACTCCTGTAAGTTGTGTAGGTGTCAGCCATTTGGAGTTTGCATAATCCCGCTCTGGACAGCAGGAGTTTCCTGCCTGAGGGCCTGCCCTGTCACACCTAGAAATAAAAATGTAGAAGTACAAAATAGCATCCACCTTCTGCACACAGAATCATGTAAATGGAGGGAAATCCCCTAGACTGGTGAAGGCAGGTCTCTGCTGTCCATATCTCTTAATTCCCTTCTGTAATGATCAAGCCTGAGAGAAAAAATAGTTGTTTATACTTTGTTCCACTGATTTCACTTCCATCCTTACTATTTTTGTACTGGTCTGTCTTCCAGAGCACAGGATAACTTAGAAAGACTAAGCAGTGCTAGTATTTAACTTCTTTGAATTTAATTTTGTTAAATATGAAGTTAAACATTGTCTATAATGTTTTCAAAATCATCATAACTCTTATATCTTCATCATCAGAATCATGTGTCAGATCAAGACAGAATAGCATCAACCCAGATGCAACTATTTTGCTTTACTAACATTCAGAAGACTTTAAGGAACAGTAGACTTCAGTCATGCTTATCCTGGTTCAAAATTACATCACATTTCAGCCTGAGACCAGGGATGATCTCCTGCCTTGTGAACCCCTAAGGTGCTTGTTGGGCTCACATAGCGTTAAAAAAACAGCAGTGCAAAGACAACTTGCACCTGATGGCAGGTTTGCTCATGAGACTCAGCACTGAGCTGGGCAGAGGAATGGCATTTCTCCAGCTCCTGGTGCCTTCAGAGAGCTTAAACAAACATGAGATGCGAGGCTGGGGTAGATTACCTCCTGGGGTCTCTGCCCTGTTTTTCTAGGAGATCTAGTCCATAGGCAGCATGTTCCCTGTCTCAGCCAATGCCAAGACTCACAGAAACTCTTTAAAGAACATTATGGGCCAGGGGCCATTCCCAGTCAACAGTACAGCCTGGGCTGCCCTGTTCAGAGAGAAAAGGAGACTTCAGGCATACAGAGGTGAGCTGTGCCCTGACAGATGGCCTCAGGGTTAACTCATGCCATGACAGGTGTTTCTCCTAATCCTAGCATGGCCTAAGGTAAATCCTGCATTTCAGGAACAGGAATATTCTTCAGCTCTTCTGCCCTAAATGAGACAGCATTGGTGCCACTTTGGTGGCATGTCCCACAACAAACTTTCAGAGGCCCTTGTGTTTCTCTCTGCTGACTGTACAGGCAATCTAGATTTTGCTTTAGTAGGAATCTTCTCTGCTTCAGCACCCTCAAAAGCACCTGTACTTACATTAGAGACAAGGGAAGGTTCCATTCACTGTAGTTGGGTGGATTAAGCCTTTGCTAGGTTTGGTACTACGATACTGGAAGAGTACTGGGGCAACCATTGCAAGGTTGTCCATAAATAAGGCATTTAGGAAAGGAGAAGGCAGCTTTTAAGGCAGATTTTCAGTAACAACACAGAGCACCTCCCTTATAAGGACGAGCTGAGACAGCTAGGTCTGTTCAGCCATGGGGAAGAGAAGGCTTTGGGGAGACCTTGGAGCCCCTTCTGGTACCCAAAGGGGCTCCAAGAGAGCTGGAGAGGGAATTTTGACAAGATCATGGAATGATAGGACAAGAGGGAATGGCTTTAAACTAACAGAGAGTAGGTTTAGATTAGATATTAGGAAGAAATTATTTACTGGGAAGGTGGCAAGGCCCTGGCACAGGTTGCCCAGAGAAGCTGTGGCTGCCCCATCCCTGCAAGTGTCCAAGGCCAGGTTGGACAGAGCGTGGAGCGACCTGGGATAGTGGAAGGTGTCCCTGCCCATGGCAAACCTTTCTGTGATTCCATGCTTTTAACACTTTGTGTGTCTTTACTGCAGTAAGGAACACTGGTTATGAACAGCAATTGGACGTTTTCAGCCATAGACTTAAAACAGGATGGATAACAAGGGGAAGGAAGGAAGGAAGTACCATCAGTCCCACTTTACAGCCAGAGACACTTGAGGCATGCACAGGCTCATCCGGAATCTCAGACACAGGATCAGTCAACCCAAATTTTAGCGACACCATGAAGGAATTTAAAGAATTCCTCTCTCAAGGAGGAACAGTAAAACAGTTTCAGGAGCAAGGGGCACGTTGTGAACAGCCTGTCATAAGGCACGTAGGGACATCTTTGGAATGAAGATGGTTTTCACACACTCAGCCTGATGGTCATGGAGGGCCAAGCCTCTGGTCACAGGACTGAGCCGAAGCAGGAACTCTAGTAGAGCTTTTCCTCTGTGCATGAACAATTGGGGGAAGCTCTGCCGTTTTGAGGAATTTCCGAGGACAGTAAATTACATACTAGATCACAGCTCTATTATGTTTTGAGGGAAGGCATTTGGAAATTAATATTTCGTGTTAAGATTTAAATGGGGGATACATAGAGCTCTGCTACTCACAGGCATCCCCAAACCTGGCCTGCCACAGCATTTTCTTTCCTGCTGAGGTGGGTTTAGGCAGAGCCTGGGTTGGCAGCAGCCAGCCTGGGTTGGCAGAAGCCAGCCTTGTAGGCAGACCCTGACAATGCCTGTGCTTCAGTGCTCTGCTGCCAGACAAGGGTGGAATTTGCTGTATCTGCTTCACAGGGTGTTTAGAGAGACCCTGGTGCAGGAAAAACCTATCAGTGCTTGCGCTAATGGCCTCATAAAGCAAGACCTGTGGAAATACCTAAAAGGCAAATGAGAGTCAGGTCCCCTTTCATGCAGAATGAAGGGCTTCAGTGCCAGGACTGGTCGATATTGGGTGACTGACCTTTGAGTTCTTCCTGGAACAAGTACTACTTTGTGTAAATCAGATGATTGAAATGGCACAAAGGACTTAAATGGGCTTTTTTTTCTGGGCTGGGAAAAACCTTCTCTTTGTTCTAAAGTGGTCCACTGGAAGGTGTCTAAGGGGTGGGCTAGATATTCTGTTGTGGTGGCTTGACCCTGGCCTGAAGCTAAGCACCCACACAGCCACCCGCTTTCTCCTCACCTGCCAGCAGGATGGAGAACAGAATAAGAAGAGAAAAACTGAGAAAACTACTGGGTTGAGATAAATAAAGATTAATAAGGGAAAGAAAGATGAAAGCCAAAAAAAAAAAAAAAGGGTGATGTGAAGAAAATGTCTCACCACCTCCCACAAGCACATGTGTACCCAGAAAGCCTCCAAGCAATGGCCACCTTGAAAGACCACCCTGACCCCCACCACTCTTTTTTATTGCTGAACATGATGTTATATGGTTTGAAACATCCTCTCTGTGAGTTTGAGTCGGCTTTCCCAGATGTAGCCCCTCCCAACCCCCATCTTACTCCCTACAGAGCCACTGGAAAAAAGAGAAATCCTTAATGCTCTACAAGCACTGCTCAGCAATAGCCCAAACACTGGTGTGCTATCAACACTGTTTCAGCCACAAAACCAAAGCACAGCACCTTGTGAAGAACATTAGTTCCATCCCAGCCAGACCCAGCACACCTATCTTGTGTGTCTTGCTCAGGTGGGAATTATGATGGACTGGGGAGGGTTTGGGGGCAGAACGCATTGCAGGCTTCCACAGGAATAAACTGAGCTTTGGAGAAAAGGTATGGACTGGGTGCAGAGATGGTGGATTAAGGTTACAACATCCATGTCATGTCATGGGATGGTTGTCGGAGTGAAACCTCTCCAAGACCACCACTGCAAGCAGACAAGCCCCCAGAATAGCCTGTAAATGTAGTCAAAAATTCCTTAACGAAGTCCACTGAGGCAGCATTATAACATGCAAATATAGCACTGTAACTACTATACAACCTGCTACAGTGAGTTAACTGCTCTGCAGGAGCTGCTCTTTTCTGGAAAACGAACAAACAAACAAACACACAAACAAACAAAAACCCACCAAGCCAAACATGGACTGGACCATCCTTCCATCAGAGAGAGAAAAAAAAGCCACTGTAAATCTTTCTTCTGCAATCTCTTCTTGTTTTCCCTCTTCCTGCAGACCGACCTTGTGCCTTTTCAGTCTCATCCACGTTCCTAATACAACCCCTCCAGGGCCACTCTCACACCCCTTACAGCTCCTGCCCTCACCCAGTGCTGGCTCAGTCCTCGCTCAGGATGTTGCTGAGCACAGATAAGGGGGACAAGCTGCTGCTCCGTTACCAGCACAGCAGGTGCTGGATCAGATTAGCTGAAGGGTGGTAACTGCCCATAGGCAGGATGAGCCACATGCAAGATCATTTAAGAAATAAACTCTGAATAATCGTGCAATTATGTCGGACCAGCTCATGAATGGCAATTGAACCTCTCTTGGAGATCACAGCCCTAAGAAACTGTTTCTTGGAAAACTGGAAATGGTTTTCTGCAAGGAGTTTCGCTCTTCCCACTTGCTTTAAAAAGCCATGACTCTTACACAAGGCTGAGATTAATTCCAGCAGCAAATAATTTCAGCTTCAAGTGCAAGGGCATTTCATTTATGATGTGCAAAGAGAGACACAAAACTAATGATGTCCTCATGGATGATGCAATTCACATCCATGCTTGTCTGCTGTCTTCTGGCAAACTGTGAATCACAGCCCTGAGCGGTGGTAGCAGCAGGGAGGTTTTCTTGGTCAAGATGAATGGGTTAAAAAAGGAACTCTAGTAAAGGCTGCACTGGTCCTTTGTATTATAACAATGAGAGGAAGCTCTGCCTAGTTTGAGGAATTTCCCACGTCTCCAATTCAGATGTCGGAAAACTGCTTTATTAAGCCCGTCTGAAAGGTGTTAAAAAAATAAAAATAACCAAGAAGATCAGGACAAACATATCTTCCCAGAGCCTACTGCGTGTTCTGTTTGTTTGTTTTTTAAACCTGGATCACCGGAGGCAAACTCAGACGAATCTAGGGAAGCTAAATAATGACGAATGCCAGACACTCACATCAGGTTTCTTCTAAACTGACTCAGCCATCACTGAGTTCAATCAAGTGTCACTGCTGTGCAGATGCTAAAGATTTGCCCCTAAATTTCCTTAAATATCACTTTGTTCTGCACTATTGCCAGACATCTCAGGAACAGGTTAAGTGATGATGAGGAATTTTCTGGATGAGAGGAAAATCTATGGGTTGAGAAATATCATTTTCATCATGCAACAGCAAGTGATGGAGGAAGGAGAAACGGAGCCTCGGGCTTTCAAATTCTCAACATCTTTTCCCTTGCTATTCCCTTGCCCGTCGAAAGCTCATTGCCTCCCATAAAACTGTCACTGGGAGTTACAGCGTTCAAACATTAACACCTTTCTTGCCCAAACCCAAATGCTCCTTGTGCACGTCGCTGGGCATCACTTTCCCACTGATGGGAAGAGAGAAACAAGGTTGTGCAAGGTTACACCACAGCCGTGTTTTTATCTGAATCATGACCATTTAAGCAACCAGTGGATGCTGCTTGGAAATGCAGATGTTTGGAAAGGGAGCAGAGCTTTTGGGTGTATAGGAATCAACAGAAGTGAGAGCATCAGAAAGCATCCCTGTATCCCCCCCTGACACTGAGCACTGGCAGCAGCACACCAGCATTCCAACAGAACACCATAAAACTCGCTTTTATTTAAGCAGCTCAAAACACAGACAGAAAAGAATGGAAACAAGACAAATGTGATGCTTGAAGACGTGTGGCCAAAGGTGCCCCAAGTCCCTCTTCCCTGTCAGCGAATGTCACTTAAATATGAAACTGAAGGCTGATGCAAGAGATTTCTCGTAAAAGAAACAAACCCACAGCTCTACAGAGCCGACAAAATTACAGTGCCTGCATATGCATTGCAAATCCCAGCCACTGTAAGCATAAAACGAAGAGGAAAAAAAAAAATCTGGATGCTATTGCAGTTGACTTTTTTTTCTAAAACTCTGTAGCAGGGTTTGAGAGGTAATAAAAGCAGACTAGATTAGCACGGCATTTCCGTGCACGTCCCTCTTCACCTCTGCAGCCCCGAGTTTAAACTAATCACAGCCTCTATTAACATTCATTAGCCAGGTGAACAGGCAGCAGCACCTCGTCAGAGGCTTGAATGGCTTAATTCACACCCTGAAAAGCCAAAAGTTTCCTACAGAAAACTGCCAGCTAATCACCACGGAACGACACACGTGCCGATCACAGTCCTCCCGCAGCAGGTTTGGTGGTCATGCAAAGCTCGCACCACACTTCCAGAATCTGGCCCTGAAAATTCCTTCAAGCCTCCTTCACCTGCCCCAAATGGTTAAAACAATGCCACGTTTCACACACATCATCCATACCTGCAGGACAGGTGCTGGTCCTGTCCGAGCCTTTTCCAAACTTGTCCTCTTGTGCTGGGATGGAAACTTCCCATCCAAGTGTCACCTCCTGCCTCAGTCTCTGCCCTTTGTTTTCCCAGGATCTTGAGACACACCTGCTTTTCCGTGTGTGCTGTTGGTTGTTAGGCTTGGGTAGGAGTTTTTGTTTTTGTTTTGTTTTGTTTTGCTTTTCTTTTTGGAACAACTTAAACAGCCTCTGAGCAATTCTCAGTGAGAAGAGAGAAAGAACCTTTTGGCTTGTGGTGATTTAATCAAGCAAACCCCGTGACCTCCCTTTCCTGCGATCAGTGGGAACTGATCCCTTCTCCACCGGCACGGGGTGGAGTTGCAGCTAAAAAACACGAGCTTGAAAGCACCGTGCTGGATGGGCAGGACAGATCTTCCTTCTCCGTTGTTGTGTCAGAGAACACGGTGACTCCTGCTGGTCCGAAACACGGAGATGACCTCTGGCCAGGAAGGAACCTGGGAAATGTTTTCTAAGTGATTTCCTGCCTTTGGGGGGAAAGTGGATGTAAGGGACACTTGGGCGGGGGTGCTAACAGAGCTGCCGGGGAGTGTGTTTCAAGATGAGCAAAACACTTTTTTGGTCATCAGGGGTGTGGAAGTAAAAGAAATTACTTTTTTTTTTTTTTTTCCCCCTAGGGTAAACTGTTCTGAGAGCCTTAGTTGTCACTGTAATTAATGATCTGGAGCCCAAGTTGTGTAGGTGCTCCTCAAACTTTCTGCTATGGTGCCTTTCACGCTAAGAGGTGCTGAGATACTCTGCAAGTTAATATAGGGGAGCCATTTCACTAGCAACACCCTAGCAGTGCATCTGTGGCACAAGGGCTCCTTGTCAAGGTGCAGAAGAAATCTGGGCAGGCTCATGCATCCACAAAAACAACTACCTCTGGAATAACCCATAAACTCTGCCTCACAGGTCCTTCTGCCTCACACTAGAGCTCCCAGAGTGGGTTTCTCAAGCACTAGCCAAATGACTGCACCCCAGGAAGGTGGGGACGGTGCCCCAAAGCTCTATCCTGGTTATGCTGATGAAATGAAGGACACTGCAATGGCTTCCTTAGAATCACAGAATCATAGAATTGTTTTGGTTGGAAAATGCCTTAAAGATTATGGGGTCCAACCATTAACCCAGGACTGCCAAGTCCACCAGTAAACTGTGTCCCCAAGTGCCACATCCATACATCTTTTAAATCCCTCCAGGGAGGGTGACTCAACCACTTCCCTAGTCAGCCTGTTCCTTGCTGTTGTCTTTCCTGGCTTTGCACCATCTCTGATGTTCTTGCAGGGAACTAAAGAGCACCTTTTAGTAACTGGAGCACCTCGGCCCAACATCAACCCATCAGATGGCCCAGGGCATGTGCTATCTGTGATGAGCATTGCTTTCTGAAGGTATCAGCTTCTCCCTCTTGACTGTACAAGTAGCTGAAAACAGCTTGTCTCTTTATGTTTCAGGGAGACATGAGTGGGGTGTATCTGGAACATCTTTCTGAGGATGTCTTAGGATGGAAAACTGTATCCAGGACTCCAGACTCTACAGCTAATAGCATCCTTCTTTCTGCACACAGCAAGAATTAATTTTAGCAATTTGATATCTTCACTGAGGATCATTTTTTCGCTCTACATGATCCAGTTCATACTGCAAAAGCAAGAAGGGACATTTGGACATTTCACTGCTGAATACACCTCACCCACAGCTCTATTCTCCAGAATAGAGAGAGAGAGAATGAGACAGAAAGGGAGCCTGGACCATGTACCCCTTTTTTACACACTTTTGATGAATAGGTATATTTAACTTCAGCCTCTACATCTAACAGCAGTCACTTCATTTCAGTGCGTTTTCAGTTTCATTTCCTTCTGTCTGCTTAGTGCTGAAAGTTTTATTCCAATTTATCTCCTTTTGCTGGCTGGTGTAAGTGAAAGATGATGTCTGGGATAACTAGAAAAGAAAATCCTGTCAGGAAACTTTGATAAAAGTGACAGAATGATTACTCCTTTAAAGCAGAGAACCCGAGTGATTCATTTGCAAAGAATATAGAAAGTGCTAATAGTATATTTGTTGGTCAGTCTCATTCTCCCAGCTTCCATTCACATCTGTGTTTTTGTTAGCTGGGTTGCTTTCCACCTCCATGGTGGTTTCCAAGGTTTCAGAACTGTTCCTGTTCAACACAGAGATAAGTTTAAAATCTTCAAGAAAGCCTGAGGCAGATTTTGCTGTCACATCTGGGAAGCAGAGAGAAATGAGTGCTCTCGAGAACAGTTAGATAAGTACCTAAAACAGTTCAGAAGAAAGTATATAAATCAGCTCAGACTAGAGATGCTCATTCTCTCTGCTGGCTAATGAGAGCCTTGAAGACCAAGTCAGGAGCAGGTATTTACCTTGCTGGCCTTTCCAGTGAAGGGAAACGAATGCCACTCTTCTGGAAAGACCTCTCTGCAATCAAGATATTGTTATATTGTGCTAAATGGAGTGGCTCTCTGGACTTCAAGGCAAGAGCTGACAGGTACAGTTCAGAAACAGCATCATCCAACAACTTGATTTACCAGAGTCCAGAATGCTGCTTAGGCTGGACATACAAATTTTGAAAGGAATTCAAGTAAAGCTTGAACTCTGGATATCTGAGCAAGCATGAGTAAATGGAAGTTACGCCTCGGTTTGGATTAATCTGTTTTAGAGATTGGGAAAGTCTTGAAGGACCTCAGAAGAATCCAATCACCTTCTTTTATATACCCTGTGCTCTGTCTTTGCATGGCAAATCTTAATCAGTCTGTACAGCACTGAGCACTATGGGGCTCTGTGGTTGGCTGGGACATCTCAGTACCTATATCCAGTATAAATAATTAATGCCATGGGTCACTAGAAGGATGATATAGAAGGTATTTTGGGATACCACAAGCTTGCCCTGTCATCAAGGAGTGTCATGGCATCAATGACTTGCAATACTCTAGTGTTCAGGGGGACAATAAAGGGATATTTCAGCTATCCTGGTTCTCCTGGCAGAGAGCAAAGAATTAACCTTTGCTCATACCAGGGAGAGCAAATCCTGGCTCACTTTGCTCTGAATGTGCTGAGAAGGAAGGAAGTAATGAAATGTCTCATTATACATCTGACTTGAGGAATATATTTAGAACTGACTGTAGACTGAAGGCTGCATGGTTTCACACCAAAAGGAGTGACATGCTCTGGACTGTCTCACTGCAGCCAGTGGTCAACTGAAACTATTTACTGTATGAACAAGGTCCCTGAAGATGATTTTTTTTTTCCTGAAGGAATTCATTGCAGTGACAGAACAATCAATTTGGGTATTCAGAGTACTTCACTTGCATACTGTCATTGCCCAGCTTTAAGGGTTTCCTTCAGGTTTAAGTGACTTGGGTTTATAATGAGGGGGTTTTTTAGGCTAATTACCACATTTGTATGAATTTCATCATAGGAGGATGATGACTACAAATATGTATAATGTAATCATCTGTCTGAGAATGCACAAAAAGCTAAATGGATATTTAATCTTCTAGAAAAAAATAAAAAGTACAGAAATAAAATGTGGGAAGCTGAAACTGGAAAATTTAATTTAAAAGCAAAGGTCCACATTTTTAATCATCCCAGCAGTCAACCATACATCTAAACCTCCACGTGATTCACTAATACTTGACATATTTGTATCACAGCTGGCTGCTTTCCTACATGCAGCGCTCCATTTTTCTTCATTGCTGGGCTTAGACAGAGATACAGCTATCTGACATCCCCAATAAAGGACCTACTCTTTCAGCTTTTAGACTTACTGGAGATCTTTTATTACTAAATTAGGGATCTGAGTGCCTTAGTGGACTGTTGTTTTAACAACATGTTTTGTCTGGGATTATAAAAAGCTTCATCTGCTAAAAGCAGTTATTGACAACAGGCAACCAAGGGCCTTTGTAGCTGGTAGGAAATCCCAGTGCAGAGACCCAGGACAAAGCAGGGACTTCTGCAGAACGATGGAGAACTCATTGGGCTCCTGTGAAAACCAATGGAGGAAGTGGGAAAGGCCTGTTACTGGTAGCCTTTGTCCTCATGCAATTGCTGGATTTCCCTAGCAGAATACACGCAGTAATTCCCACAGGGATTTCTGAGTCCCTTCCCACAAAGCACAGCCCACCCATGCCTTTCTGAAACTTCAAACAGCTTCCTTTGGGTTAGCTGGACCCTGTTTAAAATGGATGGGTCCAGGCAATGGACTACTTTCCCATCATTTCTTCTGACAATAGACAATGAAAGAAACACTTTTCAGTGGTGCACTACCAAGGAGAAGTGATCATCACCCTAGAGGTTTGGGTGTGGAGAGCTCTGCAAAGCTGTATTCTACATAACACAGGGCTTGAAAATGACTAGGCAAAGCAGAAACTTCTGGCTGTACAGAAACTTTTGTACTTGGTACAATTCCACATGAAAGGCACTTTTACTGTGTAAATCTGGCCTTTTTTCTCCTTTGCAGACATGAATGAGATCATCACAGGTCCAGCTCCCAGATCTATTTTTTTTTTATTAAATCTAATTATTCTTTGCTGTCCTTCCTTGCTCTAGGACAAGAGCCACTCTTTCTGCTGTTGAAGAGAAGACAACATTGTCACAAAGGTCCCCTGGCCAGATATCCACAGCACTTGTAAGAGAAAACCCCATGAGTATTGGGAGAAGAAAACTGATTTGAGGAAAGGGATTTTTAGCCATGAGTGTGGTTTTTGTATTATAACATTTGTTAATTCCTTCTTTAACACTTTGTAGACTGATGTCACTGTTCCTCTGAGAGGCAGAGTGGGGCAAATGAGTGTTTTAAGGTGAATGGGTCACTTAAAGAACCACCAGTGGAGGTATCAGCAAAAGCAGGTTTAATAAAAACGTGAAAGCATGACAAAGTTGATTGTCAAGGATCACTCTACTACTTACTGGATGGTTAAAGCCCATAGAGAAAACGCAAACTAAAGTCTAGAATTAATCAATCTAAACCTGAAATCCACACAAAAATTATCTACACGGAGGCTGGCAGGGGTGTGGGTGGCAAAAGGGTAAAGATAGGAAAGGATAAGGACAAAAAGAAATAAGGAAAACTCTCCCATTGAGTCACAAGGTTCAGAGCAGACCCCTCTGCAAAACTAAGTCCCAGACTTGACCAACAGTTTAGGTCTAAAGTTTTAACAGCATTTAAAACTTAGCAGCACTTAAATGATAGCTTAAGTTAAGCAATTTAACAGAAGATTCAAATAGAATTTACTACAAGCACAACAGTAACTCACAAGTCTAAAGAACTTCAGAATCTAGGACAACAACATTCATAGCACATTTGCTATGGCATATTCACACTCATACACACAGACACGAAAGATATACAAGATATACCTGTGAAAATTTGCCCTTGGATTCAGGCAAGTACTCACATCAGATGTCTTTGCATCTTCTCAACTTGGGTTGTTATTCAGGCAAGAAAATGAAGTTTTCAAGGCCTAAGGAGTGTTTCTGAGATCACAGTGGGGCCCAAGGAGGAGTGGGGAAAGCACCGCCATGCAGACATTTTGCCATTTCTTGTAATCCCAAAGTTAATAAACACCCACATGTTTCCTACCAGGGGCTGGACTAAAGGACAAACACCTAAAAAGGACAAGAACTTTTTGTTTGGCTACTTAGCAGCAGGAAAAAAGCTATCCAGATAGTCAAACACCAGTGAAATGGTTGCCAACCATATGGTGAAGGCATCTGCCAGGCCAACAGCCAGACTGAGCTGGGCAGGAGACACTTGACTTGAGTGATGGTATTAGGAAGGGATGGAGAGTACAGAAATGAACTGAGGGCACTATGGGGAGGCAAGGGGTAGGTCTGTTGGAAATGCAGGAGAGAATTAGGAACAGAGGCATAGAGAGGACACAGAAGGACTACAGCAGGGTGTAGGGCAGGTGAGGTGGCCTGACTGCTGCTATGGTGAGTATTATAGGGAATATGGTGGGACTCCAAGATCTTGCAGTAGAAGGTTTTGGATAGGAAGCTGGGTAAAAATGTGTTACTTCTATGGCTCATAAGACAGCTATTTCTTTCTACAGTTCTAGGCTAAGCAGGTGGGAGGTTGCTGAAGAGTCCCAAATGCTCCTGCTCCCTAAGGACTCTGGAGAGAGAAGCCCAGGCCAGTAACCAGGCTGTGGGACACAGCAATTAGCCTGGAGCCAAAGCAATGGGTAAAGACATCCTGGCCCTATTGGAGAAGCATTTAAGCAGGCTTTTGTCAGTGTTACGGGAAGGAAGGAGGTGGTACACCTGAATTCCCATCTTCTAACAGAGATTTCCTTGTTTGTTTATTGCCCTGTAACAGCATTAAGGAAGGGCAAAGTTTGTTTTCTGAATAAAGTGAAAGGAATTGGTACAGCTGAGTTGCTTATCAGGGGATTGCTGACAAACACCACTCCCACCCCTCCCCATATGGGACCACCTGGTAGAGTTTTTGCACTATTAAGTTCTTGTTGCAGTTGGATAAACTTCCTCCAAGAGTCTTTGTTTCGTGCCTGATCCATGATGTTCATCAGTCCATTAGCTGATTTTTACTCAAGATAGATTGGTCATAAGGAACTGAATTTTACTGCAGATCGGAACCACCAGCAGATATCCCAAATGCACAGGTATAAGAGTGAGGTGCTGTGTCCAACAACAGTTTTGGCTGGAAAGGCCTTGTGCTTTTCGAAAGAGACAAAACTAAGTGCCCATAGGGATGGCCATACTTAATCACCATTTCACCTGCAAATTTCTGTCAGTACCTCTCTTGAATACTCTGAAAGTCTTCATCAGCCATTGCCTAAGTCTATAGACAGCTCTGCCTGCTCAGTACTTATTTGGGTAAATCCATGTTCAGCTTTGCAGTTTTCTGAGTCCCCTTCCTGAGGAGCTCAGCCTGGATTAGGTCGAGATGTCATCCACACAGACAACCAGCCCCTGACCAAGTTAAAGATCTGGGGCTGCATCTCCCAGACTTGTTTTGTCCCAATAATCTTTTGGATCTCACCTTTAGAAGTTAATAAAAAAGCTTCTGGAATCGTAGCCCAGTATAGACATGTCACCTGTAAAGAAGATCTGGAAGGAAAATTGCTGCATGTCCCAAAACTCCTCCAAGAGAGAAAGAGGAACACAGGACAGTGCAGTACCAAATTACCGGGTTAAAGCATCCTGAAAATGCCATTTATGGATTAAAAAGGTTTGTTTGTTTATTAACCAGCACACCTGGCCCTTTTCTTAGTGCAACACAAAGGCGGTTCTTTCTGAATGGTTAGCACAGAAATAGAGAAAAAATATCAACAGTGGACTGTGTACATGAAAATAAAGCCCAATCTTAGATTACCGTGGGCATTCAGCAAGCACAGCTGACATTGAACATGGGTTTGACCTTCTCACTGGTCCCAGCTGAACAGAAAGGACAGAAATGTTTAGTTTGAACTTCCTCTCACTCCACTTTTGTGCCAACATAACTTCACTGGCATCAATGTAAATCCTCTGTTGACAGGGGTGAGTGGAGAGCACTACTAAGACCTGCGGACTGGCAGGTGGAGCCTGTCCTCTGGGACTTCTCCTCCTCAAATCCCAGATCACTGAACATGCTGATCCTTACAGAAGGGCTGATGCATCACAGACTCTCTCCTGGTCAAATCTGCCCAAGGGGCTGGAGAATGGAGAATGAAAATAGACAAGATTAGAGGTGGCTGAAAGTTGGACTTTCCCTCCAGCTGAAATTCATCACATACTGCAAAGCATATATCCTGCTCTGGGACCTTAAATGAGAAACTCTAATGGGGTCTCTAAGAGAAGGAAATATAGGGAAAATATTTTGAAACCAAAAAAAACCACCACCTTCATTTTAATTATCTAATAAGTGATGCTGGGATTGAAACATGGGTTTATCCAAAGGTTGTTGATGGTTCCTCTCATCTTTTTTAGCTGGTTTCTAGCACATGTAACCCTGCCAGTGTTCCATCCATAGTATTTGTGGAGTCAGGCACACTTCCACAAGACTTCACTTGTGACAAAATGACATTTCTCAGTTAAAAAAAAAGTCCGTGAAGATGAAACAAAAGCTTCCAGCACTGGCTTCTCTCCTTGTTCCCATCTGCACACAAGGCTGATCCAGAGCAAACCTTCTACCTTTGCCTGGGTCAATTGTACATTTCCTGCATTTATTGTTTGCCGGCTATCCTTCCTGTTACGAAAGGGAAGCTGGCAAGATAAATTTACTGGGACTAGTCTGCACTTGAAAGCACTGTCCCTCTCCTAACCCCGTCGAGGAATGCAGTGGGACATGTGCTGTCCCCTGACACACCTCGGAGGTGTCTCACAGGGGGTGCTGCTGGCAGCAGGTGAAAGAGAAACAGTGCAGGAGGACTTTGTTGGGTAGAGGTGGCACATCCCCTGCTCTCTCCTTTCCCCAGAGCCCTTGCACAGCCACCATCCTCATGGGCCCAGCACCAAGGGGCAGGGGACAGTACGATGCTGCTGACGCACACAAGGGAATCTGTGAGTGCATAGGCATGACCTTGGGAGCTGTGTGGGCAAGTGACTCGAGCACAGACTTCATAAAATGCTTCACTCTGGCCCTGCTGATTTCCATAGTTGTGTTCCCAGGGTAGATGGGCTGTGGGTGCTGTGGGAACTCCCTTTCCTGTGTGTTGCAGGATGTGTCCGAAAGGAAAAGCATCATTTCTGCTCCCACCAGCCAGCACAGACAGAGGCCCTCACTGTTCATGGGTTTTAGTCCTGCCAAGGACTTCAGGCCACTACCACACCCATCTTACCCATTTAATCCCATCCAACTGCAAGGAACCAAGGGTCAACACCAATCTGTGTACACATGGAAACGATGTCCATTCCCATGGCCAAATATCAAGGTCAGGTGGGACAGTCACCAGTCCCTGCTGCTTTCTGGGGAGAGCAGCTTTTGCTTTCTCCTTCTGTTCCGGCCTTTACAGTTGCTCAGATGCTCCTGTGGAGCACAGCCCAGCTTTCACATCACTTCTGCTTAGAAACACACACTGATACAGCTCAAACCACGGCAAACCTGACCAGCCTGAACTGCGTGATCCTGGGGTATGGGTTGCAGGTTGTCCATTTTGCACTGCAAAGGATGATCATAGGATGCCTCTGAGAGGCCTCGGATGAGCAAACTCTGTTTATCTTGTCTTGAGTAAACAGGTGACATTCCCTGATAAGCAGACAGGATAGAAGCAGGAAGGAAAACCTGCAGTATGGATATCCAGCAGCATTGCTCGGCTGAGAAAGAAAATAAACCTTGCCTTTTTATGTGGTAGGGAGAGAGAGGGAAACCTTTCATCCCGCCTGCTCTTTTTAAAGGGAAATGGTTCCAAGAATGCAATATTTACTTAGTATTAAATCCATTCTTTGCCAAACACTGAAAAAGATAGGTCTAGCTTTCACTGTAGTTGTGTAGCAAGAGCCTGCCTGACCACTTTTATGTTAGAATTACTACAGAAACCCTGAGAGTTTTGTTCCAGGCTCAAAATCTGCTGGGCAACTCTAGCCAGCCTTTGGAAACCTTTTTAATTGAGGAAACTAAGACACGGAGCACTAAGTCCTCAGCAATATTCCATGTCTTTGGAACATGTTCCAAATAGCACAATCATAGGTCGGTCCTTCCCAGACCCCCTTTCCAATTTTAAGAAGAACTTTTAGCTGGCAAAAGCCCCAGCAGGACTGCATGGCATGCTCCAGTCAAGCTGCCCTTGCTGTAAGCAGGTCTGACTGTTCATGCTGCTTGCATCCTCCCCTTCCTTGGCACCGCTTGGATGCCCTGCTGGGGCAGTAGGTTCAGCCCACCGAGCTGGCAGGAAACCTCACAGATGTTTCCTGAGCTGGTTTGCAGCCAGTGTGGCGGGATGAAGCAAAGTGGCAAATGGAGGAACTGGTTGAGCGCTGGAGATGCCACAGGGCAGCGACAAGAAGGGGACACAGTTAAGGCCATGAGGAGAAGAGATAATCAGCTCCATTGAAGCCCTCATGTGTCACATAGAAGAGAGAAAATAAAGTCAAATGAACTCACCCACATGAATTTTCCTGTTTGAGTGGTTTCAGCAAGAAAATTCCTATCCTCACCGTTAAATATGATATTTAGAGAGGAATTTTGCCTGGTCCTGCCAAGAGTCCTTGTTTTATTTAGACAAGCAAGAGGTTCACATAGATATTTCTCATGGGACCTCAGGAACAGCTCCAAAGGCTTCTGTTAAATGTGAAGGACAAATCCTTTTAAATCAGTTCATTCCTGCCTTTTGGAGCTGTGTAATTCCATTTTGCTCCCTGAGCAAATGCAAAAGCACTCTTTGCTGTCAACCCAAGGGACTGCTTTGTACTGCAAATGAGTTTTCCTTCAAGAACGACCCTCTAACTCCCTGTGCACACGTGAAACATTAAGGGAATTAATGAACATCTCATTTGCACTAGTCTCTGAGTGATGCCTGCTCCCTGCTACCCAGGGCTGCTCCATTTGCCCTGTGCTTTCTGCAACGATCAAGCAGCAGCTCTGGCTGTGCCTTCAGGTCTCATCCTGCTCCATGGATGTAGCTCCTGGGAAGCTGCGTGTGTTTCAGTGCAGCTTTTCTGTTCACAACACAAGCAGGAACCGGAGCTTGCCTGGTGCTGCACCTTTGGGCACAGAGGGACCCTGGGGACAGACAAGGTCCCCGTGGGAGTCGCGTGAGCTGATTCGTGTTTATGCAGCAGCACAGCTGTGCATGGGCTCTTGTGTTCAGGGAGCAAAGTTCTCATTAATTTTATTAGTGCAGCAGCCCTTGGCATGCCAGAACTAAAATTCCCTGAGTGCTCAGAGGGAGGGCAAGTTTCCCGGGCTTTAGGGCAGCCAGCAGTTAATAGGATTTAATAGGTACCCACCAGAGGTGGGCTCAGATGGGGAGGGATCACTAGGAAAACACCCGTCTTGAGTCATCCCAGCCAAAAACCTGGGAGAAGGAAACCAAACTGGGCACTGCTTCTCTGGTACGCTGGCAAAGGATAAATCAGTTGATTTAACAAACAGTGGGTTTTCAAAGGAAGAAAAGGAAAATGTTAACAGGAAGATAAGGAGTAACACAGGATACCTAATCACTTCTGCAAAGCTTGATCGTAACTGGTAACTGTCCTTATCTCAGTGTCCCCAGGGAGGCAACTGCGAGATCAAAAGCTCTGGAAGTGAGAAGGTGGGTTTCCAGTGCCATGAACTGCACAGGTCTCTGGGGACTCACACTGTGGCAGAGTGCAGGGGCTGGAAGGCATGAACAAGCTGCAGCAGAGAGAAGGACGAATCCAGCACAGGCAAAATCTGTGGAGTCTCCTCTCAGAGAGGGGTGTGTGGGGAAGGCAACCCCTGCGAGCAGTTACAGATCAGTTCTCCATCAGTAAGGGGCACTCCTGCCTCATCTGCTGCCCACCCTGACTCCCCAGCTAGCAGATGGAGATGGGCTTGGTCCAGTGCGTTTGTTCCAGTCTGCTTAAAACAATCACTGGTATTTATGGCTAATGCAGAGCCAAAAATATGTCCAACACCCAGTCAGCTGGCTTTTCTCTGAGCTTCACAAATCAAATCAGCTCTTAATTGAATTTCCCTCTGTTGAGGCAAACTGGAGCTCGAGCACTGAGATTTCCTTGGATTGTTCCCTCCGGTGAAGCTTTCATCCAGTTTCACTCATGTGCCTGGCACCTCTTAATGACTTCACACAGAGCTGTATGCAAATTGGCTTAATGAGCTGGGAATGCTCTCAGCTGGGCAAGGGGAGGGTGGAACATCAGGCCAATTAGTGCGGTGTGCTCAGGTGCCAACACCAGTGTCAAAGGTAGCTCACTGGTCACCCAGTGCCAGCAGCTATTGCAGATGTGAGGCTTCTTGGATTAGAGTGTTCTCTCCACAGTCCCACCACGTTTAGTCACTCTCTGCAATATCATCTAAATTGCCCTGTGAATAAAATAGGCGGGGAGCCCCATGAACCATGGGAAGCTTCTGCTCCAGCAGGCGCTCTGTGTTCCATGTGGGTGCTGTGCTCCTGCATCAGTGGATGATGGGGAGCACCCAAGCTCTCCTTTCTCCCTCACCAAAGTGGCTGGTGCAGGTTTGCTGCAGGCCCGGGGGTGGTGGCCAGGTCTGGGTCCAGAGTCCAGGTCCTCAGGAAATGCTGAGGTGATGAGGCAGGCCAAAGTCAGCCCGTGGGTCAGGATCAGGGTAACCAGGCTTAGACAGCCTGGTGGTCACCAGACAAGTCCGTAGAATCATAGAATCATTAAGGTTGGAAAAGACCTCTTTTCACATCTTTTCACACTACGTGATCATTCACCACATACTCCTCCCCCTAAGTCACTCCAAGCCCCACAGGAACCTCCTGCTCTTCCTCCCTTCTTTGGGAGGTGACAAAAAGGACAAGTATTTTCCTTTCTGCGGTTTCAAAGGACCATTTCTGGCCACCGGGACTGCCTTGGCTGCTCCCCATCCCGGGGCCAGCCTGCCACCTCGTGTTCAAAGGAGAGGATTTTCAGTGGTTTTGCTCAGGGCATTGAAAATGCCTCAGGCATTACTTAATCGGTTTGTATTTAGGACTCCTAAAGAAATGAAGAAAACCTTGAGGAGCTCAGGTCTGTGGGGGAGGCAGGGGTGCAACAGAAATCACCCCACTGTCCCCACTCCTGGGGATGTTATTGCCTGGTGTTTCATTACCCAAGCAAGGGTGAGCACTTCCTGGATCCCCAGCAGCTGTTTTAGACTGTCCCTGCTACAGTTGAGGATTTGAGTCCATTCTTTTTGTGGTATCCCCTGCAACTGGATGTGACCTTTCTTGCCCTTGAGCCTGGCCTATGATTTGCAGCATCCACACCAAAAAGCCCATGGAAGCTCCACCGCTTTGTTTCGCTGAAGATCTCAAGCATCATCGAGGCGCTCATGGGCATCAGAGACAGAGATATGGGCTCCAGACTCCACTTGTGGGACATCAATATCCACTGAGTGGTGGTTGGAGGCCAGGCCATGTGTTCAGGGTACCTCACACAGCCCTAAATACCTGTGTGAGCCAAGGACTCCAGGTCCTTACGTACCTCAGGGTCTTTGCCTCAAACTGCAGCCTGATCGCCTTATGCTTTTCTCCTTTTCCTTCACTCTTAACAAGCATTAAGTACTCATTAGAAAGGATAGATGTTTATAGGGTGTAAGATTTTTTCCAGATTATTTTTTCATTTTCCTAAATACTACTAAGAGTGTGACAAATTCTTCTCATAAATCCTATTAGCGGTTAATGAACCCAGAGGGACGTGTGCCATTGCCTTGTTGAGCTCTGCTGTAGTTTTCTACTGATGTTCTCTTCTATTTCTCCTGTCTTTTGTAGTTTCTTTCATACTTTTCTTCAATACCATCCTTTCTGCCCTTTGTATGCCATTTTGCTCCTGTCCCTGTTCTTGCTGCAAGCAATGTGATGTGCCACCTATGACCCATTAATGGGACAAGCAAACAGCACACAAGTGATGTGCAGAGGCTATGCAGGATGGCAGGTATGAGTAAAATATTATCAAAAAAAATCTCATTTGCCCAACTCTATTGACCTTTGCAGCTCACAGCTGAGTGGTGACAGCAGCTGGAGTAGCTGTTGTCTGTCCATGGCAGGGGAGTTGGAACTAGATGATTTTTAAGGTCCTTTCCAACCCATAAAATTCTATAATTCTACGATTCTAGGAAGTCAGCTGCCTTCATTCAGTTTTCACAGTGGACATGTAGGAACTGAGCTGGAAAATGGTGATAGGTCAGAGACAGCTTAGACATGGGGGAAAAATATCATTTAATTGTACTGGTTTGGGATTTCAGTTCTTATACAGACCTGATTCCTCTTTTCTTTGCACAGGCAAAGAGCTGCCCAGCTGAGAAGGGCTGGGTACCTGCACGCTTACAGGTGTCACTCAGAGATACCTCTATGGCTCCCCAGTGGTGATGACTCAACCAGGCACCATACAGTGCTCAGTGAGACCATGGCAAAAGTCAGTTTCTGGGACTAAGTGGAAGCCCCAGCTGCTTCCCGAAATGCGTTGGACATCACATGGCACGTCCGTGTCGCTGGCGTAACCCCCAGGGGTCAGGGCGAGATGGTGCAACTCTGCCTCGTGAGCGACCACGGGCTGAGCGAGGCAAAGTTGTGCTGCCGTTTGTGAAGTGACCTTCCCCTTCCTTCTCATGTGGCTGGGCCAGCTGGGAGTCAGACTGCAGGATCAGCTCTCCATGAGTGCTGAGATGAACCAAAGGGAAGCTCCGTGGCGATGATTTGTCCCCATTAGTGGCGGGCGGCACACGCGGTCTGGCAGAGCGGCACCCATTGAATTCTGCCCGGGTATTGAAGAGCCTCTTGGCAGCTCAGCTGCAGGATGACTTATGGGTTTGTTTACTGGCTGGGGCTCCGACTCATGTTCAGCGTAGGCCAAGCTGAGTCAAATTTGCACATTTTGCTAATATGGCATGTGCACATCAGGCATGAGGAAACACGCTGAAGCTGCAGGGACTCAGCCGTGTGTGTGCACTCCTCGGTTTCCTTGTTCCTGCATACCAGTGCTGGTCGAGGCAGGAGGTAAGGCCACAGCAGATCCTATTGTTGGCTCCACCTTTGGCTGCTGACCTGCTTATCCAAGTGCAAAATGATGTGTAAGATAATTAAATCATCTTCCAAAGAAGGTCTGAAATCCTTGCTTTTCCAGTAAACAACCAGGTAACTGTTTACTGGAACAATGTGAACCCCAGCCAAGAAATTGTGCAGAGTTCTAGAAACACTGAAAATGACCCCATGTGTCCTCATAGCAGCAGGTCCTCTAATAAGATGAAGAACAAGTACATGGTGAATTTCCAATGTCTTTAACATGCATAAAAAATCTGGTTGTGCCTGGTCATGGCAATTCCAGTGGAATTGCTATTTGGTACTGACTTGCTCTTGCATCTTTATTGCTTATTTAAAATGTGCCTCCGCTTGGACTGGAGTTTTGTAATAGTGGCACTTTAGGCTCCCACATCTATTGCCTCGGAAAACATCACATTAAAACCTGCTCAGCTGTACAAATCCCAGCCCCGCAGACAGAATACAAAACATCTCTGGCGCCTTCCTGGGCTCCCTGTAAAGCACTGGCAAAGCCGACCCCCAATCCGCGGGGGTGATCACACACCACACGCTATGAAAGTGCCCTCCAGGCTGCTGCTTCGATGTGACAACCTCAGCACACAGCAGATGGATTGCAACACTGAAATGAATCTACCTCCACTCCTCCACCAGAGTGTGTTTATCTCTGCTATAGAGATAAACAGTTTTAAATTATTAAGTCATTTACTGCCTCCAAGAGCTGGGAATGGTGCTGCTGGCATTAGCAAGGGCTGGGATGCACAGGTAGTGCAAAAGTTAAACTGATGCTGTCCTACTCCTGATGTTTTCTAGTGGTACCCAGAACTGTTGAAGTTTTTGTCCCTGCTTTGTGTCCCTCTACTGCACAGTGACACATCCCTCTCTTTCTCTAAAATCTAACTTGGATCATGGACACTGTATAATAGCCTTGAAAAAAAGGGGGAAATCTCATCTCTCAGCTTTCATCCACAATCAGTGCCGTGCTTAGGGAGCCAACTTGCCGAAATTGCCCTCACAGCCCCTAAAACGGAGCAGGACAGAACAACCTCAGTAGAGCACAGTAGGATATGGATTTGCTTTTTTATTGAGACAAATGATTTTTTTTTTCTCCTTTTCTTTTGGTTTAACTTGTAGAAGGCTTTTTCCCAAGTTCAGCCTATCCAAGCATGGGAAGAGTCTCTCTTGGAAGTCTCCTCAAGTCCTGTATGAAGACCCAGAATGCTGAACTCACAGCTGTGGGTTCAGGTGCTGAGGGACCAAGAAACATCAAAGTTTGTTGAGCTGAGCCCTGCACAGGCCTGCTGGTGTTGGCCCCAAGGAGTCATGGTGGCTGGTGTTGGCCCTGGACAGTGATAAGATTTTGGCCCAGAGCAGCCTGTGGATGATTGAGTGACCTCTGGACCCTGCACTGGCAGCAGAGCACAGTCTTGACAAACTCAGGAACAGGAAGTCAAATTCAGTCCCATGGAGAAGTTAATAGCCAACCCAACTCTGTTCTGTAGGACTGGACAGGTGGCACTGTATAAATCCTCGTGACTTCTCTGGGTCAAGGACCAAAAATGTGGAAAATCCCATCTAGGTTTTGCTCATGATCCCTCTCCTGTCTGGACTTTGTTTTCACACAATCTCTGTTTTTCCCCTCGGAAAATGCTTGTGCTGTTCCTTTCAGCAGCCCTGCAGGATGGAGCTGACTCTGTGTGTGTTGAATGTTGGGGAGGTGGAGGTGGGCACCTTGTCAAGATTGGGAATTAAGCTGGCCAGGATAAGAGGGTACTGCTTCCTGATGTTGCACATCTTCTCTCCCTGCCATGGGTGGTGATGTAGAACTGTCACATACTGGAGGAATATAGGAGCCTGTTGAGTTCTTGAGGTGTGCAGATCACAGGTGGGCAACCCCTTCTTACAGTTGAATGGACAGAGGTGTAAGAAACAACAAGCAAATGCTTCTGAGGTTGTGGAAACCTGATAATCCTTGGTGCCCCTGTGCTTTGTGTTGCAGAATCATAGAATTTTTTAGGTTGGAAGGGATCTTTAAAGGTCATCTAGTCCAATCCACCTGCAATGAGAAGGGACATCTTCCACTAGAACAGTTTGCTCAGAGCCCTGTCCAACCTGGCCTTGAACACCTCCAGGAATGGGACATCCACAGCTTCTCTGGGCAACGTGTGCCAGTGTTTTACCACCCTCATTAGAAAAACCACTTCTTATACCTACTCTAAATTGATCCTCCTTCAGTTTAAAACCATCAGTTTAAAACACCCACCTAAAAAGTTTGTCTTCTAGACAAAAAGTTTGTGTTCTAGAAAAAAGATCCAGGTCCAAAACAATGTTTAGGAGCATCACTCCCCTACAGGCTCCTAACCTGTGCCAGCACCCATGGGTGTTTCTGACACTGGCAGGAGTTAGGTGCTACCTATTGTTCACACATCTGGATTCCAGCTGTTGTTCTGGCAGGCGTGCAAGGACCCGGGCTGGCTGGAAGAGAGCAAACACAAAATACAGGGAGTCCTGCACGGGAACACAGTCAGGAGGGGATGTTCTGTGTCTCTGCCTCCAGCTCACTGAATCACATCACCCACGCCCGGACAACAGCCTTCATCGGGCACGTCTTGGCATTGTGCCTCCATGCACAGCCCTGTCTGTGTTCTCCCAAGACTCACGAGGCTGAGCTGTGTGTAGCTTGACAGAGAATATACAAGAGGCTGACAAGAAAAATCCATAGGAACAGGAGGCTATCAGAGTCTCCAGGGAACTGGGATGAGGTCATGGCAGAAAGACATAGGGAAATAAAATCAGACAGATATGTAGATGCTGCTAGACCAAGTCCAGTGCAAAACAAACCTTAGCTCATGTTTTCAGTGTCACCCTTTTCCCTCCAGTATCTTGCATCAAGGAAAAAATTACTATTTTTCACCCATGGTTCTATTTGCAAGCAAACAAATGGAGCTGTGTCTGATGAGGACAAACTACAGAGATTTCGAAAAACATTTCCAAACATTTAATTTTGAAGATGTAGAAATGTCATGTGCATTTTAGCCTCTGTGTAATCCTTTGTAATGCACAACCTGTGGCAAAGACGGGGAAAGGGAAAAAAGGAATAAAATACTTGAAAAGTGAACCAGATCAGCAGGTCTCATCTGAAATTGTCAGGGCAGAATGATTCAACCTTATCTGGACATTTTTTCAGTGCTATTGCAGCAGGAATGGGGAAGCCAAGGCTCAGCACAGTGCCTCTGGGGGCCCAATGAGGCTTTCAGTGCCAGAATTGTCCTCGTCCACGTCCTGGTTTGGGATCCTCAGCACAAGAAACATGTGGACCTGTTGTATTGGGCCCATGGAAGACCATGAAGATGCTCAAAGGGCTGGAGCACCTCTGCTATGGAGACAGGCTGAGAGAGCTGGGGTTGTTCAGCCTGGAGAACAGAAGGCTCCAGAGAGACCTTTCGGCACCTTTCAGTACCCAAAGTGGGCTTATAAAAAAGAGGGAGAGTGACTCACTCTAGGACAAGGGGAAATGGTTTTAAACTAAATGATTAACTAATTTAGATTAGTTATTAGGAAGAGATTCTTTACTGTGATGGTGGTGAAGCCCAGGGAAGCTGTGGCTGCCCCATCCCTGGAAGTATTCAAGGCCAGGTTGGATGGGGCTTTAAACAACCTGGTCCAGTGGAAGGTGTCCCTGCCCATGGCACGGGGTCAGAATGAGATGAGCTTCAAAGTGCCTTGCAACTTAAACCATTCCTTGATTCTATGATTGCTGTTAAGTCTCTGTCAGCTTTTCAGTAAAAACACTTTGAAGCCCACCAGCTCTTTGTGGATTTATTCCCATGGGGGCTGCATTCCTGCAAATGTATAGTTCGTGCCTTTTTTTTTATTTTTTTTTATTTTTATCTCGCGTTTGCTTTCCTAATGTCAGCCTCCAGAGGGCGAAAACCTTTCGGAAAGACGCTGGGAATTGCTCCGGCCAAGCTGGAGGTGATCTGCTTGCAAAATCCCGGCAGAAAGACCCGTCATAAGGAATTCCCGCCCAGAACGTGCGTTTTCCGACTCATTTCTGTGCTGACGTCTCCGGCTCCCAAGCCTGACCGCTGCTGGGAAGGCGAGGGCGATGTGGCCTCCCTGGGTGAGGGAAGTGGAACATTAATTCCTAAATCGGGGCTTCCTGGAAAGCTTTTGGGATGACAAAACCGGCTGACGTCTTAGGTCAGATGGGAAGTTTTCTGGTGGCTTGTCTCGGGGGCTGGTTCACAAGCCAGAAGTCTTGGGTGATGCAGGAAAGTCTAATTCTGGTGATGCAGATGTTGTTTACAATATCTTTGCAAAGTGCTGTAGGAAAGAAGGGGATCTTCCACTTGCCATCTTCAGAGAGGGTACAAAATCCTGCCAGATCAGGACATCCCGGTGCTCTAACCCTGACCCAGAGCCCAAAGTCATCGAGAAAAGTGTCCCGGGAGAGCCAGTATTAAAGCAGGGGCTGGATGCTTTTGAGGACAACACATGCACTGCTGCTTGTTGAAGGCACCGAATTTCCTGGGAAGAGCTGAGTGCCTGCTCTGAAAGAAACAGGTCTTTTGTGTATATTTCCACAGAAACTGGGAAAATAAAAACCGGTGGGAATATCACAGTCATGGACAGAGATGTTATTGTTGGGAAAAAAGGGTTTTAAGAGGACGTGGAGATAAGATGGAATGAGCAGGAGCAGTTTGGAAGTGAGAAGAGAAATGGTGCTGAGGAAAGCGAAGGAAAAATAGGACTGCTGGGGGCCTCAGTGTATGGAATATTTCACTGTATATGTGCACAAACATCAGCTATACCACTAATAATCCCAGTCTATACAGTATAATGCAGTTCTGTAGGATACAAGGTCACAAGCCCCAGGCTTGCCCCAGGCATGCTCCAGGAGGATGCTGCTGTCAGCTGCAGGGACCCAGCACCGCTGCATCCATCCTGGCACCATCACTGAAATTGGCTGAGTAATTAAATCATTTACTGCTACATTTCTGTCAGATCTCATTACACAGCACCTGAGTTATTTTTCCAGCTGAGTGATTGCCTGGATCCTACCGTGGTGATACTAAATATCCTATCCCTAATGGAATCCCTGGCAATAGCCTTAGAGGGGATATTTGGTCAGGACTGGCATTTTCTTCTGCAGCATTAATGCTGCCAGGGTATAATCCTGATGTGGACGTGGCCCTGCCTCATCCATCATCACAGCTCACCATGGGCAGAAGGGGAGAAATTCAAAGAAGGGGTGCAGGGAAACCAAACATGAGTAAGTTGGGGCTCCTTGTCCTTGAAAAGAGGTGGCTGGAGGGGAAACATGGCAAGGCTTATGAAAGTGGGAGAGGACAGGCTGTTCAGTGCTTCAGCCGATGGCAAATAAAATTAAAAATAAATTATAGATAGATAAGGGCATCAGCTGAGGTTGCCAGGCTCAAAACAGACAAATCAGCCAGTGTTTGGTACAACGTCTGGCACGGAAGCTTTGGGTGGCAAAGGCTGGTCCTGCTTTCTCCAGAGCACACTGAGTGGTCACAGGAGAGAAATTCATGAAGGGTCACCCAGCACACAGAGACCTCAGGTGCTGCAGGCTCTCCCCAAACCACAAACTGTCTGAAACAGAAGGGTTTGCAGGGGAAATGACATTACCTATTATTATACCTTTCCCAGGCATCTGTTTCTGGTGTCAGGAAGACTGGGACATGGGATGACCTGGTACAGCAGCCCTGTTCCATTCCTATGACCCTTTGACCAGTGTAAGGCAGCTGCTAGCAGGGACAGCCCCAGCAGAGCCTTTGCAGCTCACCTGGGCTGCACTATTTCTCCCCTCACTTTTGTAGCACAGGTGTGGGTGGTTGGTGCCAGCACAGATGCTCTCCTTATGCCAATGCAGTTGGAGAAACACCTGGAAACAGATCTCCCAATGTTCATCCATCTGCCTTATGCCACACTAAGGGGCTTCCCCTCTGCCTCAGCTGTCTCTTGTATCTGACAAAACCCGAATCGGTTTTTTTTTGCACAGTCCAGCATTAACAGCACAGATGGGAGCAACTGTACTGGAATATGCATGGCTTTTAGTCTAAAGAAATAAATTATAATGGCACGCAGAGGTTATTTGCTGTGGGTGGGGCTGGCATAAAAATCTCTTGCAAAAAAAAGACCTCCTTCTCCCCTTGTCTGCTTTCCCATCCAAAATAATCCCCCTGGCCAAATGTGTGAGCAGAACTGGCTTGGGTTCACAAGAGAGTTTTTAAAAGCCCCATCTTTCGATTTTGAATTTGCGTGTCTCTGACATCGCAGGAGCTAAACACGAGCACAGCAAAGCTCGTGTGTTTTTCTCATTGCCGCCTTTCAGAGCGTTACTGTGTTTTGAAGTGGTTTGTACTGAAGAAAAATGTCAAATACAGGGAGCAACAAAACAAGTTGTTTGTCAGTGCAAACCCACCTTCACAGCGCTTCCCAAGCATTCTGCCTATGTTCTGCATTTTGTGTCAATGTTCAACATGCTCGCTTCATTTCCTTATTCTTCTTTATTTTTTCTCGGGAAAAAAATAAAATAGACATGGTTTGAAAGAAGAGAACATGCCGAGTGCTTCAGAGAGCTTTTCTAGCAAGGTTTGTCAGGTCCTTCATCTGAAGCTGCTCAGTTTGACAGCCTGTGAACTCCCATTTCTTTAACCAAAGCCCTGAAAACATAATATTCTGCTTAAATTACCCTAACCCTTTAAACTACTCTAACCCTTTATAGCTGTTTAAGCTGCTTAAAAGTCAGCTAAGGTTCAAATGCTAAAGCGTGGCAGAGTAGCCGAATGCTATAAACTCTCCTGGCTTTGAAATGATCTCAAAATTGAAAACTGTTCAACCGGTAGTATTTAAATATTCATTGCTCTAAATCTAAGAAAATTTGCTTCTAAATAGGATTGAATTATGAGCCTCAAAGAGATTTGCAGCACAAAGCCCCATTTGCAGGGAGCTTGAGCAGCAGTTTTAAAGTTATTAACTTGTGCAGTTAGGAAATTCCTCCTTAAGTGGCATCTTTAACAAATGCTTCACGAAATTGCCTTCAAGGATCAAAAAAATACAGATGCAATTAATTTGCCTCGAGTTTTAAACCTCGTTGACATCAACAAAACGAGCTATATTTTATCTGCCTGGCTCCCAAGCTGAGTGCAAAACCTGGCAGTGACATAAAATCGGTATGGCTCGATGGTTTTGTGCTCGTTTCCTCAGATTCATTAAAGCAGTGGTGATGGGGATATGCAATCACACACGCACACACACAGAGACAGGCACAGACCCAAACTCCTTGCTCCAGTGGGATGCAGAGAACCCAATCCCAGGCACAAGGAGAGTTGTTTTGAAGTCCCAAGCACCAGGTGGGCCACCCTTTGAAATTGCCAGGAGCCAGGGTAGTTGTGTGCATCAATAATGCTGTGCCTCTGCATTTGTGCCAGCTCTTAGCCCATCTTCGTAGGGGTCAGAGGAGGTGACACCAGTTGGGGTGAGGAGCAGATGCCTCCATGCACAACACGATGTAAAGTGTTTGTGGCCAAGTATTTTTCCTTCTAAAGGAACAGGACGTGATTTTCCTGGCTGAACCAGGGTGAGACCTTGTTGAGTCACCTCTCCTGCCTTGACCTGACTGAGGAAACAAGTTAAATATCAAACTCTTCAGTAAAACCCATTAACCAGCTCCAACAGTGCCGAGAGCCACTGGGGAGGAGTGGAAAGGGATGCAATGTGGCTATTCCCTGGGCACTGAGCTCATCTGAAATGCCCAGCAAAACCCCATGGGGACTCCTTCCCAAGCTGGAGGACACTGGGGAGCTCACTGCAGCCATGGAGATGACAGTCCTCTGCCAAACCACCATATGGCCCAGGAAAGCCTTGTGGGGCTTGATGGTACTTCCAACTTGAGCATCTACATCCCACAAAGAGATCCTACAACTCCCACTCAGCCCTTTGATCAGAGATTACAAAATCATAGGGCTGTTTTGGGCTGGAAGGAACCTTTAAAGGTCATCTAGTCTGACCCCCTGCCATGAGCAGGGACACCTTCAACTAGATCAAGTTGCTCAGAGCCCCATCCAATGTGACCTTGAATGTTTCCAGGGATGGGGCATCTACCATCCCCTCTGGGCAAACTGTGCCCTCATCATGAAAAGAGAGTAGTCTAAATCAAACCTCCTTTAGTTTGAAGTCATTACCCCATGTCCTGTGACAACAGAACCTACTAAAAGGACCACTTAACCTTCTCAGAATCCAGCCTGGAATTGGTGCCCAGGCTGATACCAGTCACAGCAGTGTTGGGAATCATGTGTTGGGGCAGAGGGACTATCTCTGGCCTTTAATTAGGAATTCCAGGTGCTTTAATGTTGCTAGTCACTGTAAGTTTCTCAGAGCTTGAGAATGGGAAATCTATGGGGCAATTTTAATGTGATAACATCAGCTTGACAGATGCTGCAAAAACCAGCAAGTGCAGGAAATCAGCTGCTTACCCTGTTCAAAATATGTGTTTCCTTTTATCTTCAGAAAAAAAAGTCTTCTCTGGAAGAAAATGCCTGCACATTTAGAGATCAGAGTGGTAAGATGCCAACACTTCAGCGCTGAAAATTACACCTTGTGCTTTTTAACCAAGCCTTGCAGGGAAAAATGTCAATGAGTGACGCAGGTGATGGGTGCTGCAAGCCTTAATGTCACACTCCCACCGTTTCCTTCCCTCCTGCTGGAGCTGCCAGTGGGGGCCACCTGGCCTTCCTCCGAAATCCATCTGCAATTTATTGCTCCAGTATTAAAGGCTGGAGTATCAGCCCAAATGTCACCCTTGGAGCAGCAGGGTGTAAATCCCTGCCACTCACCATGGGACCACCACCACCACAGTGGGGCAGCCCTTGGTGGGATCCTCCTGTCACCTCCAGCCTGGAGGGGGTCTGGGAGAGCCCAGCAGCTCTCATGCCTCTTGCAGCCTCGTCTAAGATTTGTTAATTGTGCTGTGCTTGCTTGAGCCCTGGCTCTATAATTAGCAGTGCTGCATCAGCAGGTGCTGATGCCTCAGTGTTAATCGTGGAGCTCTTTTTCCAGGAGCTGCTGGCACTCCAGACAAATGAGGGGTTATTTTGGGGCACTTGTCCATGGTGAAGTTTCCCTGGGGTCCGTTCATTCCCTCTGAGTGCAGGTTTGCTAGGTAATGGCAGTGCTGGATTTTTTTATGGCAACTAACCAATTAGTCTGACTGGGAAACACTCCCAGAGTTTGAAACACGGTCCTGTGAGCTTCTTATGGAGACCCCAGTGGGTGACACTTGACAAGGGAGATGGGACCTGGCCTGGGAACCCAGCCCCAGGGCAGCAGTGAGCACAGAATCATGGAATTGTTAGGGTTGGAAGGGACCTCTGGAGCTCGTCTAGTCCAACCCCCACTCCAAGACAGGGTCCCCTGGAGCAGGTGACACAAGAACACATCCATTTGGGTTTGGAATGTCTCCAGATCCCCAGACAGGGAGACTCCACAACCTGTGCAACACCAGGGCAGCGTTAGAGGCATTAACCCCAAAGGGAGGGTTTTTCTGCCTTAGGGAAAATGTTTTCACCCCTTTGAACACCCAAACCTCAAATTGGAGGGTCGAATCCCCAGTGGCTCTTGCATACTGGGGCAAGTGTGCCAAACTTAGTGAAGCTGAGTGCTCTTTTAGGATGCAGGGCAGGTGCTGTATCGCTGTCTCTTACACAGATACACATCTATCCATTTAAAACCTGACATGTCATCCTAGTTTGGTTCCTCTGTCCCCCTCTGGAACAGTACAGAGCACCTGTGTCTCAGGGTATTAGGCTCAGACTGTGACCCACATGGCCACCCAAGGCAGCAGCAAAGCGCTACTGGCATTTTTCATCCCCGGGGATTGTATACAGGAGCAAATCACCTCGGTGGTAGATGCAGAAAAACAGCCCCTCCAGCCCTTCTCACCCCACAACTCTCCACACTGAGGTCCTCAGGGATGCAGCTACAGGACACAGAGCAGGGGAAAGCAGAGCAAGACAAAGGGAGTGGAAAATGACAGTAATTACATGGGGGTCCTTCAGTATAAGGTGCATAAAACCCAGGTTACTTTTATTTTTGCCATCAAAACAGCTTTTCCTTTTTTGCCCCCAGCGTGGAATTGCTCAGGTGTCCTAGGAGCACACTGAGCTTCTTCCACAGCACATGCCCACGCTTGTGAGTTCAGAGATTACATCTGCCAGAATTTGGTCTCTGCTGGACCAGCTTTTATTTCCCTGCCTGGTCCAGAAAACCTTGCTGATTCGACTCTTTGGCACCTCATCCTGCACGCTCATGGCACAACTGAATAGCTGCAGCTACCAAGAAAGTGTCACCCCCAATCAGTGTCACCTTAGGAAGGAGAAGAGCCAGGGCTATTTCATGCTTATTATATTAGTGTCCCTATTTCTAGGCTAACAGCAAGACCAAGGGATGCTTTGCAGAAGCCTGTGTGCTCTATACCAGGCAACGAATCCTGACTCAGCCTGTTACATAAATTATTTATCACAATCACAGAAAGTTATAGGAGAGGAAGGCTGGATTAATCCAGACAAGAAGGTTGATGGAAGTGCAGTGAAAGTGCAAGCAAATCCATGGTGATAAGGCTCCTGATTTCAAAAGGGCAAAGCCCACAAACTCAGCATCACCACAGCCTGGTAGCAAACGCCACGAGTGTGAGGCCAGTCAAGGTCTTCTCAGCCTGGAGAAGGAAAAGCTCCAGGGAAACCTCATTGTGACCTTTTGTACTTAAAGAAGGCTTATGAAAAGGAGTGAGAGTTACTTCTTGTAAGGACAGAGAGTGATAGAAGAGGGGGAAATGTTTTTAAACTGAAAGAGGAGAGATTTAGATTAGTTATTAGGAAGAAGTTCTTTACTCTGAAGGGGGTGAGGCCCTGGCACAGGTTGCCCAGAGAAGCTGTGACTGCCCCATCCCTGGAAGCGTAGAAGGCCAGACCGGATGGGTCTTGGAGCAGTCTGGTCTAGTAGAAGGTGTCCCTGCCCATGGCAGAGGATTGGAACTGGATGACCTTTAAGGTCCCTTCCAACCCAAACCATTCAGTCATTCTGTAAGATCCCCCAAGGGTGCAGAAGTGGATGGTATTTCAGCTTCCATCAGTGATATGTGCTGATGGCATATGGATTGATTTCCCACACAGAATCACAGGATGGTTGGGGTTGGAAGGGACCTCTAGAGATCATCTAGTCCAACTCCTTTGCTAGAGCAGGTTCACCTGGAGCAAGTTGCATAGGACTGTGTGGGTTTTGAGTATCTACAGAGAAATGGATTCCACAATCTCTCTGGGCAGCCTGTTCCAGTGCTCTGTCACCTGAACATTAAAGAAGTTTTTTCTCATATTCAGACTGACTGAGCCAGAGATGGTCTGATGGGGAAGGATGGATTTGCTCACTCAAGGAGAAGGGCCTCTGGCTCGTGATTTGTGCTGGGTTTAGCTGTGGGAGGTGGGAAAATACCTGCTTTCTCATCCCCACCTTTGCTACAGGTATGAAAACATCCAGAGAAGGAGAGCAGATGCTTGAGGATGGGAACTCCTTAAATAACCAGGCATGACACAAAACCCTGAGAAAACAAAGCCCAGAAAAGAAAAAAATAAAAGGGAGGGAATGGGATCACAGTCTTCAAATACATCCAGGGAGGAGCTAAGGGGCAGACAGGGAAGTATAAATATCAGGCAGGGGAAATATTTAGTTTAGCTAAAAGATCATATTGACACTAGAGCAAAACAGGATTATCAGTCCATGGACACATTTAATTAGAAGAAACTTTCCAGCTATTTGATCAGAAAAAAAGAAGGGGGGGGGAAGGGAAGAAAAAGCCATTTTTGAGTTAAAATGCTATTTTAAAAAAGGAAATTTTAAAAGATGGCAACAGCAGAGGTGGGGGAAAGGCTGATGTCCTGTTCCCCCATTTCCCTAGGGGGTCTGACCGTATGTGGGCTGGTTAATTCATCTTTACTGTCCAGGCTGTTGAAGTTTGTGGGTGGTTCCCATGCCTGATTTCTTCCCATCACTGCCAGTGCCTGTTCCACCATCCTCCAGCCACAGAAACGATGGCCAGATGCAGGGGGCAGGTCCTTGGGAAAGGAAGAAAAGGCGAAAAAAACACAAAAGGAAGAAAAAATTGCTGTTACTCAGCTGAAATCTTTATTTGCTATGTGGCAATTCAACAGCTGTCATTTCCTTCCCTCCTTTGAGGGAATCTGATGGGAAGGTTTTCACCACTCGTGGGCAGCTGTGATTTCCAGGTGTAAGTTCCCTGGAGCTGTGGAATTGTTTTGCTTGCAAAGCCAAACGCTTTGATTTCGTGTCTTTCTTCCATCAGTGATTTGGGCATCACTGCCATGCTGTGCCCTTCCATGGGACAGAGAGAAGGAGCATCCCTGCTCTGAGAACACAGAACAGGCTGGGGCAAAAGGCAGGAGTGAGTGGTTTTCTCTGGGGGAAACAGGGACTAAGGATGGAGGATGAGCCTGTTGGCTCATCTCTGGAGCTGGGCCTTCTTCCCAGCTGCATTTGCTGAAATGGGGCAAGAGGAAGGCAAATGGTCTAACCAGGGAGCCAGCAGGCCCATAGATTTATTTCCAGCTCAAAAACTAGCTTAAAGGGCAAATTAATTATTGGAAAGCATGGTTTGGGAACACTGCCTCCATCCTTCCCCTTTTGCAGCATTTCACATCCCAAATCTCACCCATACATTCCTCAAGGGAGGCTGGTGGAGCAAGACTTTTCTCTGAATTTTATCCTGATTTTTTTTCTGATCACTTTGCCTATGGGGAGTTGCATCTCTGTCCTCCAGGTTTCCCCACCCAGACAATGACAGTAACCCTGCCAGCCTCAGCTGTCAGGCACCTGAAGCTCTGTTCATTACTCATCAGGAGAGTGGTAAGAACTGGTTATTTTTAAAATAAATTAATATTATCAGTGGAGAAGAAGCAGTTACCACAAAAAGCACTCATCAGCTCTTGAAAGACCCTGGAAGATCAATGGTTTAGTTAATGTCATTCTCGCCAAGTACTAGCCTGGAGAGATCAGAGCTGCCAGAAACAAAGTCAGGCAGATTAATGTCCTGACCTGGTCCAGGTTTCCTGCTGAGCCTGACTGATCCTGGCAAAAGCTCATGTGCCTAGAAACATACTCTGAGACCAGCATGCTTACAGAGTAACTAATTTCCTTCAAATTAAATCAATGTGAAGGTAATCTCATAAGCAGTGGACAGGGATCAGACAGATAAAGCTGACGTGGCAGCCAAGGGGTCCCTGAGGGGCTTGCAGCAGAAAGCAGGGAGCAGGAACACAGATACAAGGGTGCTTTGGCTACAAGGGCTTGGGGTGCCATGCAACAACCCTGAGCTGCCAGAAACACCCACAGCTGCCCCAACAGGCAGGTCCTCCATTATCCCCCCAGGTCTCTCCTACCCACCCCAGAAAGAAAGGAAAATTAAATTACAGCATCCCAAACGAGACTGTGAAGCTCATGGATGCTCACAGGGAAGCAGCAGGCGTGTCCTAAAGGCTGGTGTGATAAACACCTCAGGGGGTGCCACCAGGCATGTATTCAATGAATACATAAATGATGGCTCCTCTTATTTCTCCTCCATCTTCCCATTTCCTACCAGTTGCCCTGGAAACTTCCCCGTCACGAGGAGCAAAGTCCAAGAGAAGAAAAAAAAAACGTCTGCAAAGCCTTCGTGATGTAAAAGCTCGCGGCCAAGCAATTGCAGAGGAAGATTTCGGGGAGAGCTGTCCCTGTACCAACCTGCCTCCCTCCCACACACTGCGCAGCTTGGCCCTGTGTGATGGGCACAGACCCCCTCCCCGGAATAAGCCCCACACCCCACACAGAGCCCGCGGGGCATCCTCGGCGGGATCACCACGGATCTTCCCGCCCGTTCTTCACACAAAAGGCTGCACAGACGATCCCTCCTACGTAGACGCTGTTGCAATCCACAGAGAATTGGCTGATATACAGAAAAAGAGGGGTGAATGACCTCCCAGGAGACCTGGGTACTTTTCCAACCGGGATGCAAGCAGCCACACCCAGAGGCTTGCAATTAATTCCCCATTAGGATAAACTCCAATTTGGCTGAGGTAGGAGGAAAGCGTACAAGATGTCTTGTTCTTCTGCAGAGAGCACCTGCAATTCATGGGGGAATAAAAAAAAAGAAAAGAGAGTTAAAAAAATACAATCCCAATCCTCAATTCTACTGAAGGAATTAAAAGGCACTGGAACAGCAGAGCCAGCCTGTCCTGAGGATGCCAGGCTATGCTGGAGGTGTCTCTGGAGCATTTTGCCCCAGCAAACGCTGTGACCTCGGGGGGAGATGCAATGTCCACACCTCGTGTCCAAGCCCCACCATCCAGGACTGGAGCAGCTGATGTTCTGTGTGACCCACACTAGAAATTTCTGTCTCTGCTCTGAAGGGAGATGCCCACAGCAGGCAGAGGGGGGCATGACTGTGCTCAATATGCTTCCTGTCCCCTCTGGTTTCACAGGCTCTGCCATCCAGGACTGCCACCTCAGCACCCAAATCCCACTCCTCTTGCCTGTCCCGAGGTGGGGACACCACACAAGGAGCAAATACCGTAACTGAGCAAGGCCAAGCAAGGGGAAAACCCCACCTCTCACCTGCAGTGCACGCTCAAGTACATGTTTAATGCAGATTTTGTATAGAATGCATTTTTATGGATACTGCATGTATTTATAAAGATCTTTATATTCACACCTTTACCCTGCTTAACCATTTAGCCAAAGATTGACCCATTTGAGTGGCACATCACAGCTGCTGCTGCACAGTGCCCAGTCTGTGCATTGCCCACAGTGCCTCGAATAAGCCCAGGATGAGAACAAACCCAATCTCCCCTCCCATGGAGTTATGCCTCCAGGTCATGAACCCATCGATCCCACCTGCCAGGTTTATTTTCTTAAGGCTTAAGAGCGCTGGCTCAGAGGAAGGGTGGGGGCACAGGGCTTGTGGCTCCTCACACCTCCCACGTGTCCAGGAAATACCCTGCCTGTATGTGGGGCTCAGCTGCTCTCAGACACTTCCCCTGCACACCCCCAGAGAAAGAAAATATTTATATATCATACACCTGTAAAAATACATAGCAACAATATAGGAAAAATATGTAAATATATAAATAGCATAATATAAAAAAGCTTGTTGTGTATACAAACATATGTTTATAAAAATACATAACAAATAAATATATTTCACACACATACACATGCATACAGCAAAATATTGAAAATCTGAAACGATGGAGCCAGGGAGAAGGCCCAACATTCAGGTGCAAACAGAGGAGAGAGCAATGCTGGAAGTGTGCACAGCATAGATGGAGCCAAGGATTGCCCCAATCCTGGCCTGTTCCACAACCTGCCATCAAGATAAGTTAAATGCAACCCACCAGCTTCCTTGTGCTTCTCTGGCATCTTCTGGCCAAGGCACCTCCTCAACATGCCTGCTTTGTGGTGTCTCTTCAGCTGGCTCTTCAGTCCTTCCCAGGACTGTTTTTCTTTTCGCTTTTCCTCCGAATCCCATCAGAAAATGTGAGCGGCTGTCAGGATGGGAAGCAGAGCTGCAGGATAGGGCTGGTGGTTCCCTGGGGGAGTGGCCTGGTGGCTCTACTGCTTTACCTGGGAGAACCTGGCCCACCAAAAAAGGACAAATTCTTAATTTCCCAGCTGGACTTGCTCCCAGAGCCTGGAAAGGATAATTTAAAGCCAGCTATCGATTGAGCCCACAATTGCACACGTTCCCTCCCCGAATCAGTTCTTGCTCAGGTGGATTGACAGCCACCACCACAGCTCCCAATATGGAGGTAAAAAACCCACTTGCAAACAGCTTGTACTGGGCTCCACCTCAGCATACAGCTTTTAGCAACCCAGTCTATGCCAGGCACATGAGCCACACTCACTATTTCTTTGTGATGCTTTGAAGACACATTGCAGGCACCAAATGTTCAACGCTTCACTGCCAGCTAGGGAAAACTCCACTCCAGAACTCCCAGTAAAGGCTCTTGCTATTTCACACTGTATTTCATCTGTCCATGTGTTGAAGAGTTTTAATCCTGCACCTATGTATAGTCCTGCACCAGCAATTTCCAATGGCAGCCAGAAAGAAAACACAGCACCCTAGTTAACAGAAAAGACTCTGGAGCCAAGTAAACAAAATGACAGTCTTATAAACCAGAGGCATTTGTCCCATTAAGGATTCCATTTGTAGACAGAATAACAAGGGATGAGTTATCTGGAAGCAGAGACTTTTAAGGACATGGATAATGTAACAGCAACAGAAATGCTGTAACTGCAAGACCTTCGCTCAGGAGTGACTCAGCACAGCAGCTGCATCCTGGAAAATTAATACTTCAGCCTCCCCAAAATGCCTGCAAAGCCTTTGAGAGCTTGCAAAAACCAACCCTGGAAGCCCCATCAGCCATCTGATCTGGCACAGCTATGGGGATTAACACACATCCCCACCCCGGCGCAGGGCGGGGACGTGCAGAGAGCTCCAGCAGCAACCGTGGGGACTCGAGGCACTGCTGTCAACAGAAAGCAATCATATTTTGGAGTCAAAGCTAAAGGAAACCATCCTTCACCACCCCCAAATCTCCAAAATGTCTCTCTTCACCCTATCACGGGCCCCCTGTTCCAAACCCAGGGGTCCCCAAGCAGAAGCAGCTGTTAAGGAGGTTAACGCAGAATCATGTCAAATAACAAACACCTAGTATTTATTAATAAATTAGTACACTGGAAGGCAATTTTTCAATTCATTTCCCTCTTCCCCCACTCCCACCCCCTTCCCACGGGGCAGCTCATGCCACCCTCGTATCATTACTTCTTCAGATTGAGCGTAGTACAGACTGTTCGTTACGGGAGCATAATAATTGCAAATATAATCAGACAGACTTCTTACGATGCAGCTTTTCCTCCCCCCTCCCCCCCCAAAACCTCTTTTAATAAAAAGTGAAGTGTGATTTGAAGAGACTATTAGAGACCACGTAAGGTCTTCGAAGAACTTATCGGCCACGTCTGTATAAAAAACAAGAGACACGAGTGTAAAAGCAGAGCTTGGTTTAAGTCTTACAGCACGAGGAGAGCGGGACCACTGGTGGCCACCTTCGCCTCCCCACGTCCAGCACCGGCTCCCTTGGGGGCCCCACCATTCCCACAAGGCAGGATAACTCCTTACATTCGACCAGAGGCAAAGGACCTTTCCATCACCTCGGAGGTAGGTGGGACTCGACCCTTTTCTTTTGCGGTTAAAGCGCTTCTGCTGTAGCGTACTAGGAGCGCGATGCATTGTCCAGGTTAAAACCATACAATAAATAACCGTGCTAGTAAAATCTCAGCAATGGATATGAGCCAAACAATAGTACATTAATAAAAAAGTCAGCTCGGGTGGGAAGCTTAGCTGCGTTAAGAGACAGTAACCAGCAACAATTGGGGGGGGATTTTTTGCGTGTTTTTGCCATTTACTGCTCCGAGGCGAAGGGAGGTGATGGGAGACGGTCACTCTGAGCGACAGCTTTGACAGAGGAAGGGGGTTACAGAGCAATCCCCAATTCCATGTGTTAAATTACACCAGATCTGTGGTCTTTTAGTTCATTAGCTGTGGTTTTTTCGTTGTGTTTCTTTTTTTTTTTTTTTTTCTTTAAAGTGCATCAGCTGATCTGATTGGAATGAGAATAAGGAGGAGAGAGGTTTGGGAAGGGGGCAGAGACTTGGACTGAGAGCGATAGTTACGGTGGAGGGGTGCAATGCTGGCAAACTGCCCCCCCTCCAAAAACCAAGGACACCTCAACGAAAATACTGGCCATATATTCTACAACAAAACCTGCCTGCGTATTGTCGTTCATCTTAACGAGTGCCAAGCTAGCTCTAGCAGATATTCGGAGAGTGTGTGGTGACCCAGTGCCTACAGTAAATCGGGAAGGTGGCTATAGACAGAGTCCAGGAGGGTCTGGCTGGCTTCCTGGCTTTTGACTCCGGCGATCTCAAATAGCCTGTCCAGCTTGTCTTCGGCCTGCGGGATCTCCTCTATCACGTGGAGCTCCTCGGGATTGAGGATGTGCAGCATGTCGTCAAAGATGGGCTGCAGGTCGCAAGGGTCCAAGCGCACCTGGCGCAGGACAGTGTCCTTCTTTTCTGTGGGAGGAAAGGAGAGGGTGGTCAAGAAAACTCCTTAAGGAACCTCTGCTAACCAATGTTGGTTCTCCTCGGACCATTCTCTGGTGACACCTCTGGAGAGGGACACGTCACAAGGAGAACTGAGGGAAAAGGCGGAGGGTGACTGGGAGGAGAGAAGATGGAGAAGCCAGGGCTGCTGAGGCACCTCAGCCAGGATCCTGCAAGAGCAAACACAGCACTTGTAAATGCTGAATGGCCAATGCAGAAAAGTGAGGGCAGGAGGGGAGCCAAAAAAGCTGAATTCTGCTCTTTCAAGTTGTTTTCGTTGGGTCAGCTTTATTTACACAACCAAGTATAAATTTGGTAGATTGACTGAGCTCAGTGTTTCACCTTCGTCAGAAGTTAAAGACTGATTAAATGCAGCAGGTTAAATACAGTAAATTAAGCCCTCCGAAAAAAAGAGGGGGTGGCTAATGGTACTTTACATACCAAGTCACACGCTGCAACAAACAGGACCAAGAGTGAAAAAAATTTAAAAAAGAAAGCAGTCTTGAAATTACAAATTACATTCTCTGGTTTCAACTCCTAAAGTAACACACAGGCCAACTCAATAGCAAAAGGCAGGAGAGATGTCCAAGGATGCTACAACTTTAAAGATGTTTTTCAGTCTGAAATCTTTATCCTCTTTGCCAACAGGATACTCTGGTCTAGAATGCGGATGTGATAAACATATCCTGGAGGGCCAGTTCTTCTAGTTATTTGTTTAATGATATCGTACATTGAGCAGCTTTACAACACGTGCTGACCACATGGGACATGTCGTGGCAACCCTTCAGTCCTCCCATTCCCCGCCAGGCTGATTTTGGTACCTTTGGTAATAAAAGAGCCTGTCCGGCTGAGCGCGGAGGAGCCGCTGGAGGTGGAGTCGCACCGCAGGAGGGGCTCTGCTTCATCCACGAAGAAGCATTTCTTCTCAGAAGGAGAGGGCTCCACGGTGAGCACGGCAGCCTCCGGGGGCTTGGGGCTGGGGGTGGGCGCGGGGCTCACCGGGCTGGGGCTCACCGGCAGCTCCAGCTTGTCACCTTCCAGCTTTGGGGGGAGGAAACGGAGGGAAAATTAACTTAGGGTGGATGCCATGCAATGGGCCCACACTCAAAACCAGCTGAACTCTGGCTTCCAACACGCCCCAGCCCACCCTCAGCAAGTGGTCCCCGTATTTGGTGGCTGTCTCATCCCAGGGGACCTGGAGTCCCAGAACAGGCACTGGAGATGACCCAGGGTGAACATCAGCACTGGCATTTGGGACATCAGGCAGGAGGGTTAACACAACCCGCACCCTTGGTACCTTTGGTAGGACCAACCACTGCACCAGGATGGTGCCTGCAAGCACAGCAGAGCATTTTAGCTCAGTTTTCCTTCTCATCCTCAGTTTGCTAAAGCTCAAAGCACAGCTCTTGGGGGCAACTGGCAATGATGCCCAAGCAGGGAAGCTGTTGCCAAAACCTGCTCCACAGCTACTGTTTGGTTAAAAGCAAGGTACAGCCTGGCTCCACAGCTCCAACCAGGCTGCAGGGCAAGAGCTGTGTAACCCCTCAGTGATTCCCACTGCAGCCTGTGGCTCTGACCAGCTACACCGGTCCCACTTCAAGTTAATTATTTGTTTGCCCCTTTTGTTTGCCCTTGTTCCCATGAGCACCCCGTTAAAGCCTGATGGAGAAGTCTGTCCCACCAGACTGTAAGTTCAGAGCAAGGAAGGACAGGCAGGAGATGGCACTGACCACAGTGTCACTCAAGTGCCTTTGCTTTTTCCTACCCTGATGTGAGCCAAGGGCAAGCGTTTGGCTCCACAGTCCCAAAGACACAGGCACAAGCACTGCTGGGAAGCAGCACTGTTTGACAAGTGACAGGTGACAAGTTACAGGACGAGAAGAAATGGCCCCAAGCTGTGCCAGGGGAGGTTTAGACTGGATATTAGGGAAACTTAATTCACCAAAAGGGTGGTCAGGAATTGCAATAGGCTGCTCAGCAAAGTGGTGGAATCACCATTCCCAAAGGCATTAAAAACCTTGTGGATGTGGCCTTGAGGACATGATGCAGTGGGTGAACATGGTGGTGCTGGGTTAACAATTAGATCTGATGACCTCTGAGGTCTTTCCAACCTTCACAGTTCCATGATTCTATGATTTCCACTTCCTAATTTGACTCTACTCTGCATCTTCCTTCTTGGATCTCCTTCCCACCTGCATGGCAGCAGCCAACATTATCTACCCTCCTCCATCTCCCAACATCCCCTCGAGGGGCAAATCTCAAGCACAGCATTTCTTTTCTCCCATTCCCTGCAGGGATGAGGTGCCCTGGGCAGCATCCCTGCCTGGCAGCTTGGGCACCTCTGCAGATCACCAGGTCCTTGTGAACAGCTTGCTTTAAGTGCCATCCAATATTTAACCATCTTCACAAACCCTGCATCCCTGTTTGACCTGCCAGAGAACAGAATTTCAAGCCCTGTCCACATGCAGTTCCCTCTCCCAACAGCATTTCACATCCATTTTCTCCTTCTACAGAGGAAAGACCAGGCTACTCCTGCTAACACGCTTTTGCCTAGTACTCAGGGATAAAATGCCAAACTGGGATTAAAGGCTGTGGGAAAGGGAGCTGCTGAGCCACCTCCGCACCGGCATGGATGTGCCTGAACATTCCTCATCCGTGTCGAGGAATTCAACACCCACAAATCACATGTCTGCTGGGACGCCCATTAGTTCACATTAAATTAACATTGAAGCCTGTTCCTGGTAGAATAAAAGGGTTTTTTTCTCCCCTCATTGAAAATAAACAGGGGAGGATTTGTTCTAGCTCAGCACATTACGCAATAGGCACGTTAAAAATAAAAGTCAGCTTTAATTTTTAATTAAAAGAATCTGCCTTCTCCTCTGAAACTCCCTTTCCAGAACAGTTCATCATGGAGAAATCAGCTACTGCCATTAAGGGGGAATATCAAGGGAAGGACCAGAACAGCAGCTGGCCGCTTTCCAAATTGTAATATGCTCTGATAGCCCCTTTAAAAATAACACAGGCTTTAAGGGTTAGTTTTTCCTTGTGCAGCTCATCTACTTAATATCCAACAACAAACCCATCTACTAATTCCCAAAAAGGGGCCTGATGACTGAGCAGCAATTGGCCAAGGGAGGGCAGGGAGCAGACAGCTGCCCTAGCTCTGTCTTCCCAGCAGAAGGGAAAAGCCCTTCCCTAAACCAACTCATTTGGAGTTTAATTAAACAGCTGCTAAAACACGCTAGGAAAGACAAAATCACCCGAGGTTATTTGACTGTAGCCGTACCGGGAGCCCAAGGCTTTCCAAATAGCTGAACAGTTGCGAGCTTGAGGCAAAGCAAACAGGATGCTCAGATGTGTGTTAATATTTAAACCACGGGAAGAAAGCAAGTGGGAATGAGGGCTTTGAAAGACCAGCGAATGCAGGAGGTTGCTGAGAGGTGAAGCCTGTGGAATATGTCAAAAAACACACTATTCATAGCCCATGACTCATTTTGTTGAAACCACCTTGGCCATTCCTATTTTTAAGAACGGCGGTGCTTGAGTGAAACCGAGCTCTGCCTGGGAAAAAATCCCACCAAAAAAAAAATCAACCTCTTGCAGCCCTTTTGCCTTTCCAAAGATACCAAATTTCTCACCTTTACGTCCTCGTTGCCGGGGTCCTGCGCTTGCCACTGAGGCTGCATCTGCACCTGCAGAGACAGACACGTGGGACACTGTTAGATGGACAGTCCAGAGTGGAAACTAAAGGCACTGCGGTGGCTTTGACACATCAGCAGCCTCCTGCGACCCATCAGTGGCACTGGGGCACTCTGCCAACTTTTTGTAATTTTTTTTTTTTTTTTGAGCACTGCAGTGAGAGACTTTCAATGCCAAAAAAATATTAATAAAAAAAAAAAATCCTGAAAGCTCCACTGTACTTGCAGCTCTTTAGACTGCAGTTCAAGCACCTCTTGGATCCCAGTGCGTGTGGGAGGATGCTCTAAGCAGCTCAGGGTGTCTCAAGGTCCTTCCTAAATGGAAGAAAAGGGGACAGAAGGGGATGGGGGCAGAAGAAGACACAGGCTTGGCTTTGTTTTCTTTTCACAGCTGCTCTCAACAGCTCTGTTTGAACTGGTTGGGTCCCATTTTCTGCCTCCGTTTTACAGTACCGCAATAAAAGCTTAACTCAGGCAAACAGAAACTGCAGCTGCTGTGCTAATATTAGGAAGGAGCGGCAGTAAGCACTAAAAAACACCCTTCCCTCAGGCGATGCTTCCCAGTAATTCCTCCCGCAGCAACCCGGCAGGAACAAAAGCCGGTGGCAGGTTGGCTGCTGCCGAGGGTGGCTGCGCACCCTCCTGGATGTGTGTGGGGGGGATAAATTTAGCACCGAGGCAGCCGTTTCCCGGATTCCCTGCCAAAAGATGACACCCAGCTGACACCAGCCCTATTCCCAGGTCTGTTATGCCTCCCTAGGGCATGTGGGAGGAAAAGCCCCCACACAAGAAGCAGGGTGGGTTGGGTGGCAGCCTGGAATAGGCGATGCTGCAGGCACAGGGTGGTGTTGAGGGGGGATGCTCTCACTATGGTCCCTACAGGCACAAGGGAGGATGGATCAACAGCTTCGTGGTGATCATGGTGTTTGGGGATCCACCTTAAGGGAAGAACAGATCTTGGCAGGTGAAACACCACTGGGCAGGCCAGGAGGTCTCACTGAGGTGGCTGAGACAGTGATACTGTGTGGTGTGGCAGAGCAGGAGGCAAGCCCTTCGCCAGGAGGGGAAGGGCATGAGGATGTTGGGGTGGGAAAGCCCAGACTTCCTCTGTGCCCTTTATATCACAGTCAGGTTTCAGAAGAATGCTCGACCCATCTCTGTGGTGGAGCTGCATCCCTCAACACAAGGCAGCCCTGGAGAAGAGCTCCTCAAATCATGCCCCACACAACCCAGAATGGGCAATGCTGGATCTGGGGAAGGTTTAGATGACTAAAGCACAGCCACCCACGGAGGAAGCAGCTCTTCCCCTTCTGTCCTGGCCATTTGAGGGCAAAGTGCTTCTCCAAGCAGGAGATGCTGTCTCCAAGAGAGCTCCTGGTGGTTTCTCCTTTCTATGGATTTGCCTACCCACTTTTTCAATTCAAACCATAATGAAGAGTTGACGAAAATTCTGATAAAGAGTTTCCAAACCCAATTACAGGTTGAGTAAGTTGATGCTGAGTTTGGCTAGTACAAGAAACCATCTTCTAGTTTCTTCTTAAGCACCCAAACCCATTACACTGCAAACACACAGACCCCAGTAGATGTGGCCACAACAGCAGGGAAACCCCAAATATCACTGCACCTATAAAGTTTCTATTTTTGTGTTTATGTTATTTATATTTGCATTACTTTATAAATAATTACATTTTTGTTTATTGCACATTTCCAGCATAGTTCAAGCTCAAACTGAAAATCAAGTCATGGTTTAGAGCAAACTTGGAGTGATGCTCACTCCAGCAAAACCCAACCAGCCCTACCCCTTCCCCAGGGCTCTGGCCACTTTACCCTACAGCTTTGTGCCTCAAATAAAACCTGATGCAAGTCCAGAAGGAAAATTCTGTTCCTTTCCTGGCTGCCTGGGCATTTCCCAGCCCTCTAACCACAGCCTCCTCCAGCTGGGAAATCCATCCAACCACTTTACCCTCACTCCCACTGCTGACACATGAAATGAACACAGAACAAATTTAATTCCTAATTACTAGGCCCAGCCCAGTTCTGCGTTGCCAAAAGAGGAAATGAAGGGGATAGGTAGGAGCTGACAGTGGCTGAGGGAACGCTGCTCCAGGCTCAGCAACCCACCCCACCCCCCTCGGGGTTCTGATCAGTGAAAGAGCAAGAAAAGGAGCCACAATGCATCGCTACAGCTGCAAGCCTGGACATGGGGCTGCTTTCACATCCTCTTCTCCTCTGGCACCCCCCAAAACCCCACAGCTTAACCACACACCAGACCCTGCCTCAACACATCTGCTGACTCATGGGATTATTCACAACATGAAATTAGCCAGGAATCTAAACTTCGGTGGGCTCGGGGCTACAGCCTCCCCCTTTCCACTTTCAACATCTCCCTTATTCATGTTGGGGTTTTTTTCCCAGCTTTGCTGAGGCTGCGCTGCTGAACTGAGGCTGTTTGCTTCCCTTCCATCCAGTCCCTGAAACGTTTCAGCCGAGGCCAGCAGAGCCATAAATAAAACGATAAGAGCTTAAAGCACTGCTCACAGCAGGGCACTCAGAGTAGCCAATAGGGCCGGCTGTGCCGGCTCCACCCCAGGCCAGTCCAGGTGAGCACAGACTCCCCCGGTAGCTGCAAAATGCTGTTATGCACCACAAACAAACAAAAAAATCTCATTACCCAGTGAATTCACTGAGCTTTTCTGGTTTTAACCCCCAAAATGGAGAACTGCAATTTGCTGGGATAGCAGTGAGAGACCTCTCCCTTTTCCTCCTCCCCTTCTGTCCCCTACTTTTGTTGTTGTCAGCACCATTAATTTGTGTGCCCATGCTCGCTAAGCAGTGCCCAGGCTCACATGCTGCTGTCCAGCAAACCTGCCTGCAAGGGGAGAGATTTTACAAACCTTGAGCCCAACAAACATTAATGGCCAGGCCAGGCTTTAACAGGAGCCCTGTGAGTTAAAAGCACCCCAGAAAACCTTCCCACAGCTGCCACTCTCGCCGTATTTTCTGGCTCAGCGGCAAAAAACCCTGAGCAAAATGATTCAGAGGGCTAATCTCGGTTTAACCTAAATTCATCCAGCGCCATGCAAAACCAGCATAATCTCCCACAGCTCAAAAAGCCGGCAAGTCTGCAGCGGAGCTGTTCCTTACCCGAAGGAAAATGTTCGTGCCACGTACCGTAACGCTCCACAGAGTGCCATTAATTCCCCTATTCCTATCAGGGATTGTAAATATTTGGATTTTGGAGCACAAAAGGCTGCCAAGGGAATAGGGCTCTAGAGAAGTGAGCAGCTTTGCCTCCATACGTTTTACAAGGCGAAGCCAGACACCAGATAAAGGATTTAGGACAAGGATGCGATAGTGGGTGGGATGGGACAGGGAAGGGAGGCATTTAGGGTACTGATTTGCCATCTGAGAACTACATTATTCAACAACACAATTTTTACCTGTGAGTTGGGGGTGTCGGTGCTTTCTTATGATACAGGATCAGGGGAGAGATGGGGAAACTCTTTTGCACCCAGGGATGCTGGGCAGGTCCAAAGACATCACAGACAGCATAGTCACCCATGCATCCATCCCTCCTGGGCTCATGTAGGACACACCAGCATGCATTAAGAGACTTGCTGCTCGTTCAGGTCACCCCAAGGACATCATGCTGTTACTCAAAATCACAGAATGGTTTGGCTGCAAGGTACCTTAAAGCTCATGTCGTTCCCATGGGCAGCGACACCTTCCACTAGACAAGGTTGCTCCAAGCCGTGTCCAACCTGGCCTCGAACATTTCCAGGGATAGGAAATTTACAACTTCTCTGGGCAACTCAGCCATAGGGAAGATGCATGCATTTGCATTGCTTTTGAGAGTTCTTGTTCCCTCCACATCACAAAAAGCTCTTTTTATTCTTCTTTGTTGTTATTTCAGGGTTTTTTTGCAAGACTACTTCTGCAGGGCTGGAGGGGCCCATGCCAGCCACCAACAGGGCAACCCACTCCTTTGGATCAAACCAGTTTGGTGGGGAGAAAAACTGCCTCGATTTGTCTGCATTTCGACAGACAAATCAGCGTGAGTCAAACCTCAATTAGCTCTAATTAAAGACTTTCCAACCAGCAGATTAAGAAAAAAAAAAACAAAACCAACAAAGATCAACGTCCCTGCCTACTCCTGGCAGTGATCTCTTGGCTCCCTGGACCGCTGCGATGCAGATCAACCGTCAGCACAATTCCCCAGGGATTCAGTCTCCCATGCACAAGCTGCTTCCCACAGACTTCCTGCATCCCGCCCAGAGCCATTCTATCACCACCCACATCGACAGCGCAGGAGCCAACTCAGGGAGAGGAGGCAGACAGGTTACAGCAGGTAACACCTCGCAGAAACACAATGTGCTGCCGTGCTGAATGTGCACCCCTGGGTGCTTTCAGGCTTTGGCATCCCACACACAGCTTCAGGATCTACAGGGCAGGGCAATGGCCAACTCCTAAGGTTTATCATGAGGGACGCTCATCTGAAAAACCCCAATCAGATGCATGGGGAAAGAGGATGTGCCAGCTTGGGTGAATTTGTTAAAAAACAACTCCTTTGCTCAAACAAGCCAAATTTCTCACGTGGATCCACTTGAGCCACCTGCTCAAAAGATCAACAACCCAATTTTACCCATTTCTAGAAAAACAAGTGAAACTGCTGGGGAACCACCACGGTCCAGGTGCTGATGGACACTGGAGAATACACCGCCACACTCTTTTAAAAAACAAAGAGACACAGGAAAGGTGGTTGGGAAATCCAGAAGACTCGTGTACAGTTATCCATGAGAACTGGGTTTGCTCATTCTCTGGAGAATCCACTTGATGCATTTTCAGAGTTATGGGCACAGCCTGTGGTTACTCCATCAGCAGGAGTCCACCGTCCCAACAAGTGACACAGTAAACCCTGCTCCTGGAGCTACCACCTGCATTTTTGTGCTATTTGATAAGCACAACCTGATGGTCTTGGTCTTGGCCAAAAGAGCGCAAGGCTCGGGAGCATTTGGCACTGCACAGCCCAAGCCTGTTAATCAGGCATCATTCTGATGAACAAGCCCCATGTTTTATTCTGATGCCCTTGTCCAGCGCTTTGCCATAGAATTCAAAGTGAAAGCAGTAACTAGGAGGACAGAGGTTACTACCTACTCCAGGAGAGCAAGAGGACAATGTGTCCTTCTGGGACACTGCACATACCAGAAACTTTTATTCACATACGCAAAATGACAATTTTCTCTGCCTCCCTCCTCTCCCTAACCATAGCTTTGTCTTGGGCTTTTAATTTCATTTTTTACCATCAATGAGAAGGCCACATGCTGCTTAGTTACCAGGAGCTGTAAGGAAAAAAACAGTAATTGAATGGGAGCAGCGGAGCTGAGGCAGCTGGCAAAGGGAACCTATCCAAGATCTGAGCAGGGAACGCAGGGCGATGCTCGGCACACTCCTGACACAGGGTCTCTCAAAAACACAAGCCCAGGGCTCCTGCCAGTGCATAAAACCCTGTGATTTCACATGATGGTTAGAAGGGACCAAGATGTTTCATACTCTGAGTGAAGTGATTTAAGATATGCAAGACAGTGAACGGACAACAGTCTCCCTTATAGGGTGAAGTCTGTGATGGTCAAATCAGGATTTGGAAAACCCCTGCCCTAACAAACGCTATGCCCCATAAGCTTTACTATCTGTCAAGGTCCACCTTGCCAGGCCCCCACCAAGTGCCCAGAGAGGTCTGCAGGCACCCACCAGCTCCCATTTGGGTCTGGGTCACTGCTGAGGCAACAGGAAAAGTTTCAGCAACCAGTTTAGGGAGAAGAGCCCTCCCTCAACCTCCCCCACTTCATCCATGTGCTGCCCAATTGGCATCCCATTCAGAAAAAGCCCCATCCATCACCTTTAGAAAAGCTTCCAGACCACTGACTTACCAGAGCCAAAAAAATGAAACAAGTAAAGCAGCAGTGGCCAAAATAAACTGCAAAGGTCACTGAGGCACCTTCCAATAACTTACACCCAGCTGAGAACCTACTGCAGGATGTTCTGCTGCAATTTATTTATTCTCCCAAAATACAGGACAGGTCGTTTTAAGGCCAGGGCTGCCAAAGAGCAACTCTGGAGGAGTGCACTCATGGACTCCCCCATACTACTGGTCACCATCTCAGAGGAAGCAGCTCTTTTAGTACTCAAGCCTACTTGGCCCTTCTCACAAAATCCATGGCTTTTAATTACATTTAAGAGCAAGTTTAAAGGGGGATGCTTTTTTCTCCATGTCCCTGACAAAAGGGCTCAGGTACCAGGTCCTCCTGGCGATCTTCAAAGATAATGTGCAAAGCAACAACACACGGGACTTAAGAGCTCATCAAAACTTTTGACTAAGATTTGTTGGGCAGAACTTTGCTCCACAGCAACGTACAACTTAAAATAATCCCCCTGAGGAGCTCTGTGGAGAGAGGGAGCCCAGCTTAGCTCTCAGCTGAGCTCCAGGCCACAGCTGGGTGCCCTGCCTCCACACGCTCTCCAAGCCCACGCGGAGCCCAGCCCGTCGTTACCGGCGTGGTGTCCTCCATCAGGCCGCGGATCTTCTCCACGACGTCGTTGCGGCGGTGCTGGCGGAGCGCGCTGATGAGCTGGGCCAGGCTGGCCTCGGGCCCACGGATGGTCCAGTGCTGCAGGGCGGCGTAGGCACGCTCGTGGTCGGCCGAGTAGCCATTGGAGAACGCCGCCACCTCCCGCTCGCTGGCGTTGCACAGGAACTGGTAGATGTCCTTCCACTGGCTCCCCACCTGGGCGGCCACCAGCTTCAGGATGTCGATGCCTACGGGGGAGGCAGAGAAGCTACAGGTGAGACACGGGCGTCTGCAGGCTTTAGCAAAGCTTCTCTCATCCCCAAATAGCCACGCTTTGCTTTTCTTGGGTTGATCTTTGAGATTTTGTTGTTATTATTATTATTATTATTATTATTATTTTAAGACCTTTTAGAGTCCAGGCTGCAGAGAAGCACCACCCATAGCACGCTCAACAGCTGCCTATGCACGTAAAGGGTGACAGACCCATTAGTTGCCCCAGCACACTCTAAAATCAATCCCATAATTTAGCTGTGAAGTTTCCTGCAGTCTTTGGCACAGGAAGACCCCTGGTACTCAGCCAGTGCACGGCTGCAGGAACAGGGCAGAGGGCCACGTGCTCATCCCCACGCCTGCATGGCAGCCACTGCTCTGAAAAGGAGCTGGATTAAGAGGTGAGTCACCAAAGCACCTCTATAAAGATGAGTATTTCCATAACAGAGCACCTACAGCAGCTCTGATTGCATTTAGAGCCATTTCCAGAGCGGACTGGACTGGCAGGATGACTCAGTTATGGGGTGGGAGACACTGCACCGTGTAAGCACTGGGTGAATGGAAGATCTGGTAGGAATTTTGCTCTAAGGAGTGCAAAAAGACAGAGTTTCCCCCAAAAAGACAGAGTTTCCCCCAGAAAAGCCCTTGACACATGCTGCTTTGAGATGGTGAGGGTTTTCTCCATGAAGGTTAGGGAGCAACACAAACAGCACACTTAACCTTGAGTCTCCTGACCTAGAGGTCAGGAGTTACACCTTCAAGTAAAGCTGTATCTCCTTCATAACAACTAATGAACTCTGTTTTATCAAGCTGAGCAACACCTTTTTTCCAACAACTACATGCAGGGTCAGCATAGGTGAGCTGCAAAGAGAAACTCACTTTTTCCAGAGAGACAATTGCACCTCAGGTTTCCAAGTGAGCCAGCATGCCCTCATCACTACAAGGAGCACTTCTCCTTCCCTCTGCAGGCACAACAGTTGTGTCAGCAAAAACAACTACTTCCAGAAGAATTATCATTGCCATGGTTTTTCCATCTGGCTTAAAATCCAACAATTTCTAACGCCGTTTAGACCAAACCTCTCAACTCCAGGTCACAGCTCTGATATAGCCAAAAAGTATATACAAAATAAAAAAATATAAATAAATACATATATATATATAAACTATACAGCTTTATATAGATATATTGCTATCTCCTTTTTATATATAAATATATATGTACAGATATGTGGTGGGTTGATCCTAGCTGGCCACCAGTTGCTCACCAAAGCCACTCTATCCCTGCCCTCCTCAGCTGGACAGGGGAGAGAAAACATAACAAAAGGCTCATGGGTTGAGATAAGGGCAGGGAAAGATCCCTTACCAGAGACTGTCACTGGCAAAACAGACTCAGCTTGGGAAAATTAGTTTAACTTATTACCAATGAAACCAGAGTAGGGTAATGAGAAATAAAAACTAAATCACTTCCCACCCAACCCTCCCTTTTTCCCAGGCTCAACTTCACTCCTGAATTGTCTCCTTCCTCCCCTCAGCAGCACAGGGGGACAGGGAGTGGGAGCTGCAGTCAGTTCATCACACAGTGTCTCTGCAGCTCCTTCCTCCTCAGGAGGAATCCTCACAGTCTTTCCCTGCTCCAGCACGGGTCCCTTCCACAGGTCAAAAGTCCTGTCAGCAAAACTGCTCTAGGCGTGGGCTCCTCACTCCCTCTCCTTCTTCACTGACCTTGGTCTCTGGAGAGTTGCTGCTCTCACATATTCTCACTCCTTTTTCTATTGCCTGAAGTTATGACTTTTTTTTTCCTCCCTTCTTAAATCTGTTATCCCAGAGGCACTATCATTATTCCTGATGGGCTCAGCCTTGGACAGTGGTGGGTCTGTCTTGGAGCCAACAGGCATTGGCTCTGTCAGACATGGGGGAAGCTTCTGGCAACTTCTCACAGAACCTACCCCTGTAGCCCCCTGCTACCAAACCCTTACCAAGCAAACCCAATACAATATACACACACCTGTATAAAACATCTATTCAGCCTGATATATATTTATATATATATTACATATACTTTTATATATTGTAATATATGATACAGTTATTTTACATATATGTGTATATAAGCTTATATTAAAAACCCCACATATACAAAAACGATACAGTTTTGTGATATTTTTGACCAAACCTCTTCTCACTTAAGGGAAGCTTATCAAGACCTGCTATATATAGACTTTAGTTTCCACTTGCAAACTAGATAACACAGCCATGAGCCCACATTGCTTGGTGCATTCCCAGCCAGTGTTCACCTCCTCTAAATCAGAAACACCAAGAAACACAAAGTACAAACCACATTTTGTACTTCCCCACCCTCCTCCCACCACAACCACACTTCCCTCCCAAGATGTTTACCAGTCATGTGCATGTACTATCTCACATGGGTTGTAAGAGTCAAAGTTTCTCCTACCAGAAAAGTTCAGCTCACCAGCCCAGCATGGGGGATGCAGCCAACCCAAAAAACTCCAAACCAACCTTGGGCTTGGTTTTAAATATGGAGAAAAAGGCTGCAGACCTGCTGTTGAGATTTATGATGGGCTTACTGATGTGTCTCAGATCATTAGATGCTGTTGCCCATCACATTACAAGAGTGCAGCAGGAATTAAGCCCGGTCTTGTTAATGCTTCCCACATGAAGACCCAGGGGTCCTCAGTTCAAGGGACACAGGTTGCCTGCATGATTCCAGGCAAATCCCAAATTCTCATCCACCGATGACTTTGCAGCCAGGTTGGCTGTCGGTTCCCGTGCAGGAAGGACAGACAGCCCAAACCACACTGGCAGCCAAGCCCTTGTGCCTTCCCATATCACATACTTTGGTCAGTAAGAAGCCCAAAAGACAACTTAGGCTTGGATTTAGGTCCTTTAAACCAGCAAATCCAACTGCTTTTGGCATAAGAGCAGGAAAATGCCAGGTTTATGCAGCTGCCACTTGATTTTATCATTCAATCCAGGGGATAAAAAATCACTAAAAATCCCTGAATACAAGGGCAGAAAAAGCTCTGCAAGGCTTGTGCACCAAGGTAAAATAAGCAATGCAAAGAGGGATGAGCAGGTTTGACACTACCTATTACATGTCTATATATAGAGAGATAATGATTTATGCACTTAGGTATATCTATATATATATAGTGCATAAGTTGTTATCTCACTGTATAAATCTTGCAGAGCTTTTTTTACTCTTGTATTCAGGAATTTATTCTTGCTGAGTTGAGTGGCATATATATAGATATATGGATAGAGATAATGCTGCCCATTTTTTTAGAGACACACACATACAAAATGAGCAGCATCAGGTCCCCCTGCCAGCACCTGCCCTGCAGCAAGACAACACGTTATAGCTGGGTGGGGGCTTTGCCCACACCCACTCCCATGCACGTCAGTCACACAGAAGTATTATAACATAATTTGCTGGTTTATGATCCCTTCATGGAACATCTAATCCACCCAGAAAAAGAAAAACCTGTATACTACCTGCTCCCATCCATGCATTTAATGCTGATAAATCCCAGTGTTTACAGCTGCTGTACTGGTGAGAAAAGTTTTCAGCTGCTCGCAACTTGATTTGTGCCGGTTTTATGCGGCGGCACAACATTTATGTCCTAATGTTCTCACACAGGATTTATGGCAAAGCGCTCATGTTCCTACTGACAGTTTCAAGTTTAGTATATTTAATCTCACCGTTCAATAAACTGGGCCCATAAACATGTTTATATCCCTTGGCAATAACATCCCAGGGCACGAGAACACACCAGGCAGCAGAGGACTTAATGGCGCGTAATAATCTTTGAAGAACAAATGTTCCATTAAAAATGAATTTGGAAATGCCTACCTTAATACTGTAAGAACCTTAAACTCATTTTCTTGCGACTATTAAATGAATTTAAGCCCCATATGTTCGCTACATCCACTACAATATTGTGCAAACAAAACCCCAGAGAGATATGGAAGAGACACAGACATGAGTGCAGATTTGGCTCCAGTCAGTAAGAAAAACACTGCTCCCTCTGTTCTTGAAAAATAAGATTAAAACCATTACATGACAAGTTGTGGCTGCACGCTGCCAAGTATTACTGCTCCAACTAAAATAAAATGGTAATGCATATAATAAGCTTACCATACCACTATTTCCATATTTGCAGAAGTCCTATGAGTTAACAATGCAGAGCACTAATAGTGCCAGAGCATCCTATCATGGTGGGAAGGTACCCAGCAAGGTGTGTGGAGCAAAAATCCCAGCTCCATCTTAGGTCCTGGGTCCTCCCCAATCCCTGAACCACGACGTCCTTCTCCAAGCAAACTTATCTTCACACTGAGGCTGGAGATGATGCTCAAAGCTCTCCAGACCCCAGCAATCCCAAGTAAAATGGCCAAGCTCAGCAGAGATGGTGCTGTAACCCACCCTCTTCACACTCTCCACGCAAGGCTGGTCACAGCCACGCTGACGCTAAAGCTGCTCTGAGCTTGCAACAGCCTGAATTGTCTTCCTTTTTTATCACAAGCCATAGGAACAGCCTGGGAGAGCTGTCACCACCCTGCTGCAAATGCAGGAGACACCACCACCCTCTACATTATCACCACTGATGACTCAGCTTTGCTTGCCTCAGACAGTGCAAATGAAAAGGAACCCCCACATCTGAATCCAGCTGAGCTGTGTTTTCCATGGCCACTACAGAGCAGGCAACAATCTGAAGGATCCAGGACATCCATGTGTGTCTTAGGTACCTGGGCAGGTGGCATTTCAATTGCCATTACCTTAACATTGCAAGTCTCTAAATGTTGTGATGGGCTACTCCCTGTAGCATCTACTATTTTAAGGTAGTGATAACCCCAGAGCAATGATGAGCTCTATTTGAAGCCAGGACAAGGCCATCATGTTGTGCATAGGCAAGTGTAAAGCCCAAGGGTGGATGCACAAACATGGTAACATGGGCACAACCAGGCCCATCTACAGCCAGGGTACACTGGGAGAAATAGAGACAAGTCTGGAAAGGGAAAATTGCTGCTGGAGTGGCACAACCAAACAGCACTGCTGAACACACATCCAGCTCACCTACAAAGATGCTGAGCTGAAGAGAGGACCTTCCTGAAGAGGCAGAGCAGAGAGAATGACCCCTACCTCTCTACAACCTCCTTTCAGGTAGTCTCAGAGGGCGATAAAGTCCCCCCTGAGCCTCATCTTCTCCAGGCTAAACACCTCCAGCTCCCTCAGCTGCTCCGCATCCGACTTGTGCTCCAGCCCCTTCACCAGCTCCATTGCCCTTCTCTGGACACTGCTCACCTCTGCCTTCCCTTCCCCATAAACACCATTTCAGTTTATTTAAGTGACTTCCATTTGCTTATTTTGAATCTGGTTCAAGATTTTTCCCACCCATTTCCAGCTCCTTCAGATGTGTCCCGCCTCACTGCAGCACACTTTGATGTAGTCAGAGCAGTCAGACTCCTTCCACGTCACCAAGGTGGTCATCAAACACGCACATAAGACTTGGCCTGGCTTTAAAGGCTTGTTCTGGACAAGCCTCACTGGTCTCCCGTAATCCTGCTATTTGCAGGTTGGACACAGACCCAATTCTTCAGCATCATTTGGCCTCCAGCAGGGCAAGAAGCCAGTGTGGCACGGGCCGTGACCGGCAGCGCTGGCACGCTGACGTACAGTACCTGCAAGGGGCCATTCCTCTTCTCTGCCATTATTTTTTCACATCTTTAAGCAAACTCAAGAGCAGAGGAAGAGCCACCCAGCCAAGGCTACACCCCAGCACCTGGCAGCAGATACAGTGAGGTCTAACCACAGCCTGGCCACAAAGCAGCTGCAGTTCCTTCCTCTCATGAACAAAAAGACAACACTGTTTTCATTTTCAGAACTCAAGCCAAAAACATAACTGGTGTTTTTCAGAAGAGTGCTCCTTAAGAAAATGCCACCTTCAGGGGGAAATCTCACACTCAGAGCCCTCCCAAGCCATGTGTTCTCTCATCCCATTAATAATGAAGAATGAAGGGACACAGCACAGAGAAAATGTTTAACTCAACATCAATTTAAGTCTTATAAGGGGTCTTATACAGCTAGAAAGGAAAGCTTAGCAGATTGTCCAGGGCCCATGGCATACATACACAGTCTCATCGAGTAAGCAGCTCATCTGCCAAGGATTCCAGAGACTTTTTCATGAAGTTTCAGAAAGTCTGGATTTCAGGAGACTCCATGCTCCAGCCCTTCATCACCAGGGACAGGTCCCACCAGTTCACCCCCAACATCTGGGGGAACTGACCCCTACCATGCCAGTACCGATCTGAGCTGGAGCACCTGGAGCTTCCACCACCTACATACTGACACAGGTATTCCAGAGATGGTTGACATTAGTCTGTGCACCACATGCAGTGACAAATCCTGACTGTGACAGGCTATCTGGATGAGGCATCACAGACAGAGTGCACAGCCCAAGGGCACACACAAGTCAGACAGAAAAACCTCGGTGATGCAGCCCAGCCCTCCTCTACATTCAGATAAAAGCTCCGAATCACTGCAAAGCCAGCTCTGCTCCTGAGCTCAGCCCACCTCCCTCCCTCAAATATCCTCCTGACTCATGCGAAACACAGCCAGAGCAGCCTATTTTTACCTCTGAGCACACAGTGAGAGCCTGCATGTACAAGCGAGCCAGGATGCGGCACATCCACACTCCAGCTGACAAGATACCACAGCTCAGCCAAACCAGGGCTTAGAAATCCCAAATCCCCGACATAAATACCTTTCCAAAATATAAAAATTTCACCAACCTCTGCCAAAAAGAGGAGATTACTGGAAACTCAAACTCCTCCCCCTGCCCTCCAAATATATTTCAGGTCCTACACGAGGTCTGGAAGATGTGGAGAAGTCCTGCACCTGGGTCAGGGCAATTGCCAGTATCGGCACAGGCTTGGGGAAGAAGGGATTGAGAGCAGGCCTGCCAAGAAGGACTTGGGGGTGCTGGTGGATGAAAAATTGACCATGAGCTGCCAATGTGCGCTTGCCCACCAGAAAGCCAACCATGTTCTGAGTTTCATAAGAAGCAGAGTGACCAGCAGGTCAAGGGAGGTGATTTTCTCCCTCTGTTCCACACCTGTGAGATCCCACCATCCAGCCCTAGGGTGCCCAGCATAAGGACGTGGAGCTGTTAGATCAGGTCCAGAGGTGGCCACAAAAATGGTCTGAGAGCTGGAGCAGTTGCCCTAAGAAGACAGGAATAGGGAGTTGGGGTTGTTCAGCCTACAGAACAGAAAGCTCCAGAGTGACCTTACAGCACCTTCCAGTACCTAAAGGGGCTACAACAAAACTGCAGAGGGACTTTTGACAAGGGCAGGGAGTGATAGGACAAGAGAGAGGCTTTAAATTGACAGAAAGCAGGTTTAGATTATATATTAGTATGAAATTCACTGGCACAGGCTGCCTAGTAAAGTTGTGGCTGCCCCATCTCTGGAAGTGTTCAAGGTCAGGCTGGATGAGGCTCTGAGCAACCTGGTCTAGTGGAAGGTGTCCCTGCCCATGGCAGGGGTGTTGGAACTATATGATCTTTAAGGTCCCTTCCCCCCTCCCCCCCGGACATTTCCATGAATCCAACAAGAGCCTTTATCAGACAGGAAGAAAGGACACACTCACAAAGACTTGTTAACGATCTGCTAGTTTTTGCAACCAGGGAGGACAGTGATGCTATCAGACCCTCCCAGAAGCCAGTGATTCACATCCTCAGCAAGTGCTGTTTGGGCAACAAACCACTAAATCCTTGTTTGGACTTGTTTTGTTGTTTGTTTTGTTGGGGTTTTTTTTAAAAAAAAAGGCAAACCCAAAACTCTTGCAAGGCAGGAAGCAACTCCTGACAAACACTTCCTACATGCTCTATGGAAAACCAAAGCAAGCAAAGGTCTGCAATCAGCCACATGCAGTTAGGAACATGTTTCTGACCTGGGAACTTGTAGGTCAGCAAGAGACAAGACTTTCCTTCTCAACACACAATAAGTGCAAATCGCCTCTGTAACAGCAACTTGGCCCAACCCTCCCAGGACCCACACAAGCTCCTGCCCACTACCATGGGATGCTACGCTGGGCACCCACAGAGTGGACCTGCTCTTCCTTCAGTTTGCATGGGAATGGCCAGCATAAGTATTTTATGTAATTATTAAATTTTAAACAGCTTTTGCTGAGTTAATCTTCATTATAACCCTCTGGGACAGCTGGTAACCCTGAGCACGCACACTGCCGTGGCCAGAGCCTTATAAATATCCAGACACCCACCGATGCCAACCTGAGGATTAAATTCACCTCCTGCATTTTTTTCCCCCCCAGTCTTAGAGAGCAAATTAAAAAAAAAAAAATCTGCCTTGTTATTCGAGGAGTGATGTGTGAGAGCCTTACTGAAGTGCGAAATCACAGCCCTCCCGGCGCAGAAACTGGTGTCGGGTTTTTGGCAAAAAAAAACACACTGGGCTTGGACTGTTTTTCTCCAAGGACAACCCTCCTCTCCTGCAGAGCTGCCCTGCTTCCGACACTCGGCCCTACACCTTAATGGGCAGGCACAAATCCCAATCCCTCATTAAATTAATACAGGGGCCACCCAGGAATTTTGGCCATGGGGTAATTTGTTTTTTTCTCTTCTATTTTGAAGCAAATTTGGGAGCAAATGTTCCAGCTTTCCGGGATAGCTCCACACAGACTTACTTGCTCATGCTGTGGATAGATGGCTCGTGTAGTAACACATATTAAAAGTGATCAAGCACCAGTCTTTGGTGCTAATGCAGTAAGGTCGAGGAACAAGAGATGATAAACCTGTACATTATTAGGTTTCCTCCTGTCTAAGCAGAACAGCAGCCTCCCATGTTTGCATTTTCCAAGGTACCCTTTCACAATCAAGTCCTGGTCAGCTGTTGCATATGCCCTTTGGAAACCACAGAGCTTCCGAAAAGGACAAAGAGGATTTTTGGGCAAACCTGAACAATGTTTTAAGTTGGGCAGTTCACGGAAGATGGTGCTCTGAACTCATCAGATGTCAGCCCAACACTCCTATGGCAGAGGTTTGTGCTGCAGGTGCAGAGTTGCTTCACCCCACCTAAAGCAGAACATGGTGCCCATGTTGGAGCAAACACAGCACAAAATGCAGCAGAACAAGCTCCAGTGAGGAAGCAGTCCTGCTTTAAGGCTCAGCCAGTACCACAGCATCCATATTCGTTGTGGTGCCCGGCACAAACCTGCCTCTTCCAATTTAACCAGCTCCCTTTCTGCCTGGGACTGACTCTGCGGAGGCGGACAGGCTGTCATCAGAGGACCGGGAGTCATCTGCAGATCATCAAGCTGCAGATGCCAGGGAGAGAGAGGCTGCTTTGGAAAACAAAAACAAAACACACCACCTTCTGCCTCTCCGTTTTGGCAGGTAGACAGACATTAATCCCTCATCTCATGCTCTGCCTGCCAGAGTCACATCAGGGTTTGCACACAAGCCCAGGGCTGCTCCTCTCCAGGCGTAACTGCAATTACCCAATTATGTCAGCAGCAATGGGCACACCTGCCCTCCTGAGATGCTGTGGCCATCTCTGCCCTACCTGTGGCCTGGGCACAAAACCTCGAGGCCACCACAGTTTGAGGCTGGTGAAGCTTTTAACCCCATCACTCCTCCCCATGCTCTGCAGCCAGAAGAGATAGTCTCCAGGGCTATGTTTTCCACAGCAGCTCCTGCCACCAAGATGGGACCTGTTCAGGAGCTGATGACAGGGTAAATGACCTCTACCAAACAAAACCTTTACACTAAGTGGCTCATTTACCCACACAAGCACGAAGGAGGGGTTCTAAAGTAGCACCCAGTCACCACGGAGACCTGCGAGTGCCAACCCTGCAGCTGGGTTTCCTTAGTTAGGGCAGCAGTTAAATAGCCTTGAGGAATGACATCCTCAGCTAAGTTGTTTCCATGCACTTACTTCCCTTCATCAAGGATGGACCTATAGAAAAGAGTGACTTAAAAAGCCCACGCATAACCTTAAAGTGCTGTCTCTTGAAAAGAATCAAGTAATTTTACTCCAACAGGCATCTTCCAACACTAACCATGAGTACCTGATCCCACGTGAGGGCAAACCTGCAGTGACCCAGCTGTCCCCATACATACTGCCCACACTCCCATTGGTTATTTTCACCTGGGGATGCTTTGGAGCTGCAGTACAACATCAGGCTCCCCAAAGTGTGGTTTCTCTTTAACAACCTCAGTGTCTTCCTTGGAAGCAGATCAAGCTCAAGACTAGCCCTGGTCCCTCAGCAAGCAATATGCAAGCCAAGGACTATTCCTCAACTCCCCACTTTGATCTTGAGCCATTTTCAGCACAGAACGTCTACCTGCAGTCAAGCCTCAGCTCCATCCCAGCTGCAAGCAGCTTTTGCAGAACAGTTAATTTCTCTGGTTACTTAACCAGAGGCTTCCTGGCCTTGCTCTCACCACCCACTGCAATAATGTGCAATTACAAGACTTGAAGAAAAATAAAAGGGAAGTGGCATCTCATGCCAGGCCAGCACTGCCAAGATCTGTTTCTCTGGTCTTTTGACTCCAAAAAAACAAAAATCACCAAACTCTTTTCTTGCCTCTTGGCATATCAATTCAGGAAGCTGCTTCTATACACAGGTTTTACCCTAACATTTTACAGTCTTTGTGTTTCATCTGCTGCTATTAAATGTGTGAAAATCAAAGGCAACACTATCAGCAAATTCTGCAAGAAGAATTCAAGCCCATCTTCATGTTTGGCATAGAGTGATGGCAAATTTGGCATTTCCATGACATTTGACAGACAGGCTTCAATTCTCAGTTTTTATTGAAAGGTTTCTGCCAAGCTCAATTCCTTGCCTCTGAAAACATCTTAGGAAAGGAAATGGGTATTTGCTAAAATAAAGGGATTATTTACAAGCAAGTCCAGTGTGTAGGCTGCTCTTGATCTTCTAAAAGAAAGAAGTTCCACAAGGTTAAACCACAGAGCCCTATCAGCCCAGTACCCACATCACTCAGGCACCACATGGATAATTTCTTGGGAAATCTCTGGCAAACTGTTTTTCTCCTTCAGATTCCCACCTGCAGGGCTGCAAAGAGCCAGATGAAGCAGCAAGAGGTCCAGCTTCGCCAGCCACAGCTGTACTGCTGGCACTGCTTTACCTTCTCAATCCCCTGTAGACAAGACCTCAGGGCTCTGGGAAGAGCCCCTGTTGTGTGGGTGGACACGAGGACAGATGTGGAGGTAGGCTGGCTGCTATCTCAGGCCACTACTCATTGCAAGCTCTTCCCAGACCTCTGAACCATTTAATCCAGTGAGAATCCTTGGCATTTGCTGCCTTGGCTGGAACATATCCATGTTAAGGACATGGGTCTAGTTTTAACACCAGCCTCCCAAGCTACTTCTATTTTTATGTTTGGGCTGTTATTTAAGGCCTGTATTATGCCAGAGAGAGGATGGGGCACAGATACCAGCTCACGAGGAGATGAGGACAAGTGAAACACCCAGAGACAACTGCTGACCAGGATAGCAAACCTATCTCAGTTATTTAAACAATTCAGATTCAGGAATCAAGTGCCTTCAGGAACTGGGAAGAGCTCGAGCCCCTGCTTCCACCCTAAAATCCTCCTCTTTTGGCAAGGAGCCCAAGCACAGTGAGACGTCTTTGCTCCAGCACAGAGCAGTGCTGCTGCCACCCTGACTGTGCTTCACCCAGCACCCATGGCCTTGAAGCAACCAGTAATAAAATCCTCCAAACGGCCAAGGCCTTGGATGCCCTCCTGGTGCCACAGGAGGCTCGGGCGGCTGCCAGTGTGAGGGCAGGTGCCCAAGCACAGCTCCTCCAGGAGAGGCTCCAGAGCCTACGTCAGACCCGGACTTTCCTTTCAAAGGTTAAAGCTGTTTACTGAAAGGATTACGAGGGAGGAGACAGTAAACTAGGAAAAAGTTGGGGGAGACTATTTGCAACAGCTACGTAAACAGGCAATAAACACACCCCAACCCCTCGCTGGTGTGCGGCCAACTTACAGGTGGGGAGGTCATAGGGATGTGGGTACACTGCCTGCACCCAGCCCAGGGGCTTCACCCCCAGCCACAGAACATAATTTAAAACCTGACTGCTTGCTCCCCACACCCTCAGTGCAACCACAAACCAGGCTGGCACCTGGGGAGCAGCTGTGGTCCTCACATCTAAGGAGGCTTTGCTCTGGCTCCTAGCATAGAGGGATCTACACAGCAGCACAGGAGGGGAAAGATATCCTCTCTGCAACAGCCTGAAGTTTAGCCCTGGCTGTACTCACCCCTGTCCGAAATGCTGCTTCAGGACGAAGCATTATTTGGTAAAAACACTGCTGGAGCAGCAGAAAGCTAAGCCATGACACGGCAGCTCTGCAGTTCATCTCAGCTGTACGGCCAGTTATTAAATGAAAGGTCAATTCCTTTATGGCACTACACCTCTCCTGTCAAGTAAACAGCCTTAAGAGCCAGACGTTCCAACTGGAAAAGCAAAGAGGAATTTATTCACTGCTGCAGAGGAGAATAATGAGAACAATTTCCGTATCTGACATGACAGAGCAGCACCACCAAGCAAGAACTAATGAGCAAGGCCCTTCCAGCTAATGTAACAGTATTTAGTTTGCACTAAAAGCAAGACAAAGCATTAACTGTTTTGCACTCATCTGTTTGCCTTGATTGCACAAAGTTCAGCTGAGGACATTGGGCAGGAGGAAGTCACGAAGCCACTTGTGCCAAGGGGGAACCAGCGTGACTATTGCAAGAATGACTGGGAGTAACGGGGTAATTCACCTCCAGACTCAAACTAGGCTGGTTTATCACCTAAGAGTGGTTTTGCTATTACATTCAGATTATTTCCCAGTCTGGAAATCTTGCAAAATTGATGCACTAGCTGAATTCAGCTGTTAATGGATGACAGAGAAGACTGGAACAACTCATCCTGGGAAGCACAGGATGACCCATGAATGATGCTGTCCCCCCAAGGATGACAAGACCTGGGAAGTGAGGTTATGACCTAAATATTTAGGGTTATACCTAAATACAGCCTCATTGCTCACCACATAAACCTCTTATCTGCATAGTTTCTTTAATGTGAATCATGCCTGGAGACTAAACACACAGCAGTGCCCACAAAGGCAGCTCTAATGTGTAGGTTTCCAGAAGGACCACCTGCAGTACAGACATTTTGGCACAGGGTCTGAAACAGCGGGTTAGAATCTAGAACTGCATCCACTGCATCCAACTTGGTCTGGTCCCCGCCTCAATCACTCCCTGTCCTGTACAGACTCAGACCCCGCTCCAAGATGCTTCAGAAAACAGGACAGTGTCAGAAATTCAACCAACTGGTAATTACAGTCTTGGGGGAAAGAGTTACTACAGTTTAGTAACAACCACGTGCTTTTGGCTGATGAATCGTGGCCAAAGATGTGGTATTTCTGCTAGCATCCACAAATAAGGATGTCTAATGAAGCTCTGCAACTTCATAGCAGATCATTCACCACAGCCTCAAGGACCATGCTTCAGGTACCACAGATTTTAGGGACAATGGAGTGCAGGGGTTATGGAAAAAAGTTATTACAAATGGGAAAAAGTTATCACAAACAGAAAAAAGCTTAAGAAACTGCAGCCCCAGAACTCGAAAGAGTTAAAAGGAAACTGATAAGCAACACAAATACAAGAGAAAGCAGAAAACTAATTCCAACAAGACCTTACTGGTTCTATAAATGCATTAATGAAGGCAAACAAAGTGTAGGTCTATTAATCAGCAGGAAGGTGAAGAGAGTACACGACAGAAGACGCCCTATTCAAAACCTTCTTTGCTTTGTACTTGAGCACTCAAGGATGACTTTTCATCAAGGACTGATCTCTCTTAAACCTTCTAATCTCTGTTCAATCCATTATTTGTTTGCCCTCCCCCCTCCTTGTTAAATGTGCTTTTCTAAAGGTTAACTGTGAACGGATGTTTAAGGTTGAGCAAAGTCAGCTCAGACTAAGGACTTGTCAGTGCTGTCTGCACAGGACAAGGAGGGGTCAAAACTGCCACTGTAGCTCTGTAGAGGAAGAACCAAGCACTCTGCTCAGTGCTCACAGTCATGCCACCATTAATTTATCACTGATTTCAATTTAATGATCACAACATGTCATCTTTAAAGTCTCATCAGGAAGTTGACGGCAAATCATCCACTAAATGAACAGAAAACACTACCAAAAACAGTGGCCAGGCAGACCTGACAACACTCGTGGAGCTGTACTCGTCCACGACACAGCCTTTAAGGACAACCTTCCTGCTCCAGCATGGGCAAAGGGCTGGGGACACAAGCCAGAAGCTGGGATTTAGGGCTAAGAACCTGAAATTGAAGCACTGCCAAGAGGCGGGGGATGACTCAGCCTCCCAGAAACTGATGGGGTGAGGGCAAAAGGACAACACGAAAGATAACCAGACCCTGAGTCACCGAGAAAATTAGGACAGTGTAACACAGAAGAAAAGTGGAAAGGGAAAAAAACAGGTGCCTTCACTCAAGATCCTTCTACCAAGGATGGATGGGAAGAAGGAGAGGAGGTGGAGCGAGCAGGTGGCATTCCCTCCATTAACCCTTCCTCCAGGAGCAGGGACACACCACGGGAACTGGAAGGACGAGAAGCCAAGGATGAAGAAACATCTGAGGAGCCACTGTATGAGCTCTGTCCTCACTACAAGACCCAGAAAGTTAGAAAAGCCATCACTGGATGTGGGGGCAGCCCCTCCAAAGCCCAGTCACTACTGCTCACCGTGCCCGTTGCAGTAATAGATCCACTTCTCCCTGTTCTGCGTGGGGGTGGTGGACTTTTTCATAATAGCTTTTTCCACAATGGCACTGGGATCTTGCCTGGGCCCTTTCTTCAGAGTCCGTGAGCTCTTCCTGACGCTGCAGACGACGATCACCACCAGGACCAGCAGCAGGAAGAGGACGATCATCCACGGCAAGTGTTCGTTGATGTCGAAGTGCTGGTGGACGTTCTGCGAACCTCGCCTGGGGGGCCTGTACGGGATGCTGGACTTCTCCCCCCCCATCATCTCCAGCGACGGCTGCTTCTCCAGCGCTTGGCTGGTCTGCTTGTGCCGGTAGCTCTGTGCCTGGCTGGTGGTGCCAGAGCCCACGAGGGCCCTGCCGGCGCCGTCCGGTCCCGTTGGCCGAGGTCTCGTTGTCGTAGCGTGCCGGCTCCACCATGCTGCTGGACGCGCGCAGCGCTGGAGAGGGGACAAAATCGGGAACTGAAGAGTTCAGACCTGCGAAAGGAGAGGAGAGTTCAGTGTCACAGCACCGGAGACGTGATATGGCAGGTCTAAGACCCTGCTTGGCCAGCAGGCAGAAACCCAACGCCAGGCAGCGAGAAAGAGTAGAGGTGAAGTTGAGGTTTGTCTCTGGGAACAGGTGGGTACGGTTACAGAGGGAGGCTCGAGGTAAAACTGACCCTTGGTGGTTAAGGCTAGTGGCAGCTTATTAAAAAAAAATGAGTTATTACAGGCATGTTGTCAATCTGTGTTTGTCCCATATTCAGGATTTCTCAGAAAACGCCCAACTTTGAGCAAGTTGATTTTTCTTTCTTAAGTTCACAAAAATTAGTTTTAGTTCAGTTGTGGAATTTCATATTTGGGTTAATAGTACAAAAATACATGACAATATGTAGGCTTAGTATCTCTCCACTGGGTTTTGTTAAGGACACATAAACTTTTTATCACATAAACTTTTTACAAGCACTTGCAGACGCATCAACTACAAAACAGCTTTCTGAAGCAACCAAACCTCGCCCTAAGAGCTACCTTCCATCTTTACTGAGCTTCCTTATCAACCAATAGCTCTCAGGTCCCCGCCAGTTGCACCACCAAAGCCTGGCGAGAAGAGGAAGAAGGGCTGTTGTGGCAAAAACTACAGCTTATTTCAGGAACTCATCTTTTAAAGATCGTGTCTCATACCACATGAGACAGAGAGTGGGTGTAACCATTTGTAACCTGGTTTTGCCCCTGACTTGGTTACCCAAAACACTCTGACCAGGATACAAACAGGGAAAACCCTTTAACTTTTACGTAATTGTATGCAGTTGGTTTCAAAGTTCAGGAACCACTGTCCTCTCCCAATGATAAAACAATGTCAGAGAAAACTTCGAGACCTAACAAAGGTGAAGCATTGGAAGCCTACCAGTGTCAATACTTCCCTGCAATTATATTTACCAGCTCACGTGTTAAGGTTACCAAAGGTTGTATTTTTTATTTAAAATGATCAATATGAGATACTGTAGGGAAGCTGCTTCCCAGAGAGTGCAGAGTGCCACCTCGAGTGGGGTCCTACAGCAGCAGCCCCAAAACCAGCCACATCATTATAAAGACTGTGATGATGAACCACTCCCAATTAAGCAAGAGAATGGGTAATTCCACCTGGTTCTCCCCACTGTTGGTAACTTGTGGAAATCTTAAGAGATTGAATAAAGTCAAGTTACAGGACAGCCCAGGCTCCTGCAAGGCTGTTCCAGCAATGGTTCCCATTCAACCAATAATCTGGCTGAGAACAGAGTGAAACACAGCAAGGAAAGCACAGGCATGAAAGCAATGAATCCCTCAGAACAGGAGCCTCCCTGCTGCAGGGAGACTGCAGCAGGGCCTTTCCTGCTGCATCCCAACTCAGGTTCACCACAACTGCACAACGACTTGTGCCAGCGCATCACAGAGATGAGGAAAGAGGCTGGGGAGCGTGATGCCCTTTCAGCCCAAACAGCAGGACAGCCAAGAGTCTGATCATGACTGCAGTCTCGCTGAAAATGTTATTAAACGTGGCTTAATATAAGTGAGGGCAACCCAATGTACTCTGCAGCTGCCTTCTGGTCAAGAAGCAAAAGCACCACCCTGGCTTTAGACCAGGTTGGTTTTTTGACAGCCTAAAACTAGCCCTGACTGAGGCAGGAACACAGTCCCACAACCAAACCCACATCTGTGTTTACGTGGTGGACGTTACCTTTGGGAAGATCAGCGGTTGGTGGAACTTCATAGGGCTGCTCACCCGCTTCGGTGCTCGACGAAGTCAAAGACATGTTCGGAAGAGACGCCGGAGAACCACAGACGTTGTCGCTCTCCTTCGTCCCCGGCTTGATGACCACCATGTTTTTCCCAAAGCAGTCAGTGTATGGTTTGCACTTCATCACACTAGAAGGCACATCAGAAAAGGTACCACGAGGGCACGGCTTGCACCTCACGTCTTCCGTGTCGGTTCCTTTCTTGCGGACGCCCCAGCCGACCGGGCACACCGTGTAAGGGACGCAGGTATCGTTCGTCTGAAACGTACCAGACAGGCAAGTGCACTCGCGGTCAGTCAAGGCAGTACAATGAGTTTTCTCAATCATTGGCAGTTCACAGGGTTTCCTACAAGCGTGGCACCGCTCTATGCCGTTCTCATGCTTGGTGAAGGTCCCATCTGGACAAGGGCTGCACTCTCTTAAGGTACTCTTCGTGCAGTGCTTAGACACGTAGGTTCCTGCGGGACATTTGTCACAGGTCAGCTCTTCGTTGGTGGCACGGTCGAGGTGGCGGTACTTGCCAGGGAAGAGGCTGATGGCATTCTGCTCGGAGGTCAGCTTCGACTGACCATCAGCGGTGCCAAGGAGCATGAGCAGCTGGAAAACGAACACGAGGTATCAGTCAACAACAGCGTGCAACTGGAGCCCTCTCTGCCAGCGACCCCTTGTAGGTTCACAAGGGACATCCCAGAGCCATGTCCCAGAGCCACAGGAACATGGACAAGTTACTACGCCCAGGGGAAGGACCTCAGTGAGGCCGGAGTGGAATAGAACCCGCAGAGGTGGAAGCACACTCTCCCAACACATCGCCAGTTACAATTATAATTCCTTAAACTTGACACCACACTTCTCAGTGAGACTAAGCATCATTTACACTGCAACCCTGCCAGGGTGGTAAATACTGCTAATTCAGTTTCAGCAGTACGTGCTACCTGGGCACCCCAGGAGAATTCAGACTAGCTTTGCATTTCAAGGCTGAGAGGCTCCAGCATGAGGCAGGCGCTCGCCAAGAAGACAAAAAACACACACACAGGTGGAAGCTCTGACCTGTAAAACTTTCCACTTTCCTCCTCTATTTGTTAATCTGCACTTGTTCAAATAGTTACCTTTCTAAGTAATGCAAACCAGGACAAAATCCAGGCTAGCAGCTGTTTCTGAACTATTTCTCAGCCCCTCTTGCCCTTCCATGAGTTTTTATGCCCCAGTGTAAGCATTGGGTTTGTTGAGACCACAAGGGATGTTCTGCTTTGAGTCTCCAACCACATCTGAACTCATTCTAAACCAGCTGCATTAGCAAGAGGAGAGAAAACCCGATGCTGTTTTCACAGCTGTGCTGTAACTCAGCTCCTCATTGCATCAGACACAGGTAAACGGACACCAGTTTTTAGACACTGAACTGAAACCAGCTGGACTTGGCCATATGATGGCTATAAATCTGTTTATCTTCACTGACTTCCAGTCTTAAGGTTTTATTCCCTTACTTCCTTCACATCAACACTGCTCCACCCCTAAGAGAAGCCCGATCTACCAAGAAGGATCTTCGCTTCCCCTGGAAGATCTCTGGTCCATGGATTTAACGTTAGCTATGGCAGTGGAGATAAGATACCAAGAACAAAAGGCATATCAAAAGAAAGGCTGACACAACCCCACACAGCATGCAAAGCAATAGGAAACGCGTTTTCAAGCAGCTGCAGGATAAATTCAGAGGGCAGAGGTAACAAGTCAACATTACCTTGAATTTTCAAAGGTGCTTTCCTATACTGAAGGTAAAAAGACCAGAGACCCTAATGCTGTTCAGCTGCACAGCCAAGCACATAAATCACTTGGCTGTGTTATACAATCCCTCGCCTCCCGCTCTGCTACCTATTCTGGGCTATCAGCCAACAAGAATATATTCAGAAGGAAGAAAAAATAAAACAAGGCTCCCAACAACATGACTCTGCAGAAGGCACATCGCGGCAGAGCTGCAAGCCGCGCCGCGTCATTTTTTGGTGCAGTCTCTCTCTTCCTGGAAACACACGGCACATTCCTGTTTCACCTGCTAAATAATTTACAGCTTGGGATTTGTACAAAACACTTCATATTTTTATTTTATTTTTTTTTTTATTTCGTTAGCTTTCTCCCCCTGAAGCAGCAATTACAGAGCAGGCAGAAGCAGGCAAGCCCGCAGGAGCTGACGAGGATCCTGCAGCGGCCAGACTAATTACAGCACGTCAAATTAAAAAGCGGGGCTGCCCTGCCAGGCAGCAAAGGCTTACAGGATGCATTTTATTTTTCCCCTCCCCTAAGACATGATTTAACAAAGCGCTTAGCTGGCTCTAAGGGAATCTGCCACCCTCCCCTGTAATCTCCATGACGCATCCCTGAATTAGCAATATAGCCTCTCGAGGTGGCGTGGGGGGTCACCTGTGTTACTCACCCTCCTCCTGTGCCAGCGTTGAACGGGACAGGTTGTTGGGAGAGGCAGGACAGGCAGCGGCTCTCCTGTTTCACCAGGGGTGAGCTGTGTACTGCTGTCTCAGACACTGATTTCTCCCTCAGCATCAAGCCAGACCTCGGGAAACCCACTGACAGCCCTGCTACAAGCATGTGCCATGGGTTCCCTCCTGCTCTCCCTGTTTTTCCCATCTCCAGCATCTTCCCATCACTCACCCGGGTAACTAAAGCCTGTAACTGCACCAGGTTTGGATTGGGCTTTTTTTAAACCCTATCTCAAGCAAAGCAGTGCTGGTATTTTTGAACATCTCAAGATCTTCAGCTGCACATGCACGTCCAAGCTTAGGGAGAACAGCGAGTTCCAGTGGGGGAAGGCTAAGCAGCTTCGTGCATCTGCTATTTATTCAGATTGGCATTTCTGGTCTCTGAAATAATTCAGCTGCTCGGGTTTTGCACCCCTTGGTTCTCTGCAAGCAAAAGCCAGGAGCAGGACACCTTCAGCAAAAAGGGGTGTCTGTTGGTTTGTTCCGTCACCCTCAGGGCTGCCCACTAGCACACAGAACAAGACCTTTCTGGCTGACAACACCAGTGCCAGTGAAAAAAGCAACCAAGTAACAAAGCGAGCTCGGCTGAGCCACTGCATTTCAGTTCATTTACTCCGGTACCAAAGGAAGCGTATAAGGTAACAAAAAAACCAGGGGAAACAGGAATTGGTGCAAGACAACACTATGCAGCAGATTTGGTTTCAGCAGTTTCAGTGATGCACCCCGTGCCCGAGGCAGGAGCAGCTCTTAACAATGAAGGGTTAAAAGGGACAGGGGTCCCTTTCCGAAAGGGTCAAGTTGGACAGGGCAGCCATAATCCCAAAGAGCATCCCTAACTCAGCACCAACACCCTGCAGTGCACAGGCAAAAACACTTCCCGGCCATCTTCACCTGTTTCAACACATGAAGGTTTTATGGTATGAGGAGAGGGCTGAGGGGCACTACCATTCTCATCTCCCCACATCCAGAAACCCTCAGGCAAAGGGACCTTCATGTTCAGCTGCAAACAACCCCTCAAGGCAGCAGCATGCCACAGCTGGCAAGGGCACAACCCACCTCACCACCGCCCAGCTTGAGGACTCCACCTCAGTGGTCGCCTCTGTGCCGTGTCTCCATCCCCCTCTTTCAATAACTGCATGCTGCAGGGGGACCCAGTGGGCAACCTGCACAGTAAAGAGCTTTTGGGGGTCCACAAGCTGCCTGGGCACTTGCCCAGAGGACGCTCCTGAGAACACCTGAGTAACCTGGTCTAGAGGTTGGCATTCCTGCCCATGGCAGAGGGGTTGGAACTAGGTGATCTTTAAGGCCCCCATCCAGCACAAGCCATTCTATGAATACACATCTCACTCAGGACCCAAACCTGCCTGGTGAGTCAAAGCACCAGCAAAAAGCTGGTGAATCAACTTTCTGTCCTGAAATTTGTGTCCTGCAATGCTGTGACACCGAGACTGTTGTAATCTTATGTTGTGTATAGTGGTGCCCTGCTGCCAGTCCTCCGGGAACAGAGCAATAAACCTAAAACTAAAGTAAAAATAAAATAAAATAAAATAAAATAGACAAAAGGCAGCTAAGGCACTTGATCCCAGTAGAGAAGAAAAGGAGTAGAGCTGTAAGTGAGCGCAGGGACCAACAGTGCTAAACTGATACTCTGGGAGTGATTTCCAAGCAAAACCAACAAAATTTGGTAGAAACAGCAGCTGGCTCCATGGTGATGCCTTGGCATAGGTTGGGTATGAGCTGCACTGCCCCCCACCCTTCCCGAAGATCAGCTGCACCCTTTGCCGACAGCACCGGGAAAGCGCTTGCAACATTAAAGTAAAAAAAATATATAAAAACCCCAGAAAGACAAATAAACTGGTCTGCAAGTTTTACGGTAACTTGGCAGACAGGAGAAGTCCATCTCCTGCCCCACTCTCAGTAAAAAGGATCAAGTTACTCAGACCAAAAAAAAAGTTCCTGTGAGGAGAGTATCGAAGAGAAAAGCAAGTTTCTGCATCTTGCAACACAACCAGCTATTTCAGCTGGTTTTGGGTTTGTGAAACCAGGGTCCGGGAGTCACCGCTCAGCAGTTCCTTTACTACATCTCAAGAGTGAAACGCAGGCAGATGAGCGAGCCAGAACAGCAGCACTGCAACATCTGGTCCCCATGAAGGAAAACCCAGCAGCCACCCCTTCAGCCAGCGCAGACCCAAGCTCGCCAACATCCCTGCCAGCCATGGTTTTCCTCCAACAGGATGAAATCCCCCAGGTTTCCAAAAGCCCCAAGTTGAAACAAGGTGACATCGTGCTGGTTGCAGGTGAGGGCAGTGGGGGCGATGGTGAAAACCACCTTGCAGCAGCTGGTGGGTGCCCAAAAAATTCCACCAAACAAGTGAAACCACGGCCAACACCAGCCCCACACAATCACTACCGCTCCAAAAACAAGCAGCCAGAAGGATTCGGGTTTGCTGCACCAGTAGAAGAACCACCAGCTATGGATTAGAACACACTTCCCTCAGGCTGGGAAGACATTAACTCCTTGTTGGGCCAAAGGGAGATGCCCAAATTGTTGAAGATATTGGATGAAAACCCTGAAAGCACCCTGCCAGCTCACAAGCAAATGGGAATAGCTCATTTGCTCATACACACACAGAAGTGTGAGAACACACAAATAATATACAGCTGTGTTTACTCGGAGTCTCACTTTTTTCTCCAGAATTTTATTTCCCCACACCTTTACATCACCCTTTTTCCTCCCTCTATACCCGTCGTTCCCAACTGACCTCCAGGATCCGAGCTGGAGCTGCATATCTGAAGCTCCCCATCAGCATCTCATCTTCCAGACAGCACTCGCCTCTCCCAGCGGGAACCCGGCGCTCGGGAGCGCACGGCCGGCACCGAGCACGGACCCGTCTGCTCCGCCGCTGCCCCAGGTTACCCTTTGCCTTCAGACGCTGTTTCCCAGCTAATGCCCTTCCAGCTTCAGATTATTTGTTGTTTACTCGGATTCCTGTCGAGCCAGCGCCAGCTTGCTCAGATCCACCTTGAGTTCAAGAGCAAGTGCTCTCTACTCGGTTACACAACTCAGCCGCAGCAGCTGCGGCGTCTGCCTGACACACCGAATTACCATCTCTCCCCAAAATAGACGGGATGTAGCCCTAAAGCGCTGATTGGGAAGGGCCGTACCTGGGAAGGTAGATACGGAGGTGAAGCGGCCGGAAAAACATATCCCTGATAAATCGAGGCAGCTGCCTGCCACTCGCAACGGGGAGTTTTGCTGCCTGGCCAAAGGGTGGCAAGAAAAGCAGCTAGGACGGATGGGTGGATGGATGGATGAATGGATGGATGGATCCCTGCCCAGTGCCGAGCTCCAGGAGCGGGACAGAGGGCAGAGCAGGGATCCGCTCAGCCCTGGCTGTGCGGCACAGCCCTGGATGGAGGATGCCTCCGCCTGCGCTAACATGGGGATGGGAAGGATGGATATCGCAGGGAAGGAATATCGCACCCAGGCAGCGTCCCCTGCCAGGACCTGGGGCTGCGGGACTGGGGTGGGCAGCACACGGCGGAGAAGGCACAGGGGAGCCCCGCACATCCCCCCGGCGCGCAGGGGGTGCCGCAGGACACCCAGATCCACCATCCCCTGCCCACCTGCCCCCGCACTGCAGCACGTCCCCACCCACCCCGCGGACACGCGGATGCTGCGCGGCGGCGCAGCCTCGCACCGAGCCCCCCTCGCCCCGCACACACACACATACACACACACACAAACACACTCACCGTGAGGACACGGGCGAACCCGGCGGCGCTCCGGGTCGCCTCGGCGGCCCCCATGGTGGCGGGGCCGGGGGGGGAGGGCTGCGGGCGAGGCGCTGCCCGTGCAGCCGCGCTGCCTCAGGCGGCGGGGCGCGGGGCCGGCGGCGGCCGGGCGCCCATGGCGGGGGCCGGGCCGGGCCGGGCCGAGCCGGGGCCGGGGCCGGGCGGGGCGGGGCCCTGCCGCCCGCCGCGCTCCCACCTGCCTGCGGGGCCGCCGGGCTCTGCCGGCCGGGCGGCGCCACGTGGGGGCGGCGCGGCGGGGCCGGGGCGGGGCGGCGGCCGTGGCGTCACCGCCCGCGCGGCGCGGCGAGCGAGGGCGCCCTCGCGTGCCCCCGAAATATCCCGTGGCCCCCAAAGTATCCCGTGCCCCCACCGACCCTGCCGGACCGAACCGTCCTCTGCCCCTCAAAATGTCCCGTGCCCCCACTGACCCTGCCGGACCGAGCCGTCCTCTGCCCCTCAAAATGTCCCGTGCCCCCACCGACCCTGCCGGACCGGACCGTCCTCTGCCCCCACAGCCCCTGCGCCCTCAAACGCCCTGTGCCCCCAACAGGCGCCGTGTCCCCACAGCCCATGTGGGCACAAACCATCCTGTGCTCCCCCCGAACATTCTGTGCCCTCAAAAACATCCTGTACCACCAAGCCGTCCTGTGCCCCCACAGCCCCTGTGATCCCAAACCCCCTGTGTCTCCAAGTCATCCTGTGCCCCCACAGCCCCCTGTGCCCCTAAACCACCCTGTAGCCTCACAGCCCCTGGGGGCACAAACTACCCTGTGCCTCCACAGCCTCCTGTGTCCCCACAACCCTGTGCCCCTGAACCATCCTGTGGCTCTGCATCCCCTGTGGGCCACAACCATCCTGTGTCCCCAGAGCCCCCGTGTCCCTAAAACCCTGTGCCCCTAGAGCCTCCTGTGCCCTCAAATCCCCTATGTCCCCACACACTCCTGTGCCCCTGCATGCCCCTGTGCCCCCACACCCTCCTGCACCCCCTCACCCCTGTGCCCTCAAACCCTCCTGTGCCCCCCACCTGTGTCCACCCAATCCATGGGACAGCAGTGGTTTCTGTTCCCTTGGTGGTTTTGGTTGGATGGAGCTCAATTGTCCCATGGCTGAGAGCACAGAGAAATTGCAGCAGGATGGGTGCTCAGCACCATGAAATCTTGGGGTGGCATTTTTGTTTGTTTTGTTTTTCTTGTTCTCTGGTATCAGACAGATATACAGAAGAATGTTTTTACAACAGGGGTGGTGAGGTGCTGGCACAGGCTGCCCAGAGAAGCTATGGATGCCTCATCCCTGGAAGTGTTCAAGGCCAGGTTGGATGGGGCTCTCAGCAGCCTGGTCTAGTGGAAGGTGTCCCTGCCCATGGCAGGGGGTTGGAACTCGGTGCCTTTAACTGTCCCTCCCAACCCAACCTATTCTATGACTCTATGAACGTGCAGCACGTTCCCTGTGGTGGAGGAATGCATCGGGGAGCAGATATAACCCTCCATGGAGAAGGATTAGCTGGATGCTGAGGGTGGCCCCAGCACAGACAGTGCTCTCTCAGCCCATCCTTCAGCGTCTGAGCAGGGTGCTGGTCAGTGTCCATCAGTAGCTGTGGCAAGTGATGGAAACAGGTCTAGGGCTATCCAAAAAGTCAGGAGGAACAGGAGATGGGGCCAGAGTTGCAACATAAGTAAGGAGACCAGAGCATCCCCAGGTACAGCTAATCAGGGCCTTCAAGGTTTGCTGGTTGTCTACTGAGGAAAACACTTAAACAACTGATTTCCAGAGCATGCAGAAATCCTACTGACCAACAGTCACCTTCTGGGCATATCCTGAAGGCAGTTGAACCAAGGGAGAATTTCAGTGCCACGCCAAAGTAAGCAGCACAGAACCTATAAAAATCTAACTAAAAAAAAGGAGGAAAAAAAAAGAAAAAAGGAAAATAAAAGGTGGTGTTCTTCCTCTACAGGAGTGTGGCTTTCATCCAAGCCCTTTGGAAGCCCACAAGAAGCCCCATTCTGGTTTGAGGGAGGTTTCAATCCAGCTAGAAGGCTTCTCTCCCAGACAAAGTGGACTTTTTCTCCCCATACTTTCTCTCCATACTTTCTCCATCTCTAATTCTGGAAGGGAGCTGAAAGGCAGTAATGACCCTTGGGAGCCTGGGAATGAGTCTGGAGAAGAGCTTCCCTCCCAGAGCTGGGGTGGCAGTGGCAGGACTGCTGTTCCCAGGAGGGGAGAAGACTGACCATGTCACATGTGCAGGGAGAAGATGTTCCCCACAGCTGGCTGTGCTGCTGTGCTAGTGCTGTAGAGCCCTTTTTTGGGCTTTGCCTTCCCTTGGGGCCCCCAAACCCGGGAACAACATGCTCTTCCCAGGAGGTCAACGAAGGGAACCGTCATCCCAAATAGAGGTTACAGTGCAAACCAAGGCACAGTAAGGTTGTTCAGAAGAAATGGGATGCCCATTGCCGTTTTTAACTTAAAATAAATTGGGCAAATAATAGGCAATAACACAACTGGATTAACACCAGGCTGGTGGATGTTGGAGGGGATTTTAAGTTTAAAAGTGTGTAGCTCTCCAATGAAATACAGGGCAAATCTTGGTGCAGAGCTAACCAGGCTAATTGTGTCCAGGCTAGAAGAGGGTTTCAAATGCCCTGGCAGCACAAACCCACACTGGATCCACCAGCACTGGGAAAGGTAGCATTCAGATTTTATTAGGGAAAACCAGAAAAATAATCATCTGGAGGACACAGTGACTCAGGGGATTGGCAATAAGATGGATCATGTTACTGCTGTGGAATGGATTCCAATTAGTTACATCCGCTTTTAATTATTATTATTTATACAGAACATAAAGGCAGTCCACAGATTATCCAAAAATGTGCGGGCTGATCTGTAAATCCCCCACATCACTCCCCCCCCTCGCAGCTCTTGTAATGACAAACCCCAGTCACGCTGCCTAGACTGGTTCATACTGGCTGAGACATAAATTGCTTATTAACAACTGACTTGCTGCTTCTCCACTTTTGTCAGTCTTCGAAAGGAAAATAGGGAAGCGGGTGACTGAGTTCGGAGTTTCATGTTAAGTGTTTTTGGTGGCAGCAGTGGCTCAAGAAGTTCCTCATTGCCTCCCTGCATGTGGTTCCTTTTCTCTCTTGAGCCACCCTGTGAGTCATGCAAATACACCCAGGTCACAGAACTGCTAACTCTGAAAAACAAGAAGGAGGTGTTTTTTTTTTAATCACGGTTGGTGAACCTCACTGCTCGTGTTGACCAGAGACTTAATGTCTTTGCTTAGTGGTCTTTAGATGGTGGTGGGCATCTGAATGAGCGATGCAGAGGCATCCACTGACCTGGTTTGCCACTAGAAATCATCTTCTCTCCAATAGCGAGCTTTCTCCTCTTGCAAGGAGAAACCAGTGGTCCTGCTCAGTCATCTGAGGCTGATCAAAGCATGTTCATGAAGTCAGAGGAATTGTTTCAACAAAAGAAGGTTTTCGGGAAATATTAAAGAATATGCTACAGGACCATGGAATCATAGAATGGTTTGGGTTGGAAGGGACCTTAAAGGTTCTCTAGTTCCAAACCCCTTGAAATGGGCAGAGACACCTATCACTAGACTATTTTGCTCAAAGCCCCGTCCAACCTGTCCTTGAATGCTTCTAGGGATTTGGCCCCATCACTTTCTTCATGCTGTAGAAACCAGGAACATTCTTGGAAGCGATTTCTCATCACTTATTTGCAAGCCAGACTAATCAGGCAGACATCATTTACTTCCAGAATTTCTCGTTCTCTGCACATGGACCATCGCTTGCACATCTCCCCTAGATACAGAACATTTCTATGTCCTGTAGTTTTTATGGGAAAGTTGCTGCTGCTTGAGAAAATTCACAGCACCTACTCATATAGAAACCACGATTATAACTTGCATTAACATAAAGTGGGAAGTTAAAATCAACAAAGCCCATAGACTTCCCTGGGTGAGGGAAACAAGAGTTTGGATGGGCGTTCTCACCCTTTTGGCCCTCCTTATGATCTCCAGGAAATTGGAAAGGGAGATGTCTACCAGGAGCAGATGTTCCCAGCAGGAATATATGTATATATGTATATACACACAGATATATATAAACACAGTGGTTTCAAGCCACTGATGGATTTCCTGCCTCTGTACTCCTTGGTACCAATAGGGACAGGAGCCAGGGAGCCAGGGGTGGCAGCTGGGAAGTGAAGTGTGGCTCTGTTGGATGCAGATTTGATTGCCATCACTCCTGAGCTGATCTCTCTCTTCTGGAAAAGGTGGATACACAGCTGGAGAGCCTGTTTTCCCAAAGGACCTTAAGAAAGCAGAAGCTGAACAGCTGATGGCCAGGCTAAGTACACGAACACCACCTTAGCCCTCTGCCCAGGGAGAGGGCTGTGCAATAACCAGCAGATGGGGAGGTGAGGCTGCAGCTGAAGCACAGCTGGCCCTGTATCTTCACCCCTGGTAAGAAAGGGGCAACAGAGCTGGCATCTCAAATCATTTCCAGGTCAGTGGCTTACTTCAAAGAAGTTTTCTTCCTGCTCCCCGAGCAGTACAGCAATGCAAGTGCTGTAACACAGAACAGCTTATCTCCATCTGAAAGCCACAGCTGCCTGCACGCCCAGCCCAGGGCAAGTGGATCAAGCCCAGCAGTCACACCTGCACATTTCCAAGGGAAAATATTAAAGGAAAAATATAAAGCTAATGCTTCTTGTTTTGGGGGTTTATTCCTTTGACTATATGGAGTCTTATTCTGCAGGAGGTTCTTTGGCTCTGCTGGGGAGGGAGGTCCAGATAATGAAGCCTGGATGCTCATCTCAACCTCAGCAAAAGCACTGTGACTCTGGGCACATCATACAGTGCCCTCGTTCACCTTCCTACTCCCTTCCTCATTCCCTTCCTTCTCCTTGGAGCAAGTGCTCTGGGTCTGAGGCTTGAACAATGACTAACAAAGCTGAGCCTTGCTCTCAGCCAGGGTTTCTTGATGGTCATGAAGATGGAAATAAGAAATGATGAAGATGATTTTTATGGGTGTATCTGAAACTGGAGAAACCAAACCATCAAATTAAGTGGTATAGCTATGATCAGAGCATTGGCAGCAGAGCCAAGAGCTTCATGGTAAGCAAAGGATCACATCTTGCCTTGCTCCTCTGAGCACGACGTGAGTGGCACCGGGAAGTGGCAAGGGGGATGGTGGGGTTGAGGTGGGGCAGAGCCTTCAGAGAGCACTGCAAAGATCAGTATGAGTTTCCCAAAGCCAATTGCTTCCCTGAAAGAGTTGTGCTTTCTTGTAAGTTCAACATCAAATATAGATACCAAAACAACCCCCCCTGCAAATCTGTGATTCATGTCAGCTGTGGACGCAAGATCCTTCCTGTGTCAGATTACCCAGCACACGTGGTGTGCCAGCTTTATGCCTTGTGTCACCTGCAGGACTGTCAGAGTAGCACGAGCAGCCACTGCCTAATCCAGCCCAAATCCTCCTGATACGGAGATGATCCAGCAAATAACTCTTACCACCCCTACCCCAAAAAGGCTTCATTTCACTCAGCACAGCATGGTGTTCTCTTTGCTTGAGTGAGAGCTCAAAGCCAGCTGTGCAGCCTTGGGGTTGTGTTTGGAGCCCCTGGAAAATACCACTTCCCAACTGACCATGCTCAGCATCCCAGCTGCACCCAGCAGGGCGGATCTCATTGCTGAGTGATCCTGGAAAACCTTAGTCACAGCTTAAGGTCTCCTCCCATCCCCCGATGTAAGGGTGGGCTCCATGGCTCTGTTTCTTCCGGGCTGAGGGCACAAAGGGTATAACTCCCTATCAAATATACATCAAATATGATGTACAGTGCAGGGTCAGCAGAGCCCCTGTGAGCTACCCAGGTAATGTTGTTCATGGAGGGAGGATTGTCAGGGTGAGAAGTAGCTCTCAGGGGCTCTGCTGGCCATGCACTGTACATCGTACTTGATATATATTTGATACGGAGTTATTCAGGACAGTTAAAGAAAACATAGTGCCTGACCAGGCAATACAAGCACACATAACTCTCAGTGTCCTTGAAGAGGGGCAAGAACTGTCTCCAGATGGGTTAGTACCACCAAAGAATGAGATCCCATAGCCTTTCAGAGGCTCCCACAGGTATCAGGTCACAGCACAGGGGTGGGCAAGGAAGCCAAACAAGCCTCCTCTGTGTCCATGAGGATGGTGAGGGGTATGGAGGAGCCCCTGGATGGGGAGGGCTCAGCAGGCGAGTGGCAGTGGGAACATAAGGCCAAAGTCAGAGATGACACAGAGAAAACCAACAGGGGAATTAGTAACACATCACTCACAGCAGATGTAGGTGACAGAGCCTGGGAACATGCTGAGTCTCTGAATCACCAGGGTTTGTGCAACCTCAGTCCTGGCGGTGCTGGGTGTTCCCCTCTGCATCGGCCGAGTGCTGCCGGGCAGCCTTTCCGCTGGAGCGGTCGAAGTGTGCACGGAGCACCCTCCTGAGGCTGTAGGCAGCTGCCTGGGGCCCAGGCAGTGACTGGATGTCCTCAGCAGCACAGGGAGAAGGGCAAAGTGACTTGGAGGTAGCAAGGTAGGCTATCTTTGGTAGGCTACTGCGGTCCAGCACAACTATTTAAAAGCCTCACCCGAGCCTGGCTGATTTAAATCACTCCAGGCTATTTAATCATCACATAGGCATACCTAGCTTAAAGACTAATTTATAGACTTTACATTGGTTAGAGTAACTCTGTGGGTTATGTAAGGAGCTGGTTATGCCATGATAAGCTTTCAATGGAGATGAAGACCCAGGGAGCAAGACTTCCAGCATGAGGGAGCTCCATCCTTATGTTACACACCAGTTTAGGAGGCAAGAGGAATCTGCAGGGAACTCCCTGCAGTCTGGCACTCTCCTGCCTTCACACATTTTAACTGAGTGCAAATCCTCCTCCAGGAAACCGAAAATTAGCCCTGGTGCTAAATGACTTTGGAAGAGAGGATCTTTAGTGGGGATTATTGCTGGAAAGAATAACACGGCTGGATGTGTAAACCAGTCCAGAGATCATGGGCCAGCTCATGGGAGGGACATGTCCCTTCCATCTCACCAGCCTCCAGGTCCTCCCTATAGACTGGGCGATTTCTCTGTTCCCTTGGCAGCTTTTCAGACCCTCTCCTGTGATGATTTCCACTGTTTGCCACCACGGTTATGCTCCAGCTGGATAAGAGGGAGAAGAGAGGATATGTCCCACTCTCTGAGCTCAAATCACTTTCAGCCACGACTTAAACACATCAGCTTGAACCAGCCTAAGATCTTGCCAACACGCAGGTCTCATTCCTCTCTTTTCTCCTGCAGCTCTGGGCTACCAACCCGTCCTCCCCTCTGTCTTAGCCTTTGCACTGGATTAATTCAGCGCTGACTTAGCAGAAACCTGTTCCCTTTTTTCACTCAGTTATTTTTGTTCCAGATTCGTAGTTTGGGTGCGTGGGGGCTGCGCAGCACCAAAGCTGATGCAAGGGAGCCGATAGGGTGGGGGTGGAGGATGGTTTCAGGCAGCCTGTGGATGAAGGATACTTGCTGTGTGTATGACTGCTGCATCACAGCTGATTCCAGGGTCACGTGGGATCAGAGGAGAAATGGAGATGGTCATTTGGGACTACAATGATAACCACAGTTAAAGGCCTGAGACTGAGGGAACTGGGCAAGCTGCTAGAGTGACTGTGGAGCAAGTTGTCCTTGAAAATGAGCCAGGTCACAGCCCTCAAAACTCAGTATGCTGCATCTGGGGAAATTCTGTAATAAATACAGCCTTCCTGGCAGCAGGAAGGGAACGATTAAGGAACCCTTAATTTCTAAAATATCTTCAAAAACACATCACTAATTTCCAGCCAGAAACCTGGGAAAATTTAGTCAAACCAGCTTGGGTACTCCAGGGACTATCCTGCCCTGCAAGCCTTCCCCCACCATTCTGCCTCTGCTCTCCTTCCCTCACCCCATGCCTCAGCCATCCTTCCCCAGCTTCCCTTCCCAGCTATCCTTTCCCACTTGTGAACAAAGGAACTTATCAAAACAGTGTTTCAGTGAAAGGACGGGAAGCCAGGGAAACAGGAAAGCAGATAATATAACAACAAACAACTACCCCATCCAAAGTACACAGAAAAGCATTCATCTCTCCCTTTCTCTTTGCATTTCCTTGGCCCCTAGGAAAACTGGCTACTGCCTCCATCCCTCAGTCTTCCACTATGTCAGTTCACTGATCTCAAACTGCAGACTATTAATTTCTCCCAGGAATCAGGTATCCATCCATTAGCCACTACTCATCATTAGCTGTTCAGTGATGCCCTTAGCAAGAACCCCATATTGTTGTCCCTCAGAATAAGACTTACTAAATAAAGTCAAAACCCAAGAGCAGCCCATTTTTATGGGCACAATTTCTGATATGGGTTGTGCTGAGCTAAGATCTTGAGGTCATGAAGTGAGAGGAATTTTACCTAGGAACTTGCAGACCTCCAGTTTCCATCTCTGGGCTCATGTTGTGCCCAAGGAGGAGTGGAAAAGGTGTGACTTGGAACCACAGAATCACTTAGGCTGGAAAAGATCTCTGAGATCACCAAGTCCAACTTTAGACCAATCATCACCTTGGCAACTAGACACTTCCAGCCTTTCCTTAAACACCTCCAGGGACGGTGACTCCATCACCTCCCTGAGCAGCCTGTTCCAATGTTTAACAACCCTTTCCATGAAGAAATTCCTCCCAATGTCCAACCTGAACCTCTCCCAGTACAGCTTGAGGCCATGTCCTGTCGCTAGCTGCCTGGAAGAAGAGGCTGACCCTCTCCTTTCAGGTAGCTGTAGAGGATGGGTCAGGATTGGGAGCACAGGGAGGTGCACTCTGGCTGCATTGCCTGATGAGTGCCGTGGTGCCAGACAAGGACAAGCTGTTCCCTGGCTCATTATTGTTACCAGATGAGTGGGGGACTTTTACAATCGCTGGGTTTGGATAATGAAATGCTGACTGTGACTGAGGAAAGAGGGCTGCACTCCTCATCCCTCCTGCGCCCCACGCTGGGCACACAGCCCCCTGCCCTCCCGCAAGGCTTTGTTCCTGGGGGTGACGCGCAGCAGCCGGGACGTGACTGTGGGTCCCACCCCCCCACGACGCCCTGCTCTGTCTGGGGTTATTGTGCGATGCCCAGAACAATATGTTGTGGTTAGGGATGCCTGGGAGAGCGCCGGGAGGCTCCCTGCTCCCCCTCTCTCTGCTAGTGCTGGGGGAAGGCAGCTTTTGGCCATCTGGTATCTGTGGGTTTGGTGGGTCCCCCAGCAAGGGAGAAGATTCAGTCACCAGTCCTATTCCTAGAGAGGAAAGGCAGTGTTTGGCACTGCTGAGCCACAGATACACTGTGTGTCTTGGGCACAGGATGGCCTTGGGCACTGTAGGATGACAGGATAGCTTGTGTGGGAAGGGACTGCAGGAGGTCTCCAGCCTAACCTCTTCATCATGAGGGGCCAACTCTGGGGTCAGACCAGGTTGTTCAGCGCTTTACGCAGCTGGGTCTTGGAAACCTCTGGGGTTGGAGGCAGCGCAGCCTTTCTGGGCATCCTCTGTCAGTGCTGAACTGCCCTCCTCATAGTGGGAACACTTTTCCACATATCCAGTCTCAACCTCCCTGGTTTCAGCTTACGTGCAGTGTCTTTGTGTTCCATTTATGTACCTCTGTGTTTGTTCAGCCTGAAGAAGAGGAGACTGAGGGAAAACCTCATAGCTGTCTATAACTTCTTCATAATCAAAAGTGGAGGGGCAGGCACTGATCCCTTCTCTCTGGTGACCAGGACCCAAGGCAATGGCATGGAGCTATGTCAGGGGAGGCTAAGTTTGGGTATTAGGAAAAGGTTCCTCACCCAGAGGGTGGTTGAGCACTGGAACAGGCTCCCTGGGGAAGTGGTCACAGCACCAAGCCTGGTGGAGTTCAAGAAGTGTTTGGACAATGTTCTCAGGCACATGGTAGGATTGTTGGGGCTGTCTTGTGCAGGGCCAAGAGCTGAACTCTATCATCCTTGTGAGTCCCTTCCAACATAGGATATTCTGTGATTCTATGATCATCTCCATAACCCTCCTTGCAGGTATTGGAGGTCACTGTCAGATCTCCACCAGAGCTCTTTCTCCTCCAGCCCTGCACTCTCAGCCTCCTCCCCCAGGCTGTGTGCTCCCATTCCCTGATCATCTTGATGGCCTTGCTCTGGACCTTCCCAGGTGCTGGACTTGACATTTGCCCTGGATGAAGTTCATAAATATCCTTGAAGTATCAAGTCAGAGAGAGTGACCATCCAGCAGGCGCCTTGTGGACTTGCCCTAGTCACAGGGACTTCTGATTCACAATGGTTTGGAAAGTCCCTTCTAGGGCTTACCCACACCTTAGGGGGGAGAATATGCTTGTTTGGGATGTTGTGATGACTGGAAGGTCAGTCAGTGATGTAGCTCAGTGATATAACCAGGAACAACAGAACCAGTCTCACAAGAAAAACTGCACCACCCAGTGCCAAGAGGAGGAGAGTTAGGGGCTTGTGTGTCCTCCAGTGCCCACGGTACTGACAGAACGGAAGAGAAAATGTGTCCTTTCTTGCTTTTGGAGTCCAGTTGGGTGCCTGGGTGAGATGTCCCTCAACACATGTTCTGTTTGCACAGCCGTTCTGAGCAGTCAGGGGAAGATGCTTGTGCATGGCAACAGGCTGGGCTTTGGGTGGTCTGGCCTTCTCTGTCCTGGCTTGCTGGTTGATTCCCTTTGTGCCCAGGTGCCCCCGGACTCAGCCAACCCTCAGAGGCAGTTTAGTGCAGAGTATGTTTGGTCCAGGATCTTTTAGTCACCTTAGTTTGCCGTGTGAGAGTCCTTTGGCCAACGAGTGTGTCTGGAGATGGGCACCGCCTTTGGTAGAGACAAGGTGGAATAATGTTCTTCCCCATTAAATATCCAGGAAGTAAGAGGATTTTTACAGGCCCTTGTGAGACCCCACCTGGGGTACTGTGTCCAGGTCTGGGGTCCTCAGAACAAGAAAAACATGGACCTATTGAAGTGGGTCCAGAGGAGGCCACAAAGATGCTGAGAGGGCTGAAGCACCTCTGCTATGGAGACAGGTTGAAAGAGTTGGGGTTGTTCAGCCTGGAGAAGAGAAGGCTCTGGGGAGACCTTAGAGCCCCTTCCAGTAATTAAAGAGGGTTTATGAAAAAGAGAGAGTGACTTTTTACAGAGGTAGATAGTGATAGGACAGTGGGGAATGTTTTTAAACAGAGATGAGAGATTTAGATCAGATGTTAGAGAGAAATTCTTTACTGTGGGGTGGTGAGGCACTGGCACAGTTGCCTGAAGAAGATGTAGCTGCCGCATTCCTGGAAGTGTTCAAGGCCAGGTTGGATGGGGTTTGGAGCAACCTGGTCTAGTGGGTGGCATCCCTGCCCATGGCAGAGGGGTTGGGGAACAAGATGATCTTTAATGTCCCTTCCAACTCAAACCATTCTATGATTCTATGATTAATGTGAAGCGAAACATATAGGAACATACCATTTCTTTTCTCTGGATGAAGACAAAGACCCCCTTGGGTCCTTTGACAGGAGCTCCCATTCTTCTCCAGCTTACCACAGCAGCAGTGCAGGGTCTCACCCTCACCATACAAAGGTCCCTTCCCCAGACCAGAGTATTTATTCCCAGGACTTCCCCGCCCCAGGGCTGCTCATTCATCTCTCGCAGACAGAATGGAGCCTGTCACAAGAGCAGATGCAGAGCAGGCAGAACTCCCCATGAGACCCTTCACCACCAGAGATGATAAACAGATGGGGAAATCTGCTGGGAAATGCATTGACGTAAGGAGGTGAGAGGCTGGAGCTCTGTCCCCAAGGAGGTGGAAACACGCTGAGAAAGCAGAGCCCGGTGCACAATGGCTCTTTGATTCCCCCAGACGCTGCTAATGGACCGTTTCCTCTCCCAGCCCTCCCTGTGGGTCGGAGATGTCTTGCCCTCCTGTTATCTCTCTCCCTGACTTCTCTCTGGGATTTCCTCTGATCCCCTTCAGCACACTGCTGGGTCATCCCAGGCTATCATCCCTCATGGCATCCCTCTGTCCCCAGAGCTGCTGTGGCCAAAGGCATTGCTCTTCAAAGGATAAACTACTGCTGCAACATGTGTGTAGGCAGCATGGAGAAACCTCAGCCTTCCCATCCAGAGGGAGAGTTGAGCTCAGGTACTCCTCCAGGACCTCAATCTGACCTGACAGCCCTCCTTGGAAGAGTTTTCACACCAAGGCTGCACCCCACTGCATCAATCCTTCTTGGAAGGATGGAGCCATGTATGCAATTGCCATCCATACAGTTATTTGAATGTTCTACGTGATATACCTCTCCCTTTCCCTCCAAAAATTAAATGGGCAATAGGGCCCCATGGCAGCCCCCTCTTCCAGCCAGGAATCCAGCTACTAGAAGAGCAAGGCCTTGGACCACCACACTGGGCACAGGAGGGACAGGCATGTGCCCAAGAAATTCATCTCCATAGCACTGAGGTGCTGAGCTGGTCTTTATTATCCAATTTTAATTACCGGGGCTGAATTTTAATAGAGAAACTGTTCAGCTCCACTTTACATCCCATCCCCCAGGCCAGGTCTCTCGCATCAGAGTCCCTGATGTTGAGGCTACGGGTTCTTTTGGCTAATGCAGCAAAAATTCTTATTGGATTTAGAAATACAAGAAATGAGTTGCCCCGGGGAAGGGGAGGCAGAGGGCTGCCTGGGATGCAGAGCTGCCAGGAGGCTCTGACAGCCAGACTTATATTGCTGTTTATAATACTTAATAGCGAGCAACACTACAAAGTCCTTTCTTTATTCATTTCTCTCCCTAGCACTTCACAGCATGCAATAACTTGGATTTATAAATTAAACATGCCCCTTGTTTTAATATATCATCCACTTCTTATTCCACAGTCCCATAATGGGATTTTTAATTGCCTGTCATAGAATCGTGCATCCTCCTGGCAGCCTGGGAGTGCGAGTGCAACCATGAGCTCATTGGCCCATGTTGGTATTAAATGGTGCATTTAAATCTTCACATTAACAAAAGCGAGGAACACGAGCGGGAATGTGGAACAGTCATCATTAAGGAGAATTGTTTTCTGTGGCAGAAAATGAGGAAAACCAGGCCAAAAATACAAACAGATTTTTTTTTTGTCCCCCCTCAGAGGGAAAGGCATTGCACAGTGTTTTAATTATTGCTGGGTTTATTTTCAACTGATGCATATCCAACAGCTTGAACCCAGATTAGAGTCCAAAAGGCTAAGGCAGGGGGCTAGAAGACCCACTCCAAGGGTGGCCACACACACACATCTGGTGTTTAAGTTGGACCATCCAGTTCCAGGTCCCTGTCCTGCTGCATTCACTGCAGGACCCGTGGCCTTTTTCCCTGCTTCTGTGCTCACCAGTGCTCAGATCTGTGCTGCTGGTTCAGTCAGTCCAGCCAAGATGCCCCTGCCAGAGCCTGGGAATCCTGGGAAGGAGAGGACATCAAGGAGGGAGATGGACAACAGGGCAGTGGTTCTGATGTTCTGATGTTGTCTTCAGCCTTGGTGCACCCAGTGAGCACTGTGTGCTGCTCAGGTCTCTGCACCCCAGGATGGGCTGGAAAAGGGAGAGAAAAAGGCAGTTAAATGGTTAACAGGGAAGGAGCCACTGCCCTAAGGCAATTTAATGTGATTTCCTCTTGCAACACTGGAATATCTGTTTTTGTAAGAGTTGGCTGTATATAAGAGGTTTTATCACAGCTTCTCCTTCCTGGCAAAACAAAGTTAAATATTTCAACCTTTCTACTTTTTCATATCTTTATCTTTTTCAGTTAATTAACATCTTTGTCGAAGTGTAACCCTAAATAGGAGAGTGGGTCCAGCTGAGACCTTATCAGCATGGAGGCGAGTTGAATAATTACCTCCTCTGGCTTACACACAGCAGTCTTCATACTGCATCCTGGAAAGAGATTTGCTACTGTTGGTGTTTTCCCAGTGGCAGATTTCTCATCCCCATCCTTTGTGAATTGCCATCCCTCTTCCAATTCTGCTGTGCCATCACCAGGTAAGAGCTCCCTGGTGGGTACCGTGTGTTTGATATCGCTCCTGTAAGAGCCACAATTTGTGCTGTTATTTATTGGATTTCATCTTGTTTCATTCAGGCTTTTTCTCCAATTTTTCTAGGTAGTTTTGAATTCTCATCCAGTCCTCCCAGGTGCTTGCCATCCAGCACAACCCACATATTTTAGAAGTGTGTTCCCTGGGCCATCACTTGAATCAGTAAACAAAACTACTGAATAGAATCACGTTTATGCCTGATCCAGGAGTACACTGCTCAAAATCTCCTCCTTGTCTGGCTGAAAACTATCTGCAGTGACTCCAAGTGTATTTTATTCAATTGTTCCTGTATTCACTTTCTCATATTTCCTTAATTTAAGAGAATTGTTAAAATGTCAGATGGGACTGTTTTGAAAGCTTTACCTAAATCATGGCACATTTCAGCTGCCCAAGAGGGAGCCTGAGCTGAACATTACTCTGATTTGGGCAATTTATTTCTGACAAATTCACCTTTCTTCTTATCCCCATGTTCTCCTCTGGCTTCGTATCAACTGTTTGTTTAATAATTTGATCTGGGACTATTCCAGGGCTCAGAGTTAGGCTCCTGGTATATAAATCCTACTTTTTAAAGGGAGATATTGTGCCTGAAGGTTTCTGCTCTGTGGGACATTTCCCAGCCTGGAATGCCTGGGAAGAGCATCACAACTCCTTCCTCCACTCACCTCCCATGGGACCGTCCACCGCCTGTGCTGTCTCCATCTCCTCTGTCCCACCTAAACTGTCTCCAGATGGTTTTTTTCTGTTCCACGCCTTGGTTTGATTAACTAGTAATTGCAGTAAATCAGCTGATGACAAGGAACCTTTTTTGTGGTCCTTTTCTGAGTCATCCCTTGGTTACTTTCCTGCCTCTTTCTTCTCCTTCTGACGTTTTCTGTTGCCTTCCCACCCTTCTTAGGTGAAACTCATTCAAGCCTTCCCTTGTGGTTTCGCAATGGGGCGGGTTTGGCTGTAAATATATAACGAGTTCTCATGGTTCCCACCTCCCTCTGCCCTGCCTTTGCAGCAGGACCTCTGGTGTTGGGGTCAGTGATCATGCTTTCTGCTTTCCTCCTGGCAGGATAAACCACCTTTAGGGCTTTTCCCTCCTGTGCTGGCTCTCCTGCTTCCCCAGGAGCCATCCACAGCTTCCCCAGGTCTGCCAAAGTCACATGGCTTGGATCCAGCATCCCTCTGCCCCTGCTCTTGAATCTCCCTGTTTGTGAGAAAAACTCATTCTGCCACTTTGTGATCACTGTCCTGAAAATCACTCTCCCTCCAGTTCCCAGCTGGCTCCTCATGATCAGAGTCTGATGTAGGTACTGTTTGTCCATCTGAGCTGAAATGTTGTCCCCAGCATCTGAGGGATGCAGTGGACTGGGCCTCTGCCTGTCTCATTTCCAGTTATGAGTAGATAAAATAGCATCCCTTGCTTTCAGTGTTCTTGATAATTGGAAGAACCTCTTCTGCCTCCTCCTCGTGTCTCCTGCCATGGCCACAACCCAGGCACCACTGTGTGCCCTCCTGGCCCTGCTTTCCTTTCCTCTGCTCTTCCCAGATTTCCTCCATAAGGACAGAAATAGGTTTCTGTGCTGTGCACTCACTGTGCATTATGTCATTATTGTGGCTGTGTCTTAAGGATTCATGTTGTATTTATTTATGTCCTAGACTCTTGTGGGAGATTGTACAGACATAGCAGACAATCCCTGTATTGCCCTTTTCCCTTTGTCGGGTTGCCCTGAGATCAGCACTGTAATTTCTCCAAGAAAATTGGATCCTCCCCCATATCCTGTAATTAAGTACCTCTGCCTAGGGTGGGGGGCTCTCAGCTGTGGAAATTCAGCCACCAAATTCTTCATTCCCAGCCAGAGTTGGCAGACCTGTCTCACGCTGCTCATCCCAGTGACCACACAGCTTGAAGGGTGAGTTTGTTTGGGATGAGGACCATGCAGCTCCCAGCTTTGGTGTCCCTTGGGCATCTAAGCCTAAACACTGAGCCCTCTTCCACTGCTACCCTGGGAGCCCTGAGCTCCTCTGAACCACACAGGCACCAGAGGCTGGGGCTCACAGGTTTCATCTTCCACCCAAACCAGCAGGTTAAGCCAACCTGCATCACCAACAGGACACCCAGGATATAGGAGAGGGGTATTTAAAGTAGAAATTTGGTTCTGAGATTGGCCTCAAACAGTTCAGAAAAATGTTATAATCAACTGTGAGATGTCTCTGCAAATGTTGCTGGCTGGAGCAAGAGACTCAAGTATCCTCTCTCTGGTCTTATTCTGCTATGCAAGAGTTTATTTACTGTACATTGCAAAATAGAGCCCTTCCCCCCTCCCCATTTGGAGTGGAACAAACAATGCTATGTCTCTCCTGCCACTGCAGTATTAGAAAAAAGTGGGTCATGCATATAATTCTGCAGAGGGAAACAAAAGGCCATTCTGCCCCTCTTGGATCTTGTATTTATGGATTCTGTGGCACATTATGGTAATTCTCGCTCGAATCCAGCATATAATTAATAGCTAATAATTTATCTGTGGCATTTTTACATGCAGATACAGGGAGAGATTCATGACACTGTGGACAAGACAGTAAAATATGACTGACACATCAAACTGCTTGCAGACTTTCCAAGGCACCAGATTCCCATCTCCACTTTGCCTTCTGGCTTTTCACACACTTGTATGTGAAAAAAATTCTCTCATTTTAGAGAGTGTTGTTGATGTCTGCATGCAAAGCTGGGTGGTTGATGAATTTATTAGAATTATCATGTCGACATCTGTTCTGGACTCACAGAGGGGCCATTTCAGGAAGGTGGTAAATTGTGGGGACACAGGAATATGCTCACACATAGTTGCTTGTAGGCTGTACATGTTGATGTACAAAGTGGAAAAAAATCAGCTTTGGCTTGATGGATAGGCTGAAATTACCAGAAACAAAAACTGATGTAAATATATTGATTTCTGACAAATTTTCATGTTTATTTGTGCTTTTCTGTGCATTTAGCCAAGTATTATCTCTTCTATATGTACTCAGTGACTCATTGCAGTAAGAGCAACCTCAGGCTGAAGAGATGAAAATAAAATAAACAGAAAAATCCCTAGAAAACTGTTTCCATGGCTGTGACTGAGAATAGAAGTGTTCCTGCTTTGCTGAGGTCAGGATGTGACATAAATGCCTCCCCTCGCAGCAAAGCTGAAGCAAAGAAGGTGATGAAGCAAAAATGACTCCCATTATCACTCTGGGATTATCAGACATAATCCTGTGGGGTGAGATGAGGTCTCAGGGAATAAACCTTGTCCTCTAAGCATGTCCATCTCTGCAGGCTGCTGCATTTCCCTGGCAAATCTGGGGTAACATATGGTCGAGGAAATCAGAGCTACAGACCCCCCTCTGACTTCCCGAGGCACACACACAGCTCTGCGTCATTACATGTCACCTAAACACTAAATATCTGCTGCACCTTTTTTGTTTACGGGTTTAATTTTCAAATAACAGCCAGTTAAGGCTGTGGGGCTGCCTTTCCCCATGCCAGCATCTCCTGGTACAGCAGTGCCCCTATACACCTTACCTGGGAAAGCCCTATGTGTATTATTTATATAATCTTGGGATGGTTTGGAAAGATCATGTAGTTCCAGCCCCCTGCCATGGGCAGGGACACCTTCCACTAGGCCAGGTTGCTCAAAGCCCCATCCAACCTTTCGGTGAACACTTCCAGGGACGGGGCATCCCCAATTTTTTGGGCAACCTGTTCCAGTGTCTGACTATTTCTCCTCACAGATGCTCCAATTGTGTGACTCAAGGCACCAGAAGGACTTGTGGAATAATTAAAAGCATCAGCATTAGAGCTGACATCACTCTACAGCATTCAGAAGGATTTTAAGCAGCGTGGGGCAAGTTTGCTCCTACTGACCTGGACAGCAAAACAGAGGGACTGCACTGGGAATGATGGCTACAGCATTCCTGCTCCTGGAGAACCATGACAAACACATCCAGCTTCCCTGCCACCCCTCGTTACACATGGGACTGGGGGATGCAGGTCCTTGGGATCGCCGGGGAGGGCAGGAGGTGTGTGGGGCTGCAGCGAGGAGGAATGGCCAGACCCTGCATACCCTGCCCTGGAGGGGAGAGGACAGTTTGGCTCTGCTGCTCTGATTAAACAGACCCTATAACATGCTGGCATTAAAACAAGCATTTTGGCATGCTAATGCACCTGCTTTCTGGGCTTAGGCAAACAACTTGACATTCCCTGTTTTTCGCCTGCTGTATGCTCAGTTCCTTCCTTGCTGGTTTTGCTCCTACAGTAGCTGCTTCACTCTAGATGCAAAGAAAGAAAAATGTGAGTAGAAAAGAGGGGGGGTGAGGCACACACACATTTCATTTTTATGTGCCTTTTGCTGCATTTCATCTTTCATTTAAACACACCGGTGACATTTGCGCGTTTCCCGAAATGCCACCTAGGAAAGAAAACAAATTAAGAAGGAGCTTGACATAAAGAGTGAGGCATCCTTCAACAGGACTGGCTGGGAATGAGCAAGGCAGGCTGCAGGCACAGGCATCCCTTTGTGCCGAGCCGTCCCTGGATCTCTGGGTTGCAGTGTCAAGATGCACCAACTTGATGGGGCAAATCAAAGCGGCTCCTGCCCCTCAGTTTTGTCTTATGTGACCCAGCTGCCACTTGGAAGCAAAGCTGATGTCTGGAAAGGAGGAAACATTCATGCAGGGAAGTGCTCTCCCGCCTCCTCCAGCTGTGCTTGCTCTGTGTGCTCTTCCTCCAGCAATTTAATGACCTGCCCTTTCTAGGAATCTGCAGAAGGCATAGAGGAGACAACAACAATAATAATGATGATGGTGATGATGATGATAATGATGAAGACAGTGCTGGGATGCAGATAGCTCCTGATTCTGGGAAGCTCCCTGGGCCAGGCACACCAAGGCAAGAGGAACAGGCTGGTGATTTATTTTACCCTTCAGACACAAGAGCTTTGGAGCTAATAACACCCATCCTTCACCAAGGAACTTCTGTTTAGAGCTTTAAATTGGGTGATTGATGGTCTCTGCTGGGAACAAAACATCTCTGCAGTTGTAGCTGACAGGTTTGTTACAGGGAGGCAGGACCACCCTTCTCATTCCCTGCATGGTATATGGCTTTAGACCTGCTGTGGCAGTTTGGGTGTGCAGCTTAGCCCATACAGGCCATCAACCCTCTGTTCCCTAACCCTGGATGAAGCCCTTACTCACCATTTGTGTGTGCCCTTCCTGGGGGAAGGTGTGGGATGCTCCACAAGTACCCATCTGCCCTGAGCACAGCCCTGGGCTCTCTGGTTCCAGGCTAAAGACCAGCTCTGGAGCTGACCTGTTTCATGCTCTTGGGCAAATCCCTGCCACGGGGATAATCATGCCTGATGCCAGTCTCCAAGGGGAGCACAGAAGCTTCATTAGCTGATGTTTAGGAAAGGCTTTGAGCAGGAAAAGCGTATTTAGCGTTAAAAATGAATGAACATCAGTAATGTCAAAAATGTTTGTGATGGAGAAAGACAATATTGGAGGACAAAATGCTCAGGGAGCTGGGAGCTGGCCCAGACGGAGCCACAGCTTTGCTGGTGCTGAGGCAGAGGGCATGGCTGTAGCCCTGGCCGTGGCACAGTGTCCTTCAGGGACAAGTGGCCCAACTGGCTTGTCCCACCTTGTCCTGGCAGGTGCGACAAGGATATTTCCACGGAGCAGTGGAAATATCTCAGCGCTCTCCTGGGGAGTAGCAAGCAGGAGATATGCCAGTACCACTGTCCTTCCATCACCCCCTCATCCCAGTCCTCAGACTTGCTGGGCTGAAGACACCTCCCTTCCCCTGAGAACTGGGTGCTCCAGGAAACATCTCGTGCTTCCTTCCCCACCTCTGCCCAGTTTTATACCTCCAAGGCCACACTGAGGAACGACAGTCATAAAACAACACCAGACACCTTGAAATGGGAATACCAGCCTCTACCTACCATGTTCATCAAGCAGATTTGCTTATACAGGTTTTGTAGCAAAACTAACCAAGCATTCAGCAGGTCTCTTACAAGGAGCAGCCCCAAAAAGCCTCATTCTTCCTCCCATTTCTTCTAGGATCGAACATCAGCCTTGGTCCAAACCAAGAGGCTGCACTTTCCTTGGCTACCAGAGCAGGTCAGTATGGAGACCTCACCACAGGGATGCTTTTGTTGACACTAGCTCAGGGTTTGCCATGTGAAAAGACACAGAAAGGAGGATGTTTCCTACAGCCATGAGCCTGAGCTCAGCTGTGACTGAACAGGCAAACCTGCTGACTCACATGGTTTCCTGATGCTCTTTAGAGTCCATCTCACACTGCAAGGAACCTGCTGGCACCACTGTCCAGAGCACTGCTCCATGGAGCTCCTCCTGTCTCTCCCAGGCAGCTCAGTTCTTGGCCAGCAGGAGCACAGAGGCTCTCTCTGCAACTCCAGATTTCCCAAAGGCTTGGATGGGAAAGGACCTTTATAACCCTTCTCTTCCCAGCCCTCTAGCAAAAAAATGTCCTTTATCTCATGTGTATTGCTACTATATCTCCCTTGTGATGTAGTTCTGTGAGAGAGAAGGAAATGTCCTTTGGTCTCAGTAGCCAGGTGAAGGCGCAGCTCTCATGGACACATGCTAAAAGTACACTGTGCCTCGTGCTCCCGGGGAAATGAGGACACTTCCTACTCTCTCCCTGAGGAGCACAGCTGAACTGCTTGCAGTGAAAGTACTGCCAAGCTTCCCAGATGAACCACATGTCACTTCCCACGTCCCTGGAGTAGCAGCTCTGACATTGAGTTAACAAGTGCTGCCAGCGTGCCAGGAGCATTCCCCCTTTTGGATGTTTTTCCAAACAGAATCCTAGCTCTGAGCCCCTTTAACTGGTGACCCACTGTTACTGCAGGGCAGTGAGCAGAGAAAACTGTGTGAGAAGCAGGACAATTATAGTAGGGACCAGGAGAACCTTTGGAGCAGACCTACGTTTCACATTGCACTGAGTGCCCACAGCAGTGGGATCTTGCAGAAGGTTGGTACTATAGGATCCAGGGAGGAATGAGCACAAAGTGCAGCAGGACAAGGTTGTGCTGTCATCAGAATTTCTGCCCAGTAGCAGCTTTCCCATTACCAGCACTGGGTGCAGCCTTACACAACCACAACTTTCCCAGCCAGCCCCCTCCTTTTCTAGGGGGAGGGGAAGGAAGGGAAAGGGAGTGAAAACTGTTTGATATTTCTCATTTAAGAGAGGATTCAGAAGATGGATGTTGGCCACGGGGCTTCAAAGGCATGTCTTCAAATTTCTTCTTTATGATAAATATCATGTGTGGCCCTTGGCAAATAAAAAACTTAGACTCTTTTGGAACATCTAGTTTGATTTCTTGTTTGACACAGAATTGTAAGATGTGACCAGCTCCTCCTGTTGAGTCCAACAGCTTGTGTTTGACTAAAGCACAGATTTCCCATCTGTTCTTTGGTCTCAGTCCTTTTTGCTGCAACATCACACTGTGAGCTGGTACAGATGATCCCCCTAAATCCCTCAAATCCTTTTCTAGACACAGTGAGTCCCAATTCTATAGGCACTGCCTTTTTTTCTTATTCTCCTGCATGTCCCACTGCAAGGAACAATATTCATCCTACACCACTGGAAGAGATACAGGCCACTGTACAACTGCTCTGTCACTGCACTTACTGATTATCCCACCAGTCTTTCTGCAATCCTCAGCTTTTAACAGCAATTATATTTGTTTTTCCCTCTAACTAGTGGCAGAGTTGAACAGCACTGGAATTAGCAGCTCTGTCTCCAGTTGCCAGTTAAGGAAACCAAGTATTTTATTTTGCCTGGAGCTATCTGCACCATTTCAGGCTAACTGGGTCACTCCTTCTGGTAGGCCTGCATTGTTCTACACCCAGTGAGGCTTTGACACATGGACTCCTGCTCTACAGCAGCCCCTCCATGGGAAGAGCTCAAGCAGAGCCCATCTTTAAAAGAAAAAGGGAAGGAAGCTGCTGGGAGCAACACAACAGAAGGATATGGAAAATCTTGGGCTTTGGCTTAGTGTAAGACTTCTCTGTCCTCTCCTACAGCCTTGCTTCTTGCCCTTTTGGAAAACTGGCATGGTGTTCCCTAAAACCAGCTCAGTGGTGCCTCCATGTCTCAGCAAGGAGGTGAGGGAAGGTAAGAGGGCTGACAGTGCCAGAGCTGACCAGAAAGCTCCATTTCCTTGATATTAATCTGGGATTTGCAGGGTTATTTTCATGTGGAGTTAGAAGGAAACCTCCAACAACATTAATGGAACCAAAATCCTGCAGTTTTGTTTTGGAAACACAGAATTTTCTGAAGATAAATATGGCTTCCAAGATACCTGGCAGCTTTTGGATAAAAATAACTGGATTCCCAGGGGTTTTAGGGCTGCTCAGGGGAGGGGGAGCTGCCAAGACAGACCATGGCAGATGCCTCCATTCAATACAACAGGTACATGGAGACTTGTTACCAATTGCTGGGTTTGTTATTCGAATTTGACATAAGATTTTGAAGGAGGTCAGTGATGGAGGTCATTGAGAGGGGAAAGAAAGCTGGTAGGGAAAAGAATAACAGATTTCATACCCCTCAGGGACATTTATTGAGGCCCACCTGAAATTATCACGATGCCAGCAGAGCACATAAGTGCAGACAAGGCTGGAAATAAGACCTATATGGATGAACAAATATTTATTTCCAACGTGGTTTTTCCCTTTCATTCATGGGCAGCACCCTGCACCACTGAAATACTCCTTTACATCACTCCCACTCTCGCTGAGGGTCTCTGAGACGTGAAATGTTCCAATCATCCAACACGTGGGAAGGAGCTGCCGTGAGACAAACTCCAAATCCACCACCCCTGCCTCTGTTCCCCCACTCTGCAGTCCCTTGTTGTGCACAAGCCAGGGTACCCCAAGGCTACTTTGAGCCTGGGGGACTCTGCTAGGAGTAAATGTCACTGGTTAAATAGTGACAGGTTAAATCCTCCAGAGATTTTAGTCTCCCATAGCTTGGCCCTTTACACGGCTTCAAGCATCTTCCTTGTGCAGCCTTCACCCTGTCCCACCCTGCCCAAGCTGGATGAGTAATGATAAAACTCGAGGCTAGGGACTACTGCAGTGTGACTGGTTAAACAGGGACAGAGGTTTTACTGCTGAGAAGAGCAGCTCCATATCAGCTTGTCCATAATAATAATAATGGCCAGTCTTCGCGAGCGAAGATCCGGGGAAGGTCTTTCCACCTTCCAGCCTGCGCTTTTGGATTTTTTAGGTGAGACACAGTGTGCGCGGAACTGAGCCCACCCTTTAATCCTAAGGTTCATCTGCCGGGGCCAAGCGAGCTTGGACGGTGGCAGCGAGGTCCTTAGGACGTAGGTGGGTTGCCTTTAAGGGCTAACGAGCTCCATCTGCCTGGGAGTGGCCCTGACCGGGAATCGAACCCGGGTCTCCGCGGTGATAGCGCCGCGCCTTTACCACTAGACCACCGGGGGCTGCCTGCTTGTCCATAACAGAACTTAAAATGACAGCCACGCACAGCTATGCTGGTACTGCTCAGCAACAAAGGAGCTGATGCATTCCCTGCTGCTGATGTGAAGATGATGCTCAAGGAGGGAGATGTTTTAAGGAAAGTGGAGCCTCAGCTGAGCTTTTGATTACATATTTCAGCCCTTGAGTGATAACTCAGTGGGGGTCCTGAAGCAAATTGGCACGTTAAGGCTGTTATCCTTTGGGGGTGATTTGAAACAGATCTTGAGGGCTAATTCTAAAACGGTGGAACACATTGCACAGCAGGGTACAGCAGGCATTAACACGTTAAAGCCTAGTCAGCAAACACACCTTTAAGTCGTAAATGCCTGAGAAGTTTTGCCATTTACAAGTCAGCCCAGCCCAGGATGCTTTTGGGATACCTTTGTATGGCACACCAGGCCCCAGCACAGAGTGCAAGACTCCTTGTTGCCATGAGTCAGGCAATAGATCCTCCAAAGACTTTAGGCCCTTCCAGGCTGGCTCTTTATATGCTATCAAGCATCTTCCTTGTGCAAACTTTACCCTGTCCCATCCTGCCCAAGCTGGATGAGTAATGATAAAACACAGCAAGGAGGCCAGCTCCTGTTTGCTTTGATTTTCAACTAACAAGACCGAGCCTGGGGAGAGTGCAGGTTTTGACCATGGTGTCAGTTTGGAGCCTGCAAAGGCAAAGGCAGAGCAGTGGTTTGCAGCTCAGCTCAGTGACAAGGAGACAGGGACGAGAGAAAGAGGAAAGGAGTAACTGCAGAACACAGGGAGATGGAAGGAGAGAGAGGAACTGCTGTTCTTTCCTGAGGCTATTGTCCACTGTGCAGGGCTGTCCTGGTTTGAATTATGAGCGTTCTGAGCCCTGACTTATTCCTCCTACACTGCCTGATCAAATGGCACAAGGATGTCTCCTTCCCTGTGCTCAGGAGTGAAGAAGTGAGGCATGGAAAGGCTGAGGACCACAGGGTGTGACAGCCCCTACAGCAGCAGGTTGCTCATGGCTTGGGGGCCCCTTTTGGAGCTGTGGGGCTGCTCCAGCTTCTGCCCAATCCAGCCATGCTGCCTGACACTGCTCCTGTGTCCCCCTGCTGTGACTGTGCCTCCTACAAAAGCAGAGCAGGTGGGGCAGAAGGGAAGGTACCTGCTGCCTTTCTTGCTCTAGTTCACAACTTCGCGTTTCCACCAAACTCCTCCATGAAAGTAGGTTTGCACTGGGGTGCCTGAGCTACAGTCCTGCCCAGCCAAGTGAGGCACAGGCTCTGCACAGTCAGATCTGACTGGGGAGCTGTAGCTCCAGTGGGATAATTGGACTGAGTTGAAAAGCAGGGCAAGGACTCTGTAGATGGATGTAGCTATTTTTATAATGCATGTGAGCTGGAGCTCTTTGCATTTCCCTTTCAAATGGTGCTCCACAATTGCCCATGAGACATCCCCTGGAGAAGCTGACCCTGCTGAATGCTGAACTGTGTTGGGCAGGTGGGAATATGCAAAGCATGGTTTGTTCTGTGTGCTGGGCAGGCTGTACCAGCTTCCCTGAAGGAATGGCTTTCAGCCACTGTCTGTCCAAATGAGCACGCTCTTGCCTTGATTTGTCTGGAATTTGTCAAGGGTGCCAAAACTCAGCATTGCTGAGAGAGAATAGTTTTATTTTCATTTTGAAACATCATCACTTTCAATTTTGTCCTATAAAACTCTTCTTTGCCTTTTCCCTGACCTTGAGGTTTCCTGGTATGATAAGGTTGCATTCACACTATTACACTTTTACCTTTTTAAAGGAGCGAGTGCATCCAGTTTGCTGCTGGGAATTGTCTCTGTGTTGGGTTAAGTCCTGAATCCAACCCAGGAATTGTTTGGCCAGAGCTGGGGCCAAACATGTGCCGAGGACTGTCCCACCATGATGAGCGTGCAGACAACTGGGCACCAGTGTTTGTACATTGCATTCACACAGATGGGGCCTTTGTGTCCCTCTTTGGTACCAGGCACACTGCCACCATGCCAGTATCTACTCTGACAGCTCAGGGTCAAGGATTTTCCTTTGTGGAAATTCAAGTGGGAAAGTTTCTCCCTTCATTTCTCTGTGGTTTTTATCTCCATAAATGAAAAAACACTCAGACACAGAGGAAATAAATAGAAAAGTGGAGGTAGTGGGAGGAAAGGCAACACAGTTTAAAAAGAAATAACAAAATATTGATAACAGGGTTGTAGTACCAGTGTAAGCTGAGGTTGCAGCTAAGAAATGCTCCGAGTAGGCAGAACAATGTGTGTCCCTTGGGGATGGAAAGGCTCTGAAGGAGCACAGCACAGGAAAAGAAGGGTCTTTTTCAGCCCAGATCTGATGATTTGACCATGTTCCCCATTCACAGGCAACCTCCTGCAAGGCAGTTTCAATTCCATGAGAAAAATTCTTCTATACCTCTTCAGTGTAGAAAAGGTGCAATCCCCTACCTGAGCAACTTCAGAGGCCCTTTTGTAATCATGCCCTGTGTGGTAAGTGAAAGGACACAAAATACTGTATACCATGTAGTGCTAGACTCCTGAAAGGCAAAGGGGTCCAGGAAGGCTGGTCATTCTTCATGAAGGAAGTCCTAAAAGTGCAGGTTCAAGCTGTCCCTATGAGATGAAAGATGAGCAGGTGGAGAAGACCAGCCTGGCTGAAGGAATAGCTTTGGCTGGAATTCAGGGGGAAAAAGAGTTTACCAGCTCTGGAAGAAGGGGCAAGCAACTCAGGAGAACCACAAGGACATTATGAGTTTTTGCAGGAGAGAATTAGAAGTAGCAAAGCTCAACTATACATTTATCTGGCTAGTGCCTTAATAAACAATATCAAATGTTTCTATAAATACATTCACAACAAAAGGAGGACTAAGGAAAATCTCCATCCTTTATTGGATGCAGGGGGACACACAGTGACCAAGGGTGAGGTACTTAATGCCTTTTCTGCCTCAGTCTTTAAGTGTAAGACCAGTTGTCCTGAGGGTACCCAAGCCCCTGAGCTGAAGACAGAGACAAGAAGCAGAATGAAGCCCCAGTAATCCAAGGGGAAATGGTCAGTGACCTGCTACACTACTTAGAAATATATGGGGCTGGATAGGATGACCATCCATGGAGTAATTTAAAAGATGTGTAGATGTGGCACTTGGGGACACGGTTTAGTGGTGGACTCAGCCGTGCTGGGTTAATGACTGGACTTAATGATTTTAAGAGTGTTTTCCAACCTAAATGATTCCATGATTATAATTTTAGAGAACAAGTTCATCTTTTTAGGTAACTGATAGACCTACAGCCCCTTTTGCCCAGCCTGGATGCTACTGTATAGGTAGAGATCTATTTACATGATTTAAACTTCCCAGGCATTTGCCACCCATGACAAATCTTCCAAATATCTCCATAGCAATCTGCTGCAAAGCACTTTAGCTGGAAAGGATGCACCTTTTCCCTGACTGTTCCAAGCCTGTGCTGTTTCCTAAGAGGGCTTTTGGCTTGCATCCCAATTTAAATGTGTTATCTATATAATGTGATTTTTGACTCTATGTGGTCACAGGAGACAAACACCAGTAAAATTGAGTGCCAGATAGCAAAAAAAGTCAAGCAGATTGGACCTTTGCAGGCTTCTAGCATCAGAAAAGAGATGATACAACTGTTCTGAGCTGCATTTTCTCCAGTATGGTACATGTCAGATGCTCATTTAACATGCTCAGCGCCTGGCAGAGCACCACAGCAAAGTGCTGCGTCTCCAGCGCTGTCAGGGATGTGATGCAGAATGTGTGACTGCAGGTGAGGTGTCTGGGATGCTGCAGGTAGGAGGGCAGGGCTGCAGCGCTGGGGCTGCAGGAGCTGCCTTTCTGACGTGCTCACCCAGCGAATGCCATCAGCGTTCAGCTACAAACATGGGAGACAGGGACAGAATGACTGTGTGCTCACCGTGGGCTGGACCTCCAGAGAGAACAGGATGGGACGGGTATCTGTGAAAAAAAGAACAAGATCATGCTGGGAAAGATGCCAGGAAGAACATGGGTTAGGCAAAATCCGTGGTTTATTACAGGTTTTGGGGCACCTCGAATTCCCCCAGGCAGAAAGCAAGAAGCACAGCACACTCAGCCAGGCTCCCTCCCACTCATCCTCCACAAGGCAATGGTTAACCAGGCAGCACCACGGCTTGCAGAGCCATCTGCTGACAGCGGGGATGCAGGACAAGGAATTATTCTTTTTCTCTCGTGTAGGTTTCTTCCAACTTTGTCCATGCACTTGAGAGGTTTCTTGCAATATAGTCCATAGGTAGTACAGCCGGTATGGTCTGGCTCCCGCACACAGCTCAGCACAGGAATTGTTTTACTCTGCCAGCCTGATACCTGCTCTTTTCTATAAGAAATGTTCCAATATTGCTCCATTTTTAGGAGTTATAGATCTGTCATGCAAGACAAAGAAGAAATGAAACATTTTTTCAAAAGATATCTGGGAGACAGACCCTTCTGTCCTCAAACAGGAGCCCTGCTTGGAATATGACACTGTAAAATAGCACATAATGTGGATGTAGGCCTGTAAGTTGATTGAGGACACAGCAGTGTCAGGAGCAAGAGGGAAATGCTGAACAGAAATGTGCTGAGGCCACAGGGCTATGGACCCTGAGTGACCAGGAAGGCAGGTGTACATCTGCTCTAACAAAGTTTCTTTCCATGCCCTTTCTTGGGGTAACTTTTATCTGTAAATGTACACAAGCCCCAGAACTTTTATTTTACATCAGATCATACGGATCACTGCCACTCTGCCTTCTCTCCAATAGCTGCAGAAACAAACCTTTTCTGCCTGACCTGAGTCTGAAAAACAGGCTGTGTGTTTATTTCACGACAATACCCACTTCTTTATTTGTGTGCAAACAACAAGCTTCAGAATGAGCATGATTCCCATTTTCAAAGTGCTCCCTGCCTTTGGGGTAGAAATGCACCTTTTCTACAAAGCTATAAACAGATGCTGCAATTCTTGTGTTGGCAGAGCTCTGCTTACAGCCAGAAAGAGCTGCTTCTATGGCAAAATGTGGATGCCTTCAGCAGCACATTAGCAGGATGGAGTTTGAGAGGGTCATAGAATCGTAGAATGGTTTGGGTTGGAAGGAACCTTTAAAGATCACTTTGTTCCAACTCCCTTGCCATGACATTTTTTACTAGATCAGGTTGCTCAAGTGACCTTGAACCTTAGGGTGAGTGTCACTCTCATGACTGCTGTAGTTGGCACTCGTCACATCCCAGATGACCACCTATGGATGGTCCAACTCTTCTCTGCTCCCACTCTGTCCCACACTGTTGGTTCCAATTGTTCCTGATACCAATCCACTGCACCTACCTGCCTCTAAAATCCTCTTTCCCAGCAGGATCTGGGCTTGATTTTACAATTTGGAGGACCCCTGGGGATTCAGCTTGTGATGCTTTGGGTAGAGGTGATATGAAATCAGAAATAAAGATGAAAGAGAAGCAGTAACCAGGCTCGAAAAGTTAATGGTCATAATTGCCATTCCCCAAGGAAAAACAGAGTGGAGTGAAGAAAGCTTTTAAAGGAAGGTGACTGAGAGCACCAGATCTTTTTGCTATTTTTGGCTTGCCCAGAGAGATGCAGTAAAGGTGAAACTGGATCATGACACTCCTGACACAAATGTTGAACCCATGGCACAGAGCAGATGTCTGACCTCTTTTCCCTGAGCCTGGCTTTCATGCTGGCATATCTACACTTCCATGAACGGGGCTGCACAGACATGTATGAAACAAATATTTCAGTTCTGTGTCTGTACAGTGCAAATATGGGGATCCCCATAGCAATGGACAGGTGCTATATATTATAATAATAAACTCCAAAAAAATCAACCATGTCTGAAATAGCACACTACACACTCCAAAAAAGAGCCTTAACTTTGCCCATCATATTGAAATGCAACTTCATTATGTGTGTCATCATTGCATTTCAAGACCAAAATGTGCAGAATGCCCTTCATGTGTTGATTACCTTCTTGTTACTTTGTATTTGTTTGGGTTTAGTGGGGTTTTTTATGGTCCCATAGCAAGCCTGAGCTGAAACACAGAATTTCTGGAGCACTTTCATTAAGGCAGCTATCACTGGAGTGCTTCATTTGCCTGAGTGACACATCTCTCTCTTGCACAGCATTCCCTCTAAGGTTTTATTGTCTCACTTGGTGTTACATTAGAGAGCAATTACAAGTCAGAGACATCCCTCATTACCATCTAACAACAGGCTCAATGTGACAGTGCTGTTCTCAGCCTGCTGCCAATGGGAGACACTCAAAGGGACATAATGCTGGAGGTGAGAAGGTACACATTCCACATCACATCATCCCCTTCTGCGAGGGCCTGTATGGCTAGGGAGAATATGGAGCTGGTAAAGAACTAGGTTCAGAAAAATCCTGGAGCAAGTCAGGTAGCAGATCACAGAATCATTTAGTTTGGAAAGGATCAGTGAGATCTAGTCCAGCCCTTAACCTAATACCACCATGCCCACCACTAACCCATGTCCCTAAGCACCATGTCTACACACCTCTTAAAGAGGGATGGTTACTCTACCACTTTCGTGGACAGCCTGGGCATCAGTCTGAGCTGGGCCAGTTGTCCTGTCTCCTTTGAGTCAGCTTGGTCTGAATTGTTTTCAATTTTCACTTGACCCCCTTCCTACAGAACTCTGCTCTGTGTCAAGGACATGAGGTGGCAAACACTTGGTAGGGCCACCTGCTTCCCATTAGCCCTGCTGAGATCTCCCTGCGTTCCCAGAAGAGCAGAGGGCATTGCAGACTGGGTCACCACACGTGCTGTGACATTTGCTGCTGATCAGCTTGCAGCCTCCCGTCTCTTCTTTGTCCCTCTGCCAGAGTGCAGTGGAGAACACCAAGATCACAAGAAGCAAGTGTTAGTCAGTGTAGAAAGCAGAGGACATCACTTCAGTCTCCCACGTATTTCCTTGCAGCCAGCCCTGTTCAGCTTTCATCTTAGATCAATGGGAAGCCCTCAATTTTCCTTGTGAGCTTCGCTCATGTTCCCTTGATCAAGCTGCAGCACTTCAAGACAACCATCAACAATATCAGATTCCTTTTGGCCCTGACCCATTGTCCCACACAAAGCAGCAGGATACAGCCTACACAGAGCTGTGCATGAGGACCTTAACCAAACCTGACAGCTCTGCATGATAGGATGCATCAGGTTTGCCATGTCAGCCTCGAGGCAGGTGGGTTTTGATAATGTGCAATGCTCCAAACAGGTACATTGTATGTATGGAATCATAGAATCATAAAATTTGTTGTGTTGGAAGAGACCTTTAAGATCATCGAGACCAACCAAGGCTTCTAGTGACCACCTCTTCTCCACACTCAAGAGCTAAGGTGGACTTTGCTGCAATAAATACAACTCCTTTGACATTTCAAATATCTTTTTTCTAGGCAGCTTCTCCAACTAAAATCCTTTCTGAATGAGTGCCATGACCAAGAAACCAAGGAAAAATATGGAGGTTTTTTTCCCAAATGTTTCTTTCCTCAGGGAAGTATTTGTGAGATCTTAAGTTTGTCCTGGTTTTGGATGTGTTTTTTGAAGTAATGTGACACCACCTTGGACAATGACCAATGACTGAGCTTTGTGGACCAACCCTCCTGCTGGGCGTGATGGATGTGCAAAAATGGCCATAAGGACTCTTAAATGGCGTTGTGATCACATGGAAAGAAATTCTGGCATAAAGCTAACTGTGCCTCCAGTTTTGCTTGGAAAGCTTTTCCAATATTTACACATAGGAAAGGATGCAGAGAGAGAAACACATTTCTCTAGGGAGCCATGCTGAAAGGAGAATTATTCATGCATTTCCTTAACACAAGATCTTTCCTATATCAGAGTAACTTTAACATTCCTATAAGAAATTTTCCATTGGAAACATCATGTTCTGTAAAAACACTGTGGTTAATTAAGGGTTGTGCATGCCAGCATTAATTATACTTTGTTAGATTATAGTTAAGAAGATTTAATTTCCCAATTTATGTTCTTAGTACAATATAACCTTTGGGTTTGAGTTTATGAAATAATTTTCAATAGAAAAAGCATTTTCATAGTTAAAGAAATAATGCTTTTAATGCTCTTCTGAGGTTTACAGGCTTCCAATTTTACTTGACTGAATTTAACATATATCTTAGAAAGAAGATTTCAAAATGACATGAAGTTGTAAAAGTGAACTTCTAGAAGTACATTTGCACATGGAAGCATTTACACTAAAAGTATTTATGGTGCAAACGTTACCATCAGCTGTCAGCATAGCCCACACCATTCTTCACCACTGGCATATGTAGATGGAATGAATAATAGATGCTTATTTTTTATATCATCTAATCCCTAAACAAGAATTTTACTAGTGTATTATCCTGTTTGACATGAATATCCAATATGTGGCTGGGGAAAAATCCATGCAGACTTTTTACAAAATATGACACAGATATCTGGTTAAAAAATTTAAATGAAGAATGAGTCCTATGAAATTTCACTTTGGTATTTAGTGAGGAAAGAGTAGGACAAAGTTTGATAAAATGTTTGGGGAGGGGGTGTTGAAATTGTTTTCTTGAAATTACTTTCTCCCCTTTTACTTTATACACTAAACCCATGATTTCAACCATGCTATTGAAATGAAAATGAATACTCACCTGTCAACAGCTCCTGCTGAAACACAAGGGGCTGAAGTGCTGCTTTAATCTGAACACTTGTCATGGTTTTGCTGTTTCTTGGAAACCAAGCAGGAATTTTCCCTTCCCCTTGCCCACTGCGTACAGGGTTGTTAAGTGGGCACTTAAGGGACACAAAAGAAGTGGCTTTCTGGCTAATTGCTCAGAATCTCGTTTCTAGGAAATGGGGGGATGAGGATCTCCTCTTTTCTTTTCTCTTGTCTCCTGAGAAACAGGGGAGGAGTTTTTTGGGCTGTGGTGGTAGAGGCTGGAATGGGGGTCGGAGTGGAAGCTGGGTGGTTCTTTCTGTTCTCTACCTGCTTGCCTGCTGTGGATCCTGCTTGGATTTTTTTTTCATCAGAGAGGAGCTGTTTTCTGGAGGTTTTTTTTTCCCCTTCCCCGTTCCCGTTTGTTTCTTTCCTGGCAGTGGTCTTTGTGCATGTCAAGGGAGAGGGAGGACTGTGCCACACTATTCGACCAGCCAAACAGAGTGAGATTTGGTTGGTTTTTTTCCCATGGGGAAGTACTTTTTTTTTTTTGTTTCTCTCCCCCCTCTGTCTTCCCTTTCCCAGTGTGTGGGGGAGGGGAGGGAAACCCTTTTTTTTGGTTTTCCAACACACCCCAGAGGGTGTTACTGGCAATGACCAGTGATCCCACAGCACCCCCTGCTGGCTGGTATAAAGAATTGCAGGCTCTGCATCTCCAGTGATCCAACAGCGCCACCTGGTGACTGGCACAGGACACTACAAGCTCTGCATCTCCGGTGACCCAATGGCACCCCCTGTTGACTGTAGTTAGAATTGCACCAAAGGGTGAAAACTGAACTGTTTACCTTTTTTTCCTTTGCTTGTTTATTGGTGTGTTTTGAAGGGGATTATTTGTGGGTATAGGAGCCTTGTTTGGTTGTTTTACTTATTTTCTTTTGTTGTTTCTGCCAATGCACACATACCTTTTAATAAAGGGCTGTTATTTTTCCCTTTTCCATAATTTTTTTCCCCTCAATTGGAGCCTCTTAATTTTGGATTTATATTTGCTTAGAGGGAGGAGTTTGGGTCTTTTTCTCATAACTCATCCTCAGCAAAACACCTGTGTCTCATTTAAACTGAGACAACACTGACTAGTTGTTTTTTTCCCTCTGGATGAAGAATGTCAACTCATTTTTTATTACTTCTGATTTCTTCGGCACATCATGCATTAATTGTATAATTCCACATGAACTTTGCTCCAGTACAGAGAGCTGCTTTCCAGGAATGTAGGTCTATCATGGCTTTTCATGCCTCCAAACTTTACCTTTCTGTATCTGCCTAAATTAGACCAGCTTTATTCTTCCCCTCTAGAAACCTTCCCGTACAGGCTAATTTTTTTGTTTGCTGGCAATTCAGTTTACTCTGAAAAAAACCATGTTCATTCATGGACCTTCCCTGAATTAATATGGAACGTGTAAGAACGTCGATGTAATTAAATCAGAGTCAGCTTGTATGAAGACAAATCCCAAGATTAGCTGAAAAGTCTGTGCCCTGTGCTTCAGGAATGTGTTATACAGACATGAGGCATGCAGAGAAAGACAGCACACCTACCTTGTATAATTTAGAAAATACATACTTTACAGGAAGGGTGTCAAAGACAATTCACATCAGAGCTATTGCCAAGGGACTTGGCACTAGTCAGCTGAGGATCAACAACCCTATAAACTCCAAGTGTTGAACACCCAGGACGAGCACCATGCAGGGATATGGCTTCTACCAGAAAGGAGAAACAGTCCCACACAACATTTGTACTGTGTGCATGCACTTCATGACCTGCACATACAAGATCGATTGTTAGTGTGCCCAAATAGTCCACTTCACCCATGAACACAACTGCTAATGCCACTGGCAATCCATGGTACAGAAAAATAGCCATGTGGCTGAGCATCCCACCCCTCTACTCTGAGACTGGCCTGGAGATGTTGGCTTTGTGATCCTGATCCACACTAAGTGGCTGTAGTTAGAAAACAAAGCTCAGCCACACTCATGAGACACCTCGGAGCATGGGTGAAGAAGCTAAAGAATGGAGTTGGGGCATGGGGAGCCCAAGGTTCTCCTGCTCCTTCTGCATCATTGCTTTGTCTCAGAAGGTTCTTGTTGTCAGCCAAGGCTGACTTTACCAGCATGAGAAAATAGCTGTTCTTCTCTGTCATGAATTTGAGGAGGTGCTGCGTGGTGGGAATGGATGGGGACTCTTGAGGTAAGCTTTGTCTGTGACTAACAGCACTCCAGGCTTGGAAAGTGCTAAAATTCCTATGTTCTGGGTCATGTTTGATTCCATAAAGCACAGGGATTTTTTTCCTTCAGGTGATGGAAAACTGGCAGTTAAAGAGTTATCATGGACACCTCTAAGAAGCGTCATGCCAGAGCTGCCAAGCAGATGGGAAATGACTGCTGAGTGGCAGAGAATCCTGAGACCAGAGAGGAGGAATCACCTTTCTTGGCTCAGCCCACGCAGAGGTGCTGCAGACTCAGGGACAGAGCAACTCACGTGGAGCAGAGACAGACCATATGCAGAGACCCAGCAATGCAAGTCATCACTAGCTATTTTTTAAGAGTTGTTTGGGGTTTCTTTTGTGAAACATTACAATAATTACACTTTCTCTTTTCTCATAATTATTTTGTAATGATGCATCCAAAAAGAAAAGGAAGTATCAGCTAATGTTCTTTAGCTCAAACAATATACTTCTTGTAAAGCTTCACAGGCAATTCATATCTGATTAGAGCTGGGCAAAACATTTTCCCCCCTAACTTCAGACCTGCCTTTCTATTATGCCTCTCATGAAGGAAAATGTTTGTAGTGAACAATAAAAGGAAAGTCCCACTTTCCTGTGAATAGCTGTAACATCAAACCTCAGCCTTTCATATAATGGGTTCCTATTCTCCCCCTGGACTAAAGGGCAGCCTAAGTGAAACATTCCCAAGAAGAGAAGTGAAAAAAAATCCCCTAGAAACAATTAAAAATTTTCCAAACAACCAAACCCTCAGACTCTGCCTTGTGCCAAAGCTCTCTGCTTTGCTTTCTACCTGACTGTCTGCCAAGAAATGAAAAGATTATCCAAGAGCAAGACACAAGATCCTTTCCCCTGTGCCAGAGCTTTCACAGGGAAAGAAGAGACCAAACAGATGGGGGGGGAAAAAATTCTTTTGTAAAAAGCAAGAGGAGAAAGATGTGTAATATAGATGAGAGAATGTGAAAGAGATGGATGACTCATTGAGTGAAAGGAAAGATGCAGCCATTTTTATCGCCATGTAAAGATTAATTAAATCATGTTCTGAATGGGGGCACTGCTGGTGAATCCCTTTGTGCCTCTTCAACTCACCAGATCGCTTTGTCTCTTCCTGCCAGGCAGGAAGAAAGAACTTTACCTGCATTGCTGAACTGTAAGAAACCAGTTAATGATTGAAGAGGATTTTAAGGATGGGAAGTGTGCAGCAGTAAAACTGGTGGTGGGTAAATACCAGGTGGCTCAAGCTTTGCCCTCACAAAGGCAGCCAAGCATCTGGCCTTTTACATTTTTGTTCATTTTAAAAAAGGTTCACTTTGTGCTTTGAATCATGCTTAGAGAAATGTTACAAAAATTACTGTCAACATTCTCGGTTCTGTTTAAATAAAAACATATTAAACAGTAGAAATGAAAAATAACAGAGAAAAACAGTACTATGGAAACACTTCAGAACTGTCAAAATACTGTTTCCTGGATAATGTGGGAAACATTCAGAAAATATTTGAGTTTGGGTTTATCCAACCTTAGTTAGAGCAGCTGTTTAATCATACTGTTAAGTCCCAGGTATTCAAACAGAACAATATGTAATTTCAAAGGTCAATTTGGTCCTCTCTTGCATATCTATTAATAAAAAGGAATATAAAAGAGATATCATTGCAAAAAATCTGTGATATTTTGGTTAAATGGTATTTGCTTACTGTTATTTCCAGACAAAAGCTAAGCTTCTGCACAGTGTGGCAGAAGTCCTGAAACAAATGGATTTGGGCATAATGAATTCCTCTAATTGGTATAATCATAGGAACAGAAATGAAGAGCAGGATAGATACAACAAGGAAATTGAATGAAAAATAACATGAGGACATTCTCCAAAGATATGGAAGATGATGTAGTCCAACTTGTGATGGGAAGGGGGAAATAATAACGGGTGGACAGGTTTAAAGTCTTTCTTTCTTCAATAGTCACTTAAGAAAAAGGAAGTTTATTTAAAATGCTGTAAGTAGCTGCTGTAAGCAGGATGAGATGTTAGTGATCCTCCTTGAGAAGGCGAGGAGGATAGATGAGTTCCAGGGCACTGGAGCAGTCATGGTGAGTATTCTCAGAAAAGCAGGAAGGGAGGTACACTGGAATTGTCACTAATCAGTCTGATTGCATTTTCTGAAAAAAATAACAAAACGATGCTCACCAAACACAGCACCATCTAATTAACAGCAATCAAGACAGATGTGTAAAGAATCAATTTGTTCCACCAATATATGTATAGTATGTAAGATGCCAAAATAACCTTTCCAGTCTAGATAGCATTGCTAAGGCTGCAGATGGAATGCATGTGCTTAGTTTGGAAGATGTAGCCAGTTAATCCATTTCTAGAAACTTCTAGACAGTTCTAGAAAAGAGAACAGCTGGAGAAGATCATAACAACCTTAAGAAACACAAAAAGACTCCTGAAAAGAGAAAAATAACTCTTCTTCCTGTACACTGCAAAGGAACATAAAATAATCATCTTAAATTACAGAAATTACACTTGCACTAGTGTTTTGAAGTCCCAAGTGACTGAACTGTTCCAGCTTTTCTTCAGTGTAATAAATTGTGTCCTCTCTCACACTGCAAGCTAGTCCTGCTCTACAATAAATGATTTGTTTACACTAAATGCTCTCCTTTGTGGGAAGTTGATCTGGCAAAAATCATTATGTTATACCTCAAACAGTGAGTCACTGAGCTTCCTCTGCAGCAGGACAAATGAGACACGGCTCACAACCAACTACAAATAATCCCTGCAGATCATGAGTTCTGATTGTTGGAATATTATAAAATTTCCTTCCTCTGTACAGAGGTTCTTTCTGAATAATAACAAGTGCAAGAAAACCAGGGTAACCATACAGTTAAAGAATATCTTCCTACAAGAACTCCACTCTTTGTGGAAAAGCTTTTCTCTCTGCAATAGAGGGTAGAGAATGGCAGAAATAGGGGCAAGGTAGTAGAAACCTAAAGGTCTTGGCTTCCTTTCCACAGCATGCTCCTAAGGCAGATCTGCAGAGGAGAGTGATAACAAGGGATGCTTCAGGGGCAGAGTTCACAATGCCCAAATTCTGTGTGGGCTGAATGGGGAAGTTCCCAGATCAATGTCGGGATGGAGACCACCTGCAGGATGCTCACAGTGAGGGTGGGAGCTGCCTGAAGGTTCCTTCTTGGTCTTTACCAAATGGTGGCTTTACAGAGTCACATAAAAATCCAGCAGGCAGTTCCTTAAGGTGCTCCAGTCCCAAGTAAAGACCCCCCCAGTCAGAAAAAGGGTTGCATGCCATGTATATTCATGGTTCCATAAAGGCCTTAAACAGAGGTGGAGGAGGAGTTTCTGCTGAGATGCCCTAGTCAATTAGAGTACAGTAAGGTGAGGATTCAAAACTGCAAGTGTAATATGAAGTCCTCTTGCCATCCTGGGCAAGAGATCTGGGCAGCAGGGTTCCTACATAAAGTAGGCTTTGTCCCTGTCTGCTATGGGGGATCACAACATCATAGCATAGGTTACACAGCCAGACAGAATCAGCCCTGCCAAGGGTTGCTCAACTTCTAAATTCTGAGTAGCCAGGTGGTCAAAAATTAAGTACAAAGAGGTTTAATCCAGACAAGTGTTTACTGTAAAACAGTGGGATTCATGTGTACCAGGTTCCCACTGAAAATGCTAGAACCTCTGAAGCAGGCTGTGTATTTCAGATGTCCTATCACTGCTAGTGAGGCTCTTCAATTTTTAAACATCATAATTTTAACTGAGCTTGCTATGCTATGGAGCTCCTGGTGGTTAATTTTAGGTTGTACCCCTGTGAACAGAAATGTGCTGTTCTGATGCAGCATGTGTGCAGTGTAGATATGGAGCAATTACTGCTGTGGCCTGCTGCCATCTCACCATATTATTATCCCTGAAGAGGGAAACAATGCAGATTTATGCCTTGTTTGAGTTCTTTGTTTTTGTTATTTTTTCCTGCCTAGTTATTTTTAGTGCAAAATTGTTCCAAATTATGTCAAGGACAAGAGAAGTTGAATTAAAACCATGATCAGAAACGCTGCTGTCTGTGAGGGATGTTTCTGCAGACAACAAATACCTTGTATTGCATAACCCCAAAGAAATCTCTAGAAAGCAGAATGCTACCTCTGTTATCTCCAGGCAGTCCCCAGTCCAACCTGTCCTGGTGTGAAGCAGCAGCTCCATTGGCTGTCATTTTTATCAGCTGCAGGATCAGAGGCTTTGAAATGAAACAGCCACTTTCAGGAAAAAACACCTCTCTGTGTAAGGACAGGAGCTGGCTGACACAGTCCCTCCTCTTCGACTGCTTTTCAAGAATACACAATATTCAAACCCTTAAATCACTTGCAGGCTTGTGTTCTCTGCTCAAGACATTTTACATCTCCCTGGGCTATTTGTTATTTGCTTTCAGAGAGAGATCCATGGTGTTTCCCAGAAATTAATTAACAAATTCATGACCTCCTTTGGGTGTCTTGGGAAACAGCAGCATGGATGAATGCTCTGCTGGTAAGGTTTTAATGTTGGGCTGTCAGAGGTGCAGGTACCTGACAGCTCTTGAGGGTTAATTATGGAGCACAGCTTTCTCTGTTCCCGTCTGCCTGCTCCGAAGAGACAACTGTGTTTCCTTCCCTTTAATGAAACTGTGCTGTAATAATAGCTTGCAAATATTTTATCTCTGGAAGCAATTACTAAGTTTGTTTTAAAAGCTGAGCTAACACTGAAGACATGTTTACTCTCCAAGTAGACACCCTGCATTTCAGCTGTTACATTTCCTTACTGTTTTCAAACCGGTGCTGTGCAGTTGTGAACACAAGCTTTTTTCATCTGCTACAGAAAACACCCTAATTTGTTAATAGATTAACAAAAGGGGAATTAAGATAGAGGTTTCAAGTGCAAAACAATGTGTTGGGAAATCACCTCGATTCCAAATTAAATTAGAAGTGTGTGATGCTGCCAGACATTGTCGAGGCCATGATGAACTGTGAAATGCTCACAGCCCCTCTGCTGCCCTCCCACTGAGTGCCCTCCGCTGCCGGTCTCCATTCCCTGGTGCCTGCAGCCTCCTGCGCAAGACATTTTACATCTCCCTGGGCTCCTCATTCCACAGCCAGGAGTGTTCTGTCTCCTGTGGGACTACGGTGGGAGCAGTCTGGGGCTGGGACACTTTGGCCTCCGCTGGCACTTTCTAATCCTTGCTATAGCACATAAACCTTAATCTAAAACGATCTGCAGAGATTAGGACCAATCTGTCTTAGTCTGCTCTTGTGAGTGGCCTCAGCAGGATTTTGTCCTCAGCCAAGCGTTTCCCCAGGCTCTTATGTCAGGGATTGCTCATTTGGTGGAGGCCACCTTTGGCAGGAGTCTGAGTCACAGACAGAATCAAATTCAAGGGAATTTGTTCTTTTCTGAGAGGGCAGAGGAAGATACAAGCTGGACAATGTAAGCTATTTCCCTTTTTCAAGGCTGAAGTTATTTTTCCTTCCTTTCCTGGGGGAAGCTTGGTGCTAAAATTCTTCTGTAGCAATTAGGAAATGTAGGTAGTGTTTCACACATCTTGTGTTCATGGCTATCTGCATGAGAAGCAATAACACACCCTTGAGAAGAAGCAGGCAGCCTTATATCCACAATGGATGACATTGTTTGATTTTTGTGAAGTGATATCCCATTCCCCATCAAAAATACTGTGGTACAACTGCAGCACAGTGTGGGAAAGTCAGAACCACCTCCTCTCACCACCACCTTTACACATTCAAGGTCAGGTTGAATGGGGCTTTCAGCAACTGAAACTAGTTCAGGATGTCCCTGTTCACTGCAGGGTGTGTGTTGGACTTTAAAGGTCCTGACCTAAACCATTCTAAGATTCTATGGTTCTGTATCAACCAACTACAGCCCTCTCCCTCCACCCTTCATTTCCTCCTTTCTATTGTACCCTCACTGATCTTTTTTGCTCCATTGCTCTTGTCTACTTTGGCATTTTGGTGAAAAGAGGAAAAAAGGCATCAGATGGAAAATGGGGATGCAGCTCCTCTCCCATCCCTGGGAGTAGAAAGCCAGTCCAACACAGCCCTGATTCTGTTTTCTTCCTCCACTGTGAGAGCTTAGGATCCCATCAGACAATAAAATATATAAAACTGCTTTATTGTTCCAAAAACTCATTTAAGAATCCAAAGTCAGGTTTTTTTGCACAACCAAAGTCATTGAGCAGTCTTCCCACTAAATTCAAAGGCAGCAGGATCAAGTCTGCAGGAATAAAATGGGAGCTCCAACATCAAAGGGAGGCAAAGAAAGGGCACAGCATGAGCTCATGGGATTGTTTACTATGCAATGTGTTCTCCACATTTTTTATACCTTTTGCTTGGATCTCATTTTCCTTTGAACTCCAGGCAATGTGCATGTTTAGGCCCATTAAAATAAGTGATGTTTTCTAACAAACTACAATGCAGATTAGATCAATTCTTTAATCTCATGTTTTCTTCTTTAACACTAGAATCAACCATTTTATGTTCAGTTGGATATAAAATTAACCCAGGTACATTAGATTTATTCCAGAATGTTCTGTATTCTAAACTATCTAATTTTGCTGGGAATATGCCAGGATCTCATCAATAAAGGTGAACATAATCCAGATCTAAACAGAAAGCTGCACAGCTACTTTACTGTGAAGACAATGAGTGAGATGGGAGCACACAACGTTTTGGTGGATACTAAAGAAAAGCCACAGTCACAGGCAGTTCTGTCCAGCAAGAAATCAATAGCACAACACAGAGTATGCTGGTGAATCTGGTTAAGCAACTTCAGAAGAAAAGTCTTCTCAAGAAATCATTTTGAAGATCTGGAAAACCCAACAACAAACCCGCCATTGACAACACAAACCACTTGCAGTCACTATTCTATTTGTTGTCTGCCTGTGACCGACTCCCCCCAAAACCTCTCCTACAGGCAAGTGTTTTCCTTGAGCACGTGGATAGCATATGGTAACATACCTATCTTCCCTGTTAAATAAAGGTCTCAAAATAATGGGAAGCTTGTGAACAGGTCTTTGTGATTCTGGAAGGGAGTCAGACCTTTATGTAATGTACAGGAAGTGCTTTTAGGAGCTTTGTGACTACAATGTCTATAAATATCTGCTGTATTAAAAACACAAGGACAAAAAAAAGCTTTGTCAGAAAAAAACAATATACTGTCATAGGGCAATTACACTATTACACTTTGCAGAAACTATACTCTGAGGCTGTTGGTTTATATTTTTAAGGAGAAACCTACAGCTTCCAGATCCTATTGGGCTAAACTCTGTTTTTCTAAAATCTACCCTCTTGTTCCATTAAGATCTTTTGGTTGTCTACCTGGGCTGAACTAGCACTGTTTTCTTGTACTTCTTGGAATAAAGTTTAATCCTGGGCAGAATCGTGGCCCTGTGTCATTTCCCACACTTGGGACTTTTGGGGGCAGTTTTTTGGGGGATAAGTATTGCTTTCACAGCTCTTAACAACAGCTGCAGCCTTTTCTTCTGGAAGGCCCTGATTAGCAGCCATAAGGACTGGCTTTAATTATCTGTGAAGGTCCGTTGTGAAGATTGGTTTGAGCCCCAGCTCAGACACCTGGGGAAATTTCCTTTCCCATCACACGAAGAAATCACAATGATTAAAATGATAGGAGCTTGTTCAAGGTGGAGAAGATAAACAGAATAGCATGTAATGACAAGGTACACCTTTCCCAAAGTCAAGCAATAAACAAAGTGAACTGATTTGAAGTCTTCCTCTGTAATTTCAGGATAGGCAAACCGCAGGCTGGTTTGTATCTCCAGCACTAACGCCCCAGGGGCAGACTCTGAGCCTTGTGTCTCCTCCCAGGATAAAAATGCCAATGCCTCAAGTCTGAAGAGCCTTCCAGCCAATCTGAGGTCCTTCTCTCTTCTACCTGCTTTACCAAGCTGACCATTACTTGCTTGACCATTATCCTCTTCTTCAGTGATTTCTACCCCAAGACAAAATTTTCCCAAAGGATCCTCTTAACTATGGATCCTTCTTTCTTTTTTTTTTAATATGTATTTCATGCCCTAAAGCTACAAGCTGTGAAAGATCAGACAGACCAGTCCCTCCAGGCCTGTTTTGGCTTGATGAATTGGCTCAGGTTTTTCTTGTGTTATAGTAACTGTGTAATTTCCTCCCCTTTCACATGTCTGGGGTTTTTTTTCATAACAGAAATTCTCCAAATATGAAAAACTTAAATGTAAATCCAATGTCTTTCAGCTGCCTGCCTTGCATATAACTGTTAATCCATTTCCCTACATCCCTTCCCTACATCCACACTCCAGCTGTTTGCTCCTTCTTTGCAGGCCGCCATCCTTTTAGAGCTTTCTGCATGGGGTTTGCCTTCTCCTTTAGACCTCAGCCATTAGGCATTTGTCTCAAAGGCTGAACTCAGGACTGTCTGATAAAAGCCTTTGGATGAGATAAGTTCCCTCTTGGACACTTTGTGATCATTTCCTGGAAAAGGCGTTTGTTTGCCTGGCCTGTGTCTGCTGTATCGGCTGCAACTCCTTATCAGCCTTCTCTTCCCTCTGGCCTCAGGCTCCTGTCTTTTCCTCTTCTCTGGTTTACCTCTGTGCCTGGAGCTGCTTCCTAGGAACTCCAGGCACAGACCATGTGCCTTCCCAGACCATGGACTTTCTATACTCCTGCTCCAATATTACCCAACTGCTGCTTGGTTCAGACTGGGCTCCCACTGGGCTCCAGACTGTCTGAAATTGGGATGGAAGTTGCTGTATGAACACTAGGTGACTTATAAAGTTAGGCAGTCAAAAATACAGACAATTATAGCATATTTGTTCTTCGGGGAAATGACTTGAGTGGGGTTTTAAGGCAGGATGTGTATAGCTGGTGCTTCAAAGACAAGTACCGTCTTTAAGCCTATTTCAAAGATTATCAGCATTCCCTACGAATTGCAAGATGCACAGATCAGACCTGTGGATTAGACACCATCTTTGTTGTAAATGGTTACATTTAAATTTAAACAAAAATGAATATTGTATGTGGTGAGAAGGAGGAGGAGAAAAAATGGTATGGGCCAAGGGAGAGTTATTTTTAAAACCCTCAAATACACATGGAAGAAGACACAGTAGAAGAATGGGAGACTGAGGACTGCATAGGGTAGTGCTGTTGTACTGATAAAAATAAGTAGAAGGAATAAGGATCTTCTCATTTTCTAAGACAACAAGTCACCATGTAAAGTGGCATAATGGTGCTTTTTTTTTTTTTTTCCTGTCTCCCTCCCTGAAAATACAGCCTGGGAGCACAGAAGAATGAGATTACCACATCTCATACATCACAGTTTCTAATGGAAGTTACAATGCTGTTACCACATAGTCATGGCACTTATCTTACTACAACTTTCTTCAAGGACATTGTAGAGCAAAACTCCAGAATTTCCTAAAATTAGACACATTTGGTGTCTGTTTGCTGTCTTTTGTAGAATTAAAATTCAACTCTGTGCAAATTTTATGTGCCTTGTCATAACACCCACTCATTCATTGCAGAAGAGGCATTCTATTGTCCTCCTATGACACTTCGGGATTGCAGCTGGAAGATGTGTCATTGGGACTCCCTTTGTTTTCTCACTATGAACTAGACACTTGTGGCAGATGCTGGATTGGCAGCCTCACAGAAGCAGATGCTCCAGGCCACCAGCTTGCACAAGTGGTGACAGTTCAAGTGTCTGGCTTCTGTATTGCCCTTGTCTCTTTGCTGCTCAACCACACAGGTTAATCAGCAGCTGTCAAATGGCAATGTTCAAGCACTCCTGGGCTGGGGTGGCAACTCACCTGGTTAATGCTGTGGGAGCACAGCCAAAGCTGAGAGAAGATTTAAGTTCTTTATTGCAGTCTTCTTTTCCCCCTTTTAGGGAAGGAGAGAGAGTTGCACTTGTTATTGCAGATCTGTGCCTCTACCTGCCCCTTTAGGGATGCCCTTCTGACAGTCTGAAATTGTCCTTCCTGAAAAAGAGAAACAGGATGAGAGAGGGACTGTGATAACCCATTGATAACCTCAGTCTGATGAGGAGCAGCTGAGGGAGCTGGGGAGGCTCAGACTGGAAAGAAGGAGGCTCAGGAGGAACTTTCTTGCTCTCTACAACCTGAAAGGAGGTTGTAACCAGGTGGGGGTCAGTCTCTTCTCCCAACTAACCAGGGACAGGACAAGAAGCAATGGTCTCAAGTTGCACAGGGGAAGTTTAGATTGGATGACAGGAACAATTTATTCACAGAAAAGGTTGCCAAGCATTGGAACAGGCTACCCAGGGAAGTGGTTGTGTCACTGTACCTGGGGATACTTAAAAGATGTGGCACCGAGAACAAGGTTTAGTGGTGGACTTGGCAGTTCTGGGTTAACAGTTGGACTGAATGACCTCAGAGATCTTTTCCAACCTAAACAATTCCATTACTTCCTTTTACAATTGCAGACAGCAGAGCTGGTCATCTTGTTGTGATCTTTACAGTGACTACGGTCAGCAGGACTCAGATTTGGCACTGCTAAGACTGCTTTGCCACCTGTGTGATGTATTGCTGTCACTCCTGAGTGTTTGGGTGTCAAAGGCAAAAGGATAATAGTGAAGTCCTTGCTGACTCCACTGTATCAGCCTATAAATGTACACAGGTGCCCGTATCCTCTGAGCCCCATGGACTGGTAAGAACCTGATCCTTATGCACAGGACTTCTGAAATATAAACAAATAAGTATGTACATACAGCACATGCATTATATATGTGTTTATGTATACTAGAACTTAGGAAATAATGTAATCAAGTTCTTTTTCCTGCTAAAGCAAATCACATAATAATAATAATAATAATAATAATAATAATCTATTACATGAAAGGATCAAGCTTCATCCTGAGAACTATTAGTGTTGCATCTCTCCAAACTCCTGTGTGAATGTTGTTTCAGAATATCATGGCAGTGCTCTGCATTAATATTTCATTTCTAATTTCCAGCCTAAGCACATCCACCACCATATTGGGCCCATTGATTCTGAGCAGTGCTGATTCTAAGTTTCAGTCATTTCCTTTCCCTCAGATCTGCCCATGAATGTATTTACAGAGAGAGAATCCCTCCCTTCTCAGACTTTGTTTTGTGAGACTGAATAACTTCTTTTAGGTTACTCACACCCCAGTATGGTTCAAAGAGACCTTGTCTGTACCTTGTCCAGCCTAGGGTGAACTCAGTAATATCAGAGGTCTTTTCCAACCTAATTGATTCTGTGATTCTATTCGAAGCTGCATTTACTTTGCTTGAATGTCTTTGGATTCATTTTTCAAGCGTAGGTCTTACTAGTTAAATGACAACATCAACATTTCCCTGTATAATGGAAACACTTCTCCTGAGAAGCTGAATAATCATATTTGTAATTTTTGTGGCTGCATCTTGTTAATTAATACAGCCAATTACTACTCTGATTTCTCTCAAGACATATCAATAGTTTCAAACAAGTAGCTTCTCACCACTGGCTGAAATCCAAGACCAGTGCAGGAGCTTGCCCTTTGAACTGTCATCTTTCACACCAAAAGGCTTAAAAATAGTAAGAGTGTAGTTGGATTAGGCCAGTATTTTATTAGTTTCTTCCCAGTCCAAGACTTCCTCTTTAAGCAGCCATGTCTAGGGCTTGTCTCACTTTCGGGTATATGAAGCAATCTTCAGAAACATGAACTAAATCTAACTCTGGATTGTCCAAACTGCAGTGTTGATTTTGTTAGCATGGAAAACACTTCAACAGCAGAATGTAAAGGCAAAAAAAGGCAGCATGGATGCTGCAAGAGGAATTTGTATGATGACATTTGCTTTGACAAACTCGAGTCATCAAAACCTAAGCTAGTTGTGTGGTTTCCCTCTACAACCACCAGAAAGATGCTGGCACCTCTCCAGGGTTTTTATCACTTAGGATATTTTATTTTAGTATCTGTTTCCCATCAGGGCCTGCTTCTTCCTTTCCACAGATTGTCAAGTGAATCTGCATCAGCAGAGCAGCTGAAGCATGCAGCTAAAATCAGGTGAAATGAGCCTCTCCTCACCGTTTACCTTAAAATTCAAAAGAATACTCCAGACAACAACACTTGGATTTTTCACACATCGAGAAGAAAACGGATCACAGAGCAGCCCTCTGGGATGTCAGGGAACAGTTTTAAAAGAACTAAGCTCCCTAATTCTGGTCTTTATCGACATGTCATGAGGCAAATATAAATACTGATAGAATAACATGAGATGTTTAACACAGGTTTTTTTACAAAAACAAGTATTTTTTTAGAATGTTCTTTGCATGAACTGCTGTAATTACAAATTAAAACAAGAATAAGTTTCTGACTTCTGATTTCCCACTACAGAGCTCTGATTCTATGGTGGGTAAAATGGTGAAACAGGAAATTTCCTCATGTTTCCATCTGCTCATATATCAGACTGACTCTGTCTTCTAGGAGCTCACTCTGAAAAAAATATGGTCTTTTAGCAGACTGGAGATTTTAAACAAAACTATTGTTCCCCCTCTTGTTTATGATAAAAGGTAATGAAGAAAATTTAGGAGTTCATGAGTACAGCAGGAGCTCTGGAATAATTATTAACAGGAATTTCTGAAAAGGAAAGAATTGTCGTGTGAAGGGTCAAGTCATAAGGATTAATTAGATAGAAGAAGGGATGCTGACTTTCAAGTAGTCTGGCCTGGAAATAACACAGATGGAGAAGTGAAAAAGAATAGAAAACATCATGTCTGCAAAATGTTCTCTGAGTGGGTGTTTTTGGGAGAAGGCCACCTAAAGGATTCAGCTTTTGGTAGGAACAGTATGCATTATTCCTGCCCAAATTTGTGGGTAATTAATTCACAAATCAGCTGATGGGTTAGTTAAATGTTGCTTCCTTAGAATAACAGCCAGATTTGCAAGTACCTTTGACAATACACTTTCGGCAATTCAGGGAGTTGCTGGAGCACATTCTCTATCACACACTCCCCTCTGCACTTCCTGGGGGGCAAATGCAAGCCCAAACAACGCTACAAACTATTCCATATCTAATGTCGTTGTGGTGTTTTCCTCTGCATACAAAAAGCTTACAGTTCTTTGCACCTTTACTGGGGAAAGTAGCAATAATCTCAGTTCACTGGCGTGCTTAAAATGGGAACTGAAAAACAATTTACTTGTCGGCACCCAAATCCAAGCTTCTGTTTGCCTCTCTAACTTTATTGTCTCTGAAAGCAGAACAAGAACTGCTTTTCATCCTTCATGTTGAGACATTGGTACCTGTTAAAGTGGACATACAGAGTCAAAATCTCTGCTTGTAGCCAGTGAGTGAAACAGAAAACTCATATTCTGCTAGTTTTGTGGGAATATTCTGTGGTAAAATGAATAATCGCCAATTATTTAACTTCGTAGGAGGGAAAATATAAAGCCATCAGGTGTTCTGAAGTTCTCAGTCTGTGTTAAGCTGACCTTGGCGTCTCTCTAGAAAACCTGGTGTGTATTCTTGGCAGCAGGCAGCACTTCCCCGAGGGAGAGGATATACAAGCCTGCAGGAATGTAGATAAACATCTAAGATCTTACTCTGCATAAGAACAACAACAAAATAATCAGTGAAAGCCTCCAAAGAGCTGCTAAGGGGCCCTTCTTTACAGTCACAAGTACCTTACTGAGAGGAAAGCAAACTCTTCTAATTGAAAATATTTCATATTTATTATTATTAGATCCAATCACAATTCTGACTTCTTAAAAAAAAAAAAGAATCGATGGAGTTTAGTTTTTCTGGGGTTTCGTTTTTTCTGGGGATGGGGAGGCAGAAATGTATGTCTTTTCTAGCACTAATTGTTTTGTCAGTCACTATTAACATGACAACTTTCAGAACCAAAAATGCAGGAAACCATTACTTTGTAAAATTTAGCAGCTTGCAGGAAATCTTATACACTTCACAGAAGCATCTACTGACTCCAGCAGTACATAGAGTTCAGTCAATATAACTGAAGGTGAAGGGGTGTGATTGTCAGGGGAAATAGTATTTATTATAGAATTTTCTAAACAGTTGGTCACCTCTGGCAATTCCACAGACATAGAGACTGCCCCTTGGGAATGCTATTTATAAGCTCAAAAGCATCTGAACAGCACTCACAAAAAGGCTGCCAGTTTCAAGAAAATTAATGACAATCTTACATTGTCAGAAAATGAAGAGAGAAGAGGCTTTGTGCTGAGCTTAAGGCATGAAGTGTATTTGCACTCCTTTGTCTTGTCCTCCCTGTCGAAGCTGGGGTATTGATGAGAACACACTGCTCATGGCATTGGCAGCTCAGACAAATCAATACAGGTAAATATAAACATGCAGGTAACTTCACATCCCTTTTTCTAAAAGGCTCCCAAGAGCCTTACTAGAGAAAATAGTGTGACTTCAGGTCCTAGAGCCTTCAAGGGGTGGCTTTGCTGTACTTCCATTAAAAAAAAACCAAAAAACAAACCACAACCCCCAACAAAATCACAAAAAACCACCCAAGACAATCACACTCAAAAGAGTTCCCTGAGTGCAAGTAATATGTACAGAGTTTCTGCACCTAATCCATCTTTTTGGTGATAGACTAATTTTATTTGTGATTTTAAACATTCCAGTTGAACACAGCAGTCCATACTCCTCTAAAGACTATCAATTCCCTCTTTTAAAAGTTGTTCAGTGTCAAAGAGTGGCACGTTCCAATTGGTGTGTCCGTGGCTCAGCTGCTGTTGGCACCACACTTACAGCACAGAGGGCCTGCAGGGGTATCAGAGACTCTCCTTTGAACACAAAAGCACTTCAGTTGTTACCATCCTCTTACCTGTGGCACAGAAAAGTACCCTAATATATAACATGTGCATTTACCGTGATACAAGTTATTTATGATGATGTATCAAATGCTTTAATAAAACTCACTACCTTTTGGGCAAACTTCAGATTATTGCAATTAGGGCTGCACTGCTGTTACTAAAGGACTGAGGGGAAAACTACATTGCTAATACTGTTTATTTTGTATGAAGTCATCTCTGCAGAGAAAAGGCTTCGTGTCCCGCTCTCAGAGCATGTGTGAGAACTGTTACAACAACAAGCAGCTTTCCGTTACTTTTATTTTGGAAAGACAAAATGGCTGAAGGCCACAGCTGTTGATTTATTCAGATGCCGAAGGAAACCATTAGCCCATTGGACCCTGAAGATGAGATTTCTTTGTGCTAGATGTTAATAAAAGGAAATCCTAAACAGTGGCTGCCAAAGGGGACTTAATACAAATGCAAAACGCCAAATGTACCTTAAAAGGAAGGAGGAAGATTGTTGCTTATTAGAGAAATAGAAAAAAGCCCAACAAAAACAGTGAAAAGCACAGCTTGCTTTTTTTCCTACTTCTTCTTAAGTACAATGTGATGTACAACCAAACTGTGAGAGGAAAACTCTCCTGCATTTAAATCAAACAGAATACCTTTGAAACATACGGCCACACATATGGCTGTGCCGTTAACGGCTACGTGTCCACGTGGATTGGTTTTTTTATCAGCATAATGTGGATGGAGCTTCTCCACAAACTCCCTGCTGTTTGCAGCTTTGTTTTAATTAGATGAAATAGCCCAGTATTAAATGAGCTGCATTCTCAGAAGAGATGTCAAAGAAAAAGCGTCATAGCCATCGGGGTAGGTAACTCCTCTTTCAGATTACTGCTTTAGTGGCCCTGTGGAAGAAACATGATTAATCATTGCCCCTACTTAGCCTGAATTTCAGAAATTCTTCCCCCCTCCAGTTCTTTTCTTTTAAGATTCTACAGTTACAAGTGCTTTATTTCATATGTGTGGAACAGAATTGACATTTCTAAATGCCATTCAGGACTTTAAAAGTATTTAGTACTGGACAAGCTGTCATTTATAATAAGGTTTTAATCAACACTGGGTCCTATTTGAAGGATGTATTTTTATATGACACAATGAGGCCACAGAACTGAAACTTGTCCTGGCTCCCTGTCTTGTCCTCAGCCCAGCAAAAGGTGGTAAGGCACGGGAGATTTTGGCATGTGGCAAAAAAATAACACAAGGAGAAGGAACAGCACTTGCTAGTCAGGGCTAGAACTGACTATGGAGAAGAGAAAGGGATTGACTGCACAGGTTGATGACGATGGAGGAAATAGATCAAGAGTGGTTAAACTTGAAACAAAGCACAAAGGAATTCATTTCTGCTGGCTGATGTTCATCAATATTTTCAACCAAGAGTTTAACCAATCAACAACAAACCACGTTTGTGGTGTTGCCACAACAGTTTCCAGTTATAGACAAATCAAATTAGGAAAAGCTTCCAGTGTCCATATGACTTCCCTCATTTTGGTTGTTTGCTCATTCTATGTGGGACAATGCAAAGTGTTTACGAAGCTGGTTTACAAAGCCATTTCCAGTTATTTTGCTGATCAACTCCCGAGTTCTTATAGATCAGCATTGATCCACACTCCATGGTTTGAAAAATACAGCACTAGAGCATGACTGCTTCGATAGCCTGAAATTTGATAGCACCCCAAATTCCTTAGTATCACCAGCTGTGTGTAGGAACATGGTATTTCATCCTTCCTCAGCAACCATCTGCCAGACAGATGACTGAGAACTCTTTACCTGGATGGAGGAAGCTGTGCTGTAGTTGCAAAAAGTCCAGCCTATGAGCCCTGTATGGCTGCTAATAATGGACTGTCTGAAGGGGTTAGGAAGAAAAGAAAGACAAAGCTCCTTTTGCTTCTTAACATAATGCAAACACCCCCAGTAGGTAAAAGAAAGAATAGGTTAAATGTTAGTGTGCAAGCTTAATTTGCCTCCTTCTTGAAAATCTACATTTTGATACAGCTTTTATGTCCAAAACAGCAAAACAACGGCTCTGTGTTTTTACGTTTTCTCTCCTTTTTTTTTTTTTAAATTTCATTTTTAAAGAGCTGTGCCTCATTCTGTGGAATAAACAGATTCACTCTCCACTGCGTATGCAGTGAAGGGAAAAATACTGTGTGTGCTGAAGGAATACTTTCCCACAGTTTGTTTGTTTTTAAATGAAATATATCTACTGCTTCTTCAAACCAGTAGAGGGAGTTTTCTCATCCAAATAATTTTTAAACTTCTGAAACACAAACCTGTCTATTTTTTCAGTAATGTTATGTTACCTACTGGGAACTGCTGCTGAAAATAAAAAGGTGAAATTTTACTATCTAGACTGTTTAACTCCTTAGTGCTAGAGGCCATTTCCTTCCAACCAATTTTTATGGGTGTTATTGTGCAAGAAAGTGCTGCAATGAAACATGCAGTGGAGAATTAAAAGCATGAAAAATCTACTCAGCTGGAACGTTTGGGAGCAAACTATTTGGTTAAAGGGGAATGTGCAATTATTGCAGTGCATGTGCCACTCAAATGTGTGTGAAACCACAACATGGTAACAGCTGACACATGATTTAAAAAAAAAAAAATTCAGTTCCTTTATTTTTTTTTTTTTTTGTGCTCAAGAGAGAGAAGTTTTGAAAGTTCTGGGTTTAGGTTTCTTTATTTGGAAATAGTGGACTACTTTTAAGATAACCACAGTGGCAAAAAAAGTTCAAGCGAAATATTCATTGTAGCACTACTAGGGAAAGAGTCTCTTATTATTCCTAGGGTTTCTGTGAGGGAAAACAAAATCAGCTCCAGTGGTGACAAATTGTATCATTCTTATTTTGTGTTATAAACCTGCATACCAGGCTATACACAACAATCTCTCTTGTAAAACAAGATGATAGCAGTTACTGACGTCAAGAGTGAATACTATCTTGATCTGGAAATGGCACAACTCTTCCTCTCCCAAAAGCGAGCAAGAAATTCAGATATTCCACTTAGCTCAGTCATAGAGCATTTAAATAGCTAAGATTTCATTTTTAAAAGGTCAGTTGAACAAACTAGTGAGAAAATAATGTTATTTTGTGGAATCTAATTGGATTTGAAAATGCTTGGAGACAAATACACACTTTTATAGTTCCATAGCATCAGAATATCAATGCTCTACATTCTGCTTGAACTAAAAGAAGAGATTAAATAAAAAGCAAGATCCAGTGTTTCCTCTGTATCTATCAGTCTAAGAGCAAAACTATAATTTCCAAGGACTGCACAAATACCAATCATTGCCTAATATCCAAGGGAAAATGGCTTGCTAAATGTTTTCAGTTTTAACTGATGTGGAAAGTGAGGAAGGTACTCACTGTAGGTAATTTAGAAGGCGATTATTGGTAAATAAGCACTTAGCACCTGACACCAGACATAACGCATATAGAAAAGAAATGAAGTAGTCACGTGATTTAACAGTTGAGCCAAAATAGTTAATAGCCTGGCACAGATGTATTTTCCTCACATGTATTATAACTGTCAACTCATATGAGGGTGCTAAATATGGGTCCCCGTGCTGCTCTGAGTCACACATGAGCAGATTCTCAGTGCAGTGGAGCCTTGTCAGACTCAATGAAGCACGAGGCAGACACAACTGTCAGTGCCACGCACCTCACAGACCACAGCCCCAGGTTCAGACAGAAAACTGTACAGGGCTGTAGGTGATGGTTTCAGCAGCATCAGCCAGTCATCCACAGAGGAGGAGACTCCTGGACTCAGCAGCCACAGGGGTTCCCTCAAGAGACGTCCCGTTTCTGCCTCACTGGTACTGGAAGGGGATTCACAGGACCAATGGGATGCTGGTGCATGAAAGGTTTGGAATAAAAATCAGGTTTTGTACGCAGACTGCTTACAAGCTTTGAGCCAGCCCGGGCCACAGTTATCAAGGCATGTGGAAATAAAACAGAATTTCAAAACAATGTCTTGCTAGTCCAGAGCATAAGAACCAAGAACTAGGGCTTTGCTCTCCAGGCTGTTTTAGGCTGAGGGGAGGGCCAAAGGTAGCTTTGTGTCAGCATGAGTGAATATGAACTGGAATGAGATTTTTGCTCCAGTTCAGAGCAGCTTCCAGAAAGGAGGCTAAAGGGAGCTCCTTCAACACTCCATAAACATGTACACTGTGTACATTTTTTGTCTCACCTCTCATTCCTGCACACACAGCTTTGTGTCAGGGTTAAAGAAGTTAAAAATCAGATGAAATTTATAGTTCCTCTGGTCCTATATCCTTTTTTTTTTTAGCATGTAACTCTACAAAGGAAGTGGAAAAAAATGATACAGGAGACAGATGATGATAATTCATCTTCATGGGACTTATTTTCTGAATTTTGTAAATTAATGCAGTACTGGAAACCTGAGGGTGCAGGAAGGTTGTATTTTTATAAAAAATAGATTCTCCTTTTAAGGGGAAAATCATGTGGCCATTGATCAGCATTAAACACTGCACCTGCTTCAAGGAAATTCTGACTGACTGGTACGTTACCAGTTCCACTGTCAGAAAAAATGGAAGCAGCCTGCCTCAAAGTACGGTGAAACAGATAAAATATCATACTGTGGTGTATGCTTGTTTATACACTTAGATTTCACATGTTGTCTTTATTGCTCATTATCTGACTCATTTTCTGTTTATGCGCCATGAGAAAGATGCTAAGCAAAAGCTGACTCCTGGAAATACTTGACATTCTTTTCAGGCTAATTTTGTCCTGAGCTTGGCTGAAACGGCTCATTTTGAACCACTCATAAAAGGATGTCTGCAGCAGGGAAGACAGAATATTTTCATTTCAGAGAGCCCTGCTGTGTTATATTCCCTGATTTTCATCAAAACCAGACCATGTTTACTTGTCCCTTTGGCCTCAGGGTCAGGGTTTTTTCTTTAAATCACTTCAATTCTAAGTAGTCGTTTCACTCATTCCTGAGTTTCCCACAAAAACCTAAGCAGTGGAAGCCTGATATAGCTTGGGGCACTTTCCTAAGTACATCTCTGAAGTAAAAAAAAAAAAAAAAATCCAACAACAAAAAAATACCCTTACCCTGTAAACTCTTCAGAAGCAACGCATGAGCCCACAAACATGAGCATGAGGTTCATGAGGTTGGCCAAGGGGACGTAGCCGCTCTCCTCGCTAGGTCTCCCTGCATGTCACCTTCCACGGGCCAGCTGAATGGCCTGGTCCCTGCAGCCACAACAGCCCCCAGATCTTCACTTCTCTGACCAAAAGGGGCTTCCCAGGGTGGTGGTTTTGGGTAAGGCCAGAGGCTGGAGGCTGCTGTGGGAGAAGGTGGGGAAGGGCCTCATCAGCATTGGGTTTGCTGAGAGACTCTGAGGCAGTTCTACTGTGGGCAGAGACCCCACCTTGGGTTGGCAAGGGGTCATTGCCCCTCAGGCAGGGGTGGCTCCACAGGAGGGACTGAGAAGTGGGGCAGCAGTGGGGCAGCTCACTCTGACCCAGCCAAGGAAGAATCATAGAATCACAGAATCAATTACCTTAGAAAAGACCTCTGAGATCATCAAGTCCAACCCATGACCAAACACCACCAGCTAGACTGTGGCACTGAGTGCCGTGTCCAGTCTTTGCTGGATGTCCCTCCAGGGACAGTGACTCCACCATTTCTGGGCAGCCCATTCCAATGTCTAATCACCCTTTCTGTGAAGAAATTCCTCCTAATGTCTGACCTAAATCTCCCCTGGCACAGTTCAGGAATATGCCCTCTTGTCCTATTGCTGGTTGCCTGGGAGAAGAGACTGGCTCCCACCTGGCTACAACCTTCTTCCAGGTAATTGTAGAGGATGATAAAGTCACTCCTGAGCCTCCTTTCTCCAGGCTGAATCCCCCCAGCTCTCTCAGATGCTCCTTGTTGGACTTTTGCTCCAGACCCAGAGGAGAAGGGGGGCTCTCACAGTGAGTGAGTGGGGATGGGGGCGGCCTCAGTAGTGAGGGGGTTGGTGCTGTCCATGAGCCAAAAGGCCAATGGGATCCAGGTGTGCAGTAGGAACAGTATTGCCAGCAGACTGGGATGGGATCCTGCCCCTCCAGTCAGACCCAGTGAGACACATCTGGAGTGCTGTGTCCACTTCTGGGCTCCTCAGGTCAAGAGAGACATGGAGCTCCTGGAATGGGTCCAGCAGAAGGAAACAAAGATGATGAAGGGACTGGAACATCTCTGTGATGAGGAAAGGCTGAGCGAGCTGGGCCTGTTCAGCCTCAAGAAGAGACACTGAGAGGGGACTCATCCATGTCTGTCGAGGTCTGCAGGGAGGGGACACAGGATGGACCAGGCTCTGCTCGGGGGTGCCCAGCAATGGGACCAGAGGCCATGGGCAGAAACTGATGCCCAGAAAGTTCCACCTGAACATGAGGAAGAACTTCTTTACTGTGCAGTGACTGAGCAATGAAGCAGGTTGCCCAGAGAGGGTGTGGAGTCTCCCTCACTGGAGATACTCCAGAATCATCTGGACACAATCCTGTCCAAGTGCTCTGGGATGACCCTGCTTGAGCAAGGAGTTTGCACCAGATGACCCACCGTGGTCCCTTCCGACCTGAACCATTCTGTGATTCTTTGAGAGGATTAGAGGGGTTCTGGGAGGTGTGAGGGGTATGTGAGAGAGTGTGAGAGAGTGTGAGGGGTCTCTGATGAGGGACTGTGAGGGTGCTGTGAGGAGGATATGAGGATGATGTGAGTGGGATGTGATGGGCTGTGAGGGGGGGGGCCGTGAGGGGACTGAGATGAGGGGCTGTGAAGGGGTTATGAGGCGGTTATGGGGGGCTGTCAGGTGGATGTGATGGACTGTGAGGGAGGGCTGTGAAGAGGGTGATGAAGGGGCTGTGAGGGGGTTATGAGGGGGATGTGAACGGCATGTGATGGGCTGTGAGGGTGCTGTGAGGACTGAGGAGGGGCTGTGAGGCGGGTGATGACGGAGATGTGAGGGCTGCGGACGCTGTCAAGGGAACGGTGCCGAGGGGACGGCGCTGAGGGGGCCGATGCCGGGGGCGGCCCCGGGGGGGCGGTGCCGCTTCCCCGCGCGGGGGGCGGGGCCACGGCGGTGCCGTCACCCCCGCCTGGCAACGGCGTGGGGGCGGGGGCGGCGCGCGGCTCTCGCGGGACTTGGCGCCCCCCGCGGCGGGCAGGGCGGAGGCAGGGCTGGCGCTGCCCGAGCGCGGCTGAGGCGGCGGCGGGAGCGGCGGGAGCGGCAGGACGGGACGGGACGGGACAGGACAGGACGGGCTGGGCTGGGACGGGCGAGCGGCCCCTCTGCCTCGGGCCGCCCGCGGCTCGGAGCCGCCCCTTCCACGCCCGCAGCGCCCGCGGATGGACCCGCCGGGCCCGGCTTGAGCGCGTCGGCGGGACCCGGAGCCGCTCCGCCGAGCCCGGGCGGGCGGGCGCAGCATGGGTGAGTGAGCGCCGGCGGGACCGGACCCTCCTCCCGCTCCGCCCCGGGGGAGCGCTTGGGGCGAGGGGACGGCGCGGGGCCCGGGGCAGCCCCCGGTGTGCCCGGGGGCGGGGGCCGATGGAGGAGCTGCGGGGCCCGGCAGGTGCCCGCAGGTGCTCGGTGAGCGATCGCTCCGGGGAGAGGCCGGTCCCGGGGGGTCTGCGGGTTCTCTGGGCTTCGGTGGGGAGAGCGAGGTGTAAGAGCGAACACTGGCCCCGTGCTGGTTGGAATAAAAGTTTCTGTGGTTAAATCCAGCCCTCCTTTCGCTTTTTTTTTTTTTTTTTTTCCCCCTCCCTACTCGGCTTCAGTTTGAGCTGCACCTTCACCCGTTTCTCCATCGAGGTGTTGGCTTAAAGAGAGACAGAGCACAGCGACCGGGAGCGTTCCTGTGTTCGTGCTGTGCAGGTTCAGGTTTACGCTGGAAGCAGTCGGTTGTACTGCGTTTGGTTTTTAATGGGAGAGCGTCGGCGTGAGGACGTGTGAATGACTTAAACACCGCTCAGCAGAGCTCTCTTTCCTCACAGGCAGTGTCCCCACTGATGTTCAAAAGGGTCCACTGACCATTTTGTTTGTCTTTGATACCTCCAGTCTTGTCGCACCTCTTGCTCTCCTGTGTAACATCATCTCCATGTACTCTGGAGAGGTGCGTGTTACACTGTGTGCTTATGCTGCTCTGTGCAAATGTGCTATTTTAGAGCGGGATTTAAGCTTTTTAAGTGCAAGGATACCTGGGTTTTGAATAGCTCTTCTTTATCTCCATCTTCATCCCTATAAAACTGAAGAGGTGCAGGGTGTGCAGGTCAAACGTGCAGTTACTGAAGCAATAAAAGCTCCTCCTGACTCGTTTTCTACTGATTATGAAGATGGGCTTTCAGTGTTTTCATTTCAGTGAAAGAAGCCTTATGTGGCCAAAGCACACTGAGAGTGAAGTCTGGAGCTTTAAAGTGAAATGAGTGTTTTAAGATCTGATGCAAACCAAACTCTAAAGAACTTGCTTTTTGTGATTGTTCAGAATAGGTAAGACTTGCTGTTTATTTCTTTTTGGGCTGTGTTGTTTTATTTGCAAGTGAGAAGTGTCTGTCCAGGTCATTGCAGTGGCTTGTGATGGTAGTTCCTAAAGCATAAAAGTTTAGTGTGCTAATTAAACATTTTGAAGTCAAACTGCCATGATGAAATGTGAAGTACCTCAGGATTTACATATGGTATGTCTGGGTTATTAAAATCATTAGTATAGTATACTCTATTAGTACAGTTAGAAATACTGTGTAAGACTTAAGGAAGGACTGAGTCTAGTTTATGATTGTACATATGTATGATTATTGTGTGGTATAAAACCATGTATACATTGTTTTATGTATTTTTTCCTTAAGTTTCCTTTTCTTAAGGCACTCCTCTTCTGATGACAGTAATGAGCATGTTATTACTGCTGCAGAGGCTACTGAACTGAGTGGGTGCACACACTGTGTCAAGTATTGTTATTGCGTGGGTTATGCTAACCATAACAGTTTGTGTGTCTGTGCAGTTAGAGAACAGTTCCTGCCAGAACGCTGGCAAACCTCTGTAAAGGATTGTGGAATAATCCCAGAACCTTTTAAACAGATTTTCTCTGAAGGTGTTCTCCTTTATGCAGATTTCCAAGTGTTGCTTTCTTTTGATCGAAAGCAGAGAGGAATGTGTATCTCTAAGAGTGGAAAAGAACTAAATCTAGCTTACCCTGCACTCACTGTATTTAGTGGTGGCCTCACATTTTACCTTGAGAAGTCATTAGTTGATTATTTTATTACTGGCGTCATGGCAGAGCTGGTTCTTGATAAGAGATTGTTTGCCTTTTATGTCAGCTTGATGAAGAGATTTTACATGTGAGAGGTGGCTTAGAGGGGAGTGTTGAGTATCTCTGGCAGACTCAGGGGTTTCTGAGATCTAGGGAGAAGTAAGAACAGGGCAGTGTGACTCTGGAGGAACCAAAAGGAGAAGGGCAGAAGTACAGAATGCCTTGGAACAGGTTCTTTTGTGTTCTTTCAGTAGCTGGAAATTAGTGTTTCAGGAGCACGTGTCACTCAGGCGCCTGAAGGGTGGGGAGGAGGATGTTGTCAGAGGTGACACACGAGACCATATGAAGCTACTAGTAATGCCCACTGACACACTTGAGCTCTGTCATTATAATTCTTTGCATGTTGTACCAGCTTAATCATGTGGATTCAATATATGACTCCACAAACAGCTAGAGAAACAGATTATTTAAAGAAAAAAATATATTCAGATGTTCTAGGGGAAAAAGACTTTATTTGATTGAATTGTCCTTTGCTGTTTTGTGTTGATATCCACTTGGAGAGAGGTAGAGTTCTGTGTGTTGGTGCATTGTAACATCTGTTTGCTTATATGGCTCAGTAACTGATAATTGGCCTAATTATAGTTAAGAAATGGTTGACTATACAAAATCTGTGTTAACAGGAAGGTTGAGCTAAATTTGCAGAGTCTCTTTGCAGCTAATTATCATATGGTTTTCCAACTAATAAAGAAACATTACAGCAACAATTGATAAACTGCCACAGTGGAACACTGAAATCTACTGAACTCCTGTCAGTACCTTCTTACCTATATGCATGCCCCCTCCTCTTTTATTTCCAAAAATTTGTACAAGCTTTGATTTTTGGTTCCCGTGAGTCACTACATTTGAAATTTTCTGCATTTGATCTTCAGACAATTTTGTAATTTTGGAATACTTTGGGAAGCCAAACATACTTGTTCATTGCCAACAGAATAAGTATAAATCTGTTTGATCTCTAGAGTAAGTTCATTGAGCATTAAACTTGAGTGAAGCCTTTTGCTTTTTTCACCTTCATGTTGGCAACAGAAAACAATCGTACAAGGTTTCTGTAAGCAGACTGAGAGCTTACAAGAACCTATTAGAACATTACTTCAGGGTTTGCTCTTTGATTTAAAAGCAAAACAAAAAACTCCACAAAACCTTTGCAATCTCCCCCTTCTTCCTCCCCACCCCCTTAAAAAAATGGGATACTCCATACAACCCCAAGCAAAGTGGATAGTATAGATGAACAGTCCTTTTGCTAATATTTTACCAAGAAATATGTTAGATGGGATGCCCAATTGAACTTCTATTGAAGAATACAATGATTGAATCAAAAGTGCAAGTTGTTAAACTTTTCTGTACTTGGAAGAGCCTAATGCTGACCAACTACACTTGCACTGGCCAAGCTGAGCAAGTACTTTCTTACTTCATTTCTTTATTCTAGACAAAACTGTAAGGGAGGATGATGTGAAGTTGACCTCTGGAAGAGAGATGCCTAAGCTACTGGGAAGCCTAATTACTGTGACTGGGAAGAGCTGATGGATACTGAGTTTGGGTCAAGATAGAGGAGAAATCCCATTGAAAGGTGCAAGAGATTCTGTCAGCTCAGCTCTTGCATTTTCCATTTTTTTTTTCTTTTTTTTCTTTTTTTTTTTTTTTCCCAAGAATGGAAGAGCTGCTGTACTGAGAGCCCTGACTGTGGAGTGGGTAGGGAGGAAAAGGATATGGAAAGCAGGTTTGAAATGGAAAGTTGTTCTTGTTTGGTCCGACAATCAGTAATTTATGGGCTTTCTCAGAGGTGTCTGTGGTTTCGTCAGAGCTTTTTTATAGATAGGAACAGACCATGAGGGACTTGGACCAAGGGGCATGAAGAATGTGGTTTTGCCAACCACAGCTGCCTGTGACAGTGGAAGTCCCTGTTTAACATAAATGGATGTGTGTGTGGGAAATATGTCCTTTCAGTGTGAGGGTATGTTTTTGTTTTTTGTTTCAAAAACTGCTACTTACTCTACCTGACAGTATTTTTTGAGAAATGGGGGATGATTGATTGGTGGCTTCAGTTTGAGAAGTTTTTCCACATCTACTTTTGTCCTGTGTCAGTCATTCCAGGTGATGGTCACCTTTACCTGATGGTTACTTTAATTTTTATTTCACTTTCATCTTGTTGAGGAGAGTTGCTCAGGACTGTGTATTTGTTATTCAACACTTAACTCTGTGCAGGGGTATAATATTTACTGTCTTGGTTTCTTCTGTTTTCCTTACAGTTCTTGTTTCAGCTAGGTAGGATCTATACCTTGAAATCTCTTTACCTTCACTGGCTTTCTCTGTTGTCCGACTGTGCTTGAGGTTGTTTTTTTTTTCTCTTGAGTGGGTTTTTGTTGCATAAACACAGGAAATGTGTGGTCAGGCACCCTGTGCTGGCTGGGGCTGAGCTGCCCGCTCTGTCCTGCTCTGGCTGTCATAGCTCTGCTCCTCCATCCGCTTTGCTTCCTTGGAGGTGCTGTCACATATGACTGCTGGTCTGGTAGCTCCACAACCTGGCTTGATAAAAATGATTTGTTAGGAAAGAGCAGCAATGTATGTGCTTAAAGTGACTAAAATCATCGTGACAGAAGTGGGTGAGTTGATCAGGTGAAACTCCTTGCTAGTGGATCTGGGGTGGGGTAGTGATTTCTAGCAGCTGTTCCAATCTGCGATGGCCACCTGGGCCCTTAAAAAGTGTCTCTGGTTCATGATAGGGGTTTAGCCTTTTTCTTCTGTTCCTTTTAAAGTGGGTGTTTGTCTTTTTTAAGCTGGCATCCTGTATTTTGTGATGTAGTTAAATTTCATTCAGCTTTTTCTTGTCTGACCCTTTTCCTTTCCATAGCATTGCTTTTTTCCTCTTCTCTGAATTGTGAATTTGCTAACCATCTCAAATGTTCCCAGCTCTCCGTGAAGGCAATGCCTGAGCCTTTGCTGTCCCTTATCATGGACATGTGGTGATGAGAAACAGTTTTCCCCAGTGCTGTGCTGTCCCTGTGATGGTGGGAGCACAACTCTGCTGGAGCACCACCCGTGGCTGTCCTGCTGCATTGGAAAAGCAGGACTGAATCACTGAAACTGCCTTTTCAGTCACCTCTTTTCCAGAGTGATCCCTTGCTGTGTTAAATAACTGTTCCTTTTGCCCTGAATTTCTGTGTTTCTTAGCATAAACTTCAGACTTCAGTTCATTTGAATAATACAACGCCAGCACAACTATTTATTTTCTCTGACTAATGCCAACAAATGTTTTTGGGTGGGATTGTGTTTTACTGCTCTAGCCCCATGCAGAATTGTCTTTCTTCGTATAAAATCAGTGTGAAATACTGCTTTGTCAGAAATCCTGAACAAAGACAACGATGAATTGTAGATATTTTCGAACAGAAATTTAAGACCTGCCACTGCCAGAGTCGTGCATCAGACTGAAGGAGAAGTCACAGTATGTGTCTGTCTGCCAAATGAGTTAAATCTTTCCACTTTCGGGGTGATGTACGCTGGAGAGAATATAATATGAGGTCATTTAGAATATTAAGTTAACTTTTCTTAAAGGAATATACATTGCCTATAACACGCTTACAGTATTAGGCAGGATTACTTTCAGCAGAATAAATTAGAATTAATATTTTGAATAACTGAAAGAAGTGAACCATTTTCCTTTAATTTCAGCAGTTTGCATAGTGCTGATCTGTGGTGTTACAGGTGAGAGCTGCAGTTGGAGCTCTCCACTTGATGCTGAAGAGCTTTGTGATTGTAAACTGAGTTTACATTTGACATTATTGTAAAAGAAACTCAAACAAATTTTATCACTTTCACTGCTACAATGAGATAAACCATTACTTTAAATTATTTAAATGGCTTAAGCTTACACTGTTTCTTAACAGTAAGTAAATCACCATAAACATGATACTTTTTGTCGTTAGAGGGGTATGTAAATGGTTTTGGAATTAAGTCTTAGGTAGTCTCATTTATTTTTGCTTCTGCAGCAGCAGAATCTGAGATGCTGTGAATAGATTTTTGTGGATGGGAGTTACTAATGATTTTTACTTTAATGTTGAATAACAGTTTTGCCTGAGTTCCTGGCAACTTGCCTGACTTACCATTTAAAGAAGTCTCTTAAGTCATCAGTTTCTACCTCTTGGATAAAATTACTGAATGGTCAGCCTTAGTCAAATGTTTTGACTGTGTGTGGAGTTTGATCTTTGTAAGCTGGCACTGAAGTAAAGTCTTACCCTTTGCTTATCTCTGTCTAGTGAGCATTGTCCTCTTCCCTTCCTTTTACAAACCAGATCATGCAAAACTTTCCTGTCTTCCTGAATTAGCTTTCAGCCAGGCTGGCTCTCTAGCACTGAGACCAAGCTCATGGTGGCAAAAGGAGTGAATGGAAGCAGGAGGAGGATGTGGATGCTACTTACAGTGGTGTCAGCTGCAGCAGTTACAGCAGCTGACAGTCATGCCTGGTAGGGATTTTTGTCTTCTCATTTTTAGCTCTTCAGTTCAATTGTGGATTTATTGGTAACATACCAGTATACCTTAATTCCCCTTAGTTTGGGTTTTAGTTCCACCTCCCACCCCCCCCAGCCAGGTTGCATTGTTGTTTCCCTTTTCAGGAAAGATATAAAAGCAAACTTCTCAGAATGGTTCAAGTTACTTCCATTCAGTGCATCTTTGGGACTGGGGGATAAAATCTCCATCTTTGCTGCTTGAAGAAATAAATCCACAATTTTTTATCAAGTAAAGGAGAATCACATTGCTTAACTCTGAACTTGTATCTTGAGTTATGAATGGATTTGTTTTAAAGCTGCTTTGAGCGTAATGTCTCTTCTCCTAAAGTCTTCCTGTGGGTGCAGTTTCAGGCTGTGCTTCAGAGATAAGCTCAGGCTGCTGCCGCAGAGGTCCAGAGCTGTACCTTCCTCTCTCCAGCTTGCCGTGGCTCTGCTGGCTGTGAAGGATGAGCTGGTGTGGAAGAAACTCCTGAGCCAGGTTTGCCATCCTATCAGCTGAATGGCCTCACTCTGCCTGCACAGTTTGTGAGCTCCTGGGCAAGAGAGTGGATGGGACTGTAATTCAGGAGTCAGGGAATGGACAGTGTTTCTCCTTTTCCACTTTAACCTGCACTTACTTTGCACTAGATCCACCCTGAAGTTTCATCACTTTCTTCTGAGTGTCTATGTTAATTGCTCTCAAGCGTTTGTGATCCAGCAAATGATTATCTCACATTTCTTTATCTTCATTTTTAAAGTGGTTTTTTACCCTCCATCCATTTTAAGCCAGCCAAGTGTTCTTTTTAAACTGTGCCTCTAACTTGTTTTTTAAAAAATTGATTTAATACTAACTTTATAGAGAAAATAGTTCCTAAACAGCTAGAATTTGCAATTGAGGTGCCTTTTGTATTTCTGTGGATTTTGGTCTTGATTTTTCTCAGTAATGTATATGTTTGGAAAAGATAACTGAGCACAATATGTAAATATATGCCTCTGTCCTTCTGTATCATGGTTTTCTGCAGTTGGGCTGGACTTCAATGTTCCTATCACTTTAAATGTTTTTATGGAGTTTGGCTTATTTAGTACTGTCATAAACCAAGAAATGCAAGATTAACTAGAATAAACCTGCCTAAAACTTAAGGTAAATCACATTGCTGTTTGCACTCTTTGTGACATCTGAATATTTCTGTCGGGGAAGTTGTTAATTGCTAGAACAAATTGCCAGGAGAAATGCTAGATCCATCAGTTCTTGATATGGTCAGTCCCCTGGATGATGCAGATATCAGTGTGTTCTTTAATCTTCCCTTTTGGCAGATTTAGTGATCATGTGTCCATGCAATGATCTGGTTTAAGGCGCTGGCCAGAGTTGAATCCAACTGGAGGAGAACCAGCTGTGTCTGATTTGGCAGCAAAGTGCACTGACACACCCTGGAGCAGTATAGCTGTGAGACCAGCATAAGGGAACAGTGGTGTGGGAATGAGTTGGGAGAGACTGCAGGGTCATTCCCTTCAGCCTCAGAGTGTTGGAGTCACTATAAAATTGTTGTCTGTAAATGACTAAAGCCATCGTTCCTGAAAAGCAGAGCCCATCTGTTTTGCTTCTGAAGTGGTTAAGTGAAGAGCATTCTTTTGTTCAGAGTTTTTAGTAAGAGACTTGGCAAATTCAGTAGGATTTGTGCATTGCCTGGGAGTGACCATGGGGTTTCAGGTGACCATCTGACGGGTAGGGTCCATGGGTTGTTTGTTTGAAACCTGTGTCCCAAACAACACTTTGTGTTCAGCTGAGTTTGTGCTGTCCTGGAGCCAGGTGAAATGAGATGCTGTTCTGCAAGGCGGGCAGTGGAAGTGCTGAGGTGAGCAAGGCTTTTGTAGACTCAGAGATAAAAGCAAATATGTTAATCCCACGGGTATGGTAGATAAAGAGACAGCAGATCCTTCTGAAAAGTGCAACCAACAGAATATTTGCTTCTTATTAAGCATAAATTCTCATGAACTGTGCTGTTTTGCTCTGGAAAATCAAATGTGGTGCTTTGTTTGCCGGACCTCTGTGTTACTGAAAATACACCTTGTCCTTCAGCACAGGGAAGGAATGTTTGTGAAGTGGAAGATGATATTAAAAAGCATTACATTAAAACATTCTCATTATGAGAACTGTAAGTATAAGAAGAACTGCTTTTACTGCCTACCAATATCTGGGTAAGGATGTGATGCAAGGAAGTAGAGGAACTGGAAATTGTCTTGGTTGACACCCTTTACAGCTCTAGGAGAGCTCGAAGGCATTTCTTGTAGCCCAGTGTGCTATAGGATTGTCTGTGAATTACCTGTGTGGTGGTTGTCAACTAAAGGCACAATTAAGAGTGTCTAAAATTGCTTCCTCTATTTTTCGTGTGTTCATCATCTTATTAGATGCTTATTTTGGGGGGAAGAGAGTTTGCTCTTTCAATCTTAATTTTTCATTCTTCCTAAGAGAGAATTATAGGATACATAGATAGATTGTAATGTAAATGGCTTCTAATATGTAGGTTGTGCAAGAAAACTTGCCCTGTAGACAGCTAGTAGGAGAAAGCTGGCTGGGTGAATACAAGATAAAATAAAGCTGTTTATGAAACAGGAGATGTGCTGTCAGTAGAATAAGACACAGCCTGCCATCTCTGTGCAGCAAGGAGACTGTGCTGATTTCCTGTCAAGACAGAGTTGCTGTTCAGTGCTCTGTGATGCTTCTGCAGTTCTGAGCAGCAACAGAAGTGGTAAATCCTGACCTTGGTTTTTAAAGAAGCTGAGGACATACTGCTGATATTTTCCTCTCTTTGATTTTACTTTCTATTTTTTTTTTCTTTTGTGTGTGTGTAGGTGGGTCACCAGGGTTTTGCCTGTAGTTGTGAAACCTGTGGGGACAGGTTTCAAGGGGATTTCCTCTGGTTCCAAATTCCAAGCTAGTCCTTCAAGTGAATGTGTTGAGAACAGTGGAGGTGAGAGTTAGCTTTCTATGAACTTACTTTGGGTGCTTTGTGTCCTGACCTCAGCAACTGGTATCCTTTGCCCCAGACAGCTTTTCATAACCTCCTGTAAGTCCTCTGCTCCCTCCTCAAATTCTTCAAATACCAATCCTCCTGTTACTATCAATTAGCTCTGCAATACACACACCACATGCTGGAGCTGCTTCCAAGCTGCATATTTGGTAATTAGCCAGCCATCAGGTTAAAAGACCAAGAGTGCTGGGGCAGTCCTGAAGTCTTTTCCATGGGAAGGACTGAGGTTTGAGTGCTTCAGTGCTGACTCTGCAAAAAAAAAAAAAAAAAATATACAGCTCTTATTTTTGAGATGCTGCTCTTCTGGTGTGTTTCAGCCAAATGTGTGTACAGGGAGAGAATTGGGAGGGAAGCAAGAGGACAGCCAGATAGGGATGACCATGTAACCCTGGCTTCTTCAAGTGTTCAAGGTTATGATCAGGTACTAAAAAACCTCCCAGTCAATGAGGTGGGGGGTGATGGATGTACTGCAGTAGTATTGGAAGGTTTGGTCAACAGGAACCTTGTGTTATTCCTGAAAGAGCAATGCATGGTCCAGCATTTAGGAACGAACTACCTTACTGTCTACCAGGTGGCCTGAGCAGGATAGTAGCCAGGAAGTCATGGGGAGTGGTTGTACTTACAGGACTAAAATACTGTGTCCAGTTTTACTCCTCCCTCCCCTCAAATGCAGAGGGAATGCCACCAAACTGGAGAGCTGAGAGTGGTCAGGAGGGTGGTGCATGTGGTGTACAAGGAGTTGGTATAGCCTGGAGAAGGGAATGATGTGCTCTCCTTGGAGACACAGTGAAAAGTTGTAATTCAGTGGCTGCAAATGAGGACAATGGTAACTCCTGGTGAATATAGTGTGGAAAAATCATTATGAGAATTGAGTATTGGAAAAGGTGCCCAGGGTGGCTATTTTATCTTCATCCTTTCAAGACTTTTAAAATTTAGCTGGACAATCTCTTGAGCAACCTGGTTTGACTTTGAGATTAACCTTACTCTGAACAGGTTGGAATAAATAACCTCCAGAGATCCTTTCAAACTTTGTTTTCCAGTGACTGGATGCACTGCAGGCTATGCAGGTTGAAGTCATAATCTGAATTAAAAATTGTTTAAATAAAAATCATTTAAATCCTTCTAAATCCGTGTTACAAGTGGGTATTTAAAGAATTGATCTCTGAACTTTTAGAACATGATTGAGCTAATGAAATGATTTTGCCTTCTTTAAAACTATCTGACTGAGGTTGTAGGGTGCTGTTGAGCATTTGCTGTTTTGACTGGCTTTTGTAAGAATCCGTTGCATAAGGATTTCTTTCTGTGCTTTTCAATCCAACACTTCAGTTGGTTGTATTGATTAAAATGTCCACACTAAAAAGTTAATTAACTTTATTAATGCCACAATTATTATGGACTGTCCTGACAGCATGGAGTCAGATAGGAACATTTGTCCCTGTTTTAATGCTAAGCATATTTTGTGGTTTTTGCAAGATCCCAATCTGGGACCATTCAGACTCTTGCATCATGTCTCTTTTCAGAGATGAAGGGAACACTTTGTGCATGCTCCGAATGATGCTTTTAAGTTTCCATAAATTTATTTCAAAACCAGATTCTTGCCTTGTTTGCACAAGCACTAATTGTCATTCAGAATTAGATATATGCCAAATTGTAGGCTGTCTGTCAAAGCATTTCTGCATTTTTGCAGAACGTGAAAGGAGTTTTCTTTTGGTTTAAACCCAGAAGGCTCTCAGAGACTTTCTTGTTTTTGTAACTCATGAATTTATAACCTGGAGCTATGATCATGATGTCCTTTTTGGCTAGGGGAATCCTGAGAAAAATCTGAAGGAGGAGCTGAAGCTTTTGTAGAAACATAGGGTTCTGATATTGTAGGAAGGAAACTTTTATAAAATTCAAATACTTTTTTTTTTTTTGAGAGGGAGAATGACTTTGTAGAAAAAATCTACTATAAGCAACAGAGTCTTCAGCTTCAAATGGTGTGGTGTTTTGTTTGTTTGTTTGTTTTTAGCTAATTATCTAGTGGAGGCTTTAAGGGAAAAACTATAAATATGTTGACCCTGTGGTACTTTCACTGCTTATTTGGTGCTTTGGATTTGAGCTAAATCTGAATACAGTATGATTCTTTTGTTCTTCAGAGGTTTTTTGGCATGGCTTTGTTTTAGCAGCTTTTGTAATTTGGTGTTTTGTGACTCACCTTGAATGTTTTGCCAAGTAGATGTTATAAAATTAACTTCAGGGAAAAAACAGAGGAAGAGGCGTAAATCTATATATGGAACAGTGTCTGAGTCATGACTTCAGAAAAGGTGGTGTGTTTTTCTTAGGGTGCAGTCCCCTCTGCCCTCTAAGATCCCTGGTTTTCCCTGCATGGTGAATTAGTAGCATTCTTTCCCCTTCTGCTTGTGAAGAGTTTTACTGCCTTTCCTGCACGTGTCACCTCTCATTTCCAGGCTGGTTTCTTGCAGTGAGCTCAGTTCAGACTGAGAGAAATAACAAGTAGTACAAACCACCTCTTTCTGCTTAACATCACTTCCCAGGCAAAACATTTTGACCTCTTTTGTCCTTATAAATCAATAGTAGTATCAAATCAATAGTGGGTGGTAGAGATTTTATTCTTATACTTTCCATTTCATGTCTTCTCCTGCTGTGAAGAGAGGAACCTGGCAGTTCCCACTCATACAAGTGAGGGACTGAATCAAATCCACAGTTGTAATATTTATTAAGATTGTGACTGAGTTTAAGACAAGTATTTCTGATAACATGTCCTCCTTCTGTAGGAGACATGATGGATGAGTCTTCTAGAGTTGATTTAATAAACCTGCAGTGAGGAGTATATCCCTAAAATGCTTTTTTTCCCAGCTGACTGATAATGGTGGCATATCATCTACAGGGTACCGTGGTGGAATTATGAGGGTATATGTGGAGATGAGTTGCTTTAGCAAAGTGAAAATTGACAAACGTTTAATTTTCAGTTGTGTTCGGTCACACACAATGTTAAGCACTGTAATGCACTCCAGAAAATTACAGGAGCCTGCAGTAGGAAAATGAGGCCTATGTGGTTTTCACCTCTCAGGCCAGGCTGCTGGGCAGGGTTTCTGCTGGGCTGTTTAGTTTCATTCTCAAAGTATCCTGCTAATTGTACCTGAGCCAGCGCGAGAAGCTGCCGGCTGCTGTTAAACTACAACGAGTTTCTCATTAGTTGAAATAATTTGGGAGGAAGAGCATACATTTTTAACTGTTTTCAGTTGTTCATTGTCCTAATTATTTCAGCTTTACAGGGCTGTAAAATTCAACATGAACTTTTTATTAAAAATGCGTGGTGAGTCATTTCTTGGAGAATGCACCATTGCCTTACTCAATCTAGAAGTGCCAGGCGGATCCAGGGCGGCTTCCAGATGTGCTGACAGAACCAAGTCTCCTGGCTTTTTAGACTGTCTCAAGGGTAGACTGCTATTTTTGTTTTTGTTTCCCTTTTTTTAGCCGAACTATGCATGTAGAGGGATTGTTGCTTTAAGCAGAAAATGTTTGTGCTAGAATGGGATAATGCAGCATAGAGCAAGTTACAGAAGGATTAAGGGAAAACAGCAGTCACTGCAGGATGGACAGAAAAAACCTGAACCTTACACAAGTTGCCTTATCCCAGTCTTTTGACAGCACTTGGAGCTGGCTGGGGATTATGTTGTCTGAGGGTTCATGATTGAGGTGTCAGTGGCACAGCAGCAAGAAGATATTTTTGGGACTTTCGGTGGCTGAAATTAATTTCAGTTTGGCCAACTTCTGTAGACTTCCCTGTCAGCTGTAAACATAAAATCAAAAGTGTAAGAAACATCAGTGAGGGATCTGAGAGATCTTGTGGATCACAAGAAATCTGTGAAAGTCATAGGGATGTTTCTGAAAGAGAATATGCTAAAGCCAGTTACCAGTACATTCGTTTGTCTGTGTGGTCTATTTAATACATAGGTAAAATATCATTAAAAGATTTTTGTGCCTGAATCACAAAATGGCTTAGGTTGGAAGGGACCTTTAAAGATCATCCAATCCAACCCCCTGCTATGGGCAGGGACACCTTCCTTTAGACCAGGTTGCTCAAAGTCCCATCCAGCCTGTCCTGAGACATCCACAACTTCTCTGGGCAACCTGTGCCAGTGTCTCACCACCCTCACACTGAAGAATTTCTTGCTTATGTCCAATCTAAATCTCCCCTCTTTCAGTTTAAAACCAGTGCCTCTTGTACTGTCACAACAGACCTTGGGAAAAAGTCTTTCCATCTCTCTTACAAGCCCCATTTATGTACTGGAAGGATGAAATAAGATCTCAGTTGTCATTAGAAAGATAAAATGTGGTGGGACCCCATACTTCAGGAAAATAATAGAACTAGCTTTTATTCCAGCTTGTTCCTTCCCCTCTTCCAATGGTAATTTTTTTTTCTTTGGAGTGCACAGTGTTTAATCAAAATAGGAAGCTGTCAGTAGCTGGGTTGCTGATGCTGGATTTTGGGGAAACAAAGACCCAAATGAGATACTGGATATTGTGAGACTTAAACAAGATGTTTCAAAGTTGTTTTGTTGCCTTTCTGTGGCTCGGTTGTCATTGTTGGTTTTCTCTGTGATGTGTATTTATTCTGACTTTGTTCTCTTTTTTTTCTAAAAGCCATCTTTACAGCACTGGATGCACAATGTAAGCACTGGAGAGTACTTCTTAAGTTTTTACCAGATCTTATAAACCATCACACATGTCCAACACCTTTTTGGTGGTTACTTGTGATAGAAAGATACTGTATTCCGGAAAAATGATACATTAAATTCCCTTCTAAAAGAGGGTGTTTTTTTCAATCTTATAGAGGAGTGAGAGCTGGGGCTGGCAGACTGATCTGCCCCAGCACAGTGCTATGGATGTTGGCTCAGGTGGGGATGGTGCTCTGACTGCTCAGCTCTTGTACTGGGGAAGTGGGAAGCTGCTTGTTGGGAATTTGGCCTGACCTGCAGTCGTGGTGGCTGATTGCCATCACTCATCTAATGTTGCTTCAAACTGCTGAGCCTTCTGAGGTGTGGGGTGTGTGTTGGAGTGACTGTGAAGGCTCATACTCACTTCAACATGAAGTTGCTTCAGACAGCAAATCCTGTTGGCATCCAAACTGAGTCCCCACTGGGTGACAGCAGGGTGTTCGTGGTGCTTCCAGAAACTGGGTGGACACAGCTGAGCTGGTTTTGTGTAGAATCAGCTTGGGTCCAACACTGTGTTTGTGTGTATTGGAGGCATCTTTAGTGCTTGAAAGGATTGTTTGTTTGCCCAGCAACCAGAACTAATAAGTTGTACAGATTTAGCTTCTCTGTCTTTGAAATAATCTACAACTGAAATAATCAGCTTACAGCAAATTGGGAATTAATTGTGTATGCATGAAAGAAAATGTACACAGAATGGCATGAAAACATTTTGGTTCCATTGGCATTATGTATTATTATAAACTAATGAAAGAATTCTGATGGCTCAAGGCACTTTGCTTAAAACAAGACCGTAAGTCAATATTTGAATAGGTGAGGTCAGCATTTTCTCAAACTGCAGAGAACCTCCTCTGTCACATCCCTTCCTTGTGGCAGCAGAGTTCGCTTGGCTGGCACGAGGGATCAAAGCTTCAGGAGCAGGAAGCAGAGTGGCTGCTTTGGTACAGAGCTGTTTATCAGGACTGGAGCTGGCACGACTGGTGTGGCTCCCTTGGGAGGAGGCACAGGTAGAAATGGCTCTGCTGTGTGTCACTGCCATTCCTGAGGCCTTACAGGAGGCACCCGACCTCCTTTTGAGCTACTATGAAGGTAAAACATCTTACTTGTGATGCTTAATGCCTTCAGTAGCCCTTGTGGTGCAACTGTTACCAAGTCCTCCACATTGAACACAAATGTGATGGCTCTGCATGGCTCAGCTCAAGGAAGTGTCTGCTCTTCTGTGTGGTGGGACTCAAAACCACTGACTTACTGAAGGCTGTGCTGTAAAATATGTGTAGAATTTGTGATCTTCATTAGTTAATTGTACTCGTTCCTTGTTCAGTTTTGTAACAGCTTGGAACTGCAACCCTACCATCAGGTTGACAGGAATTCAGTGGCCTTACATTGTTTATGCATTTTGTTAGGATGTGGTTTCATGACAGATTTTGGCTGTGTGCAAAGCAGCAAGTGGTGAGGAGCAAGATGAGTGGATCCGTAGGGGGAATTTCAGGTGTGAGGGACCTGACATTCGTATTGCAAGTTTTGGACATTTTTATATCATTGTAACTGTAATCTTGCCCCATGGGTGTAATGCCTCTTAAAGATTAACACATATTAGGAGTATTCTTGGGCTTAGTTTCAGTGGGAAAAAAAAAAATCCAGAGATTACTGTCTATGAGACTGTTCTACACTGAACTGAAGCACTGTAAATGAGGTGATTTGGACCTTCAGGAGCAATGTGCTCCCCATCTGTGCTTTAACAGTGATGTAGATGTGGGTCTAAGTTGGGTTTGAAACAGTCCTGTGCCTCTAACCCTACAATGAGACATCTTAGGAAGATAAAGAAGGTTGGCACTAAATGGTTTTCTCTCGGACTGTTTTCTTTATCTGATTCACCAGTAGCATAAATAACTACTGATCTTAAATGCAGAACTGGGGGAAGGGACCATGTGAATGCACACAGAAGAGAGCATGGGATCACAGCATTCTCGGGTTAAGTTGTCTTGGAAATACAGCTTTGGGTTTCCCTCTCTCTGTTGGTGATGTAGCTTTACTGGGTACTTTGAGAAGGAAAGCAGGAAATGCTTTATGTTTCCATCCGTTCAAGGTTCAGTCCCCTGGCAGCTTCTCAGTCGGATATGGCTGTTTAGGTGTGGAAAGGGAAGGACCCTTTCGCACATGACCAGTGCTCAGAGTTGTTTTCCCGATACTGGGAAATGTGAGGCTCTTCCCTACTCAGATGGAGGAAGACCAAACCCACATCTGTACCCCAAAGGGATACTTTGATCTTTGGGGAACTGGTTATTATGGTCATTGTGTAAACAGGAGAGGGAATCACGGGAGCAGGTGCAGAGCGTGGAGGAAGGAGCAGGGGAGGCCCTTGGCCAGGAGGGATTTGTCTTTGGTTGCCAAACCCTGGTGCTCACCTTATGCCTGTGTCTTACAGGAGAGCTTTGATGACAAACCTTGTGCAGTTTTGGGAGGAGAAACTAGAATTTTAAGGGCAATGGGGAGTCCACCAGGCCTCTTTATTTGAGCATATGGGTTGTCATCAGTGACTCAGGTCAGGGTAACAGGGAATTATATGGTGTTGAAGTGGAAAGAAAACATTCTTATAACCACTACTTATGTTTACAGTTCTGGAGGTGTTTTCATTGTTCAGCATGTAAACACCTGAACTACTTTTTCAATGCTAAGAGGTGTCTTAAGTGGCCAAACATATACTATGGTATTGCTGTTAAAACAACTGGACTTCCTATAGCTCACAAATTGTAGGAATGCTTCTGTGGGAAAGCAGTTGGAAGGAGTACCTGATTTTGAAATAGTTCAGGAGAAAAGTATGATAGTTATAAATGCAAGATTTGTACCTTCTGTGGTCTTTTGTCTCTAGTGTAAACTTTGTCTACTATGAAACAAAATACCTTTGTAACTGTATGTACTCATACATAGTAACAGAATTGTTATCCTGGTTTTATAGGGCACTAAACTTCGAGGGTTTTCTGTGATAAATGTACAAGTGGAAACAACAGCAAGTTTTAGGCGTCTAGCAACTGTCTGTTATGATAAACTGGAAAAGCAAAAGCTCAGTTTCTAGTATAATTGCAGTTCTGCTGCCAAAGTGCTTCTGGAGGCTGCACAACTTTCCAGGGTTCACGTTCCAATAAATGACTTTACATCTGAACTGACCTAAAACCTGCCTGAAGAGACCTTTATGGAACATGGCAGCAACTCTTGCTGCTTCATGTTGGACTCTGTCCCTCCAGGTCTGCAGCAAGTTTCAGCAAGGCTTCCCAGTATATGCAAGGATTTTTTTTTTTTTTAAATTTTATAAACTATTAAAATCTGGATTCTGACAGTATTGTAATACCTTAAGCAAAGTACCAAGAATATGAAGTTGTTGTCTTTGCTGGGTGAGTGTCTGACGTGGTTATTTCTGTTGAAGACACAGGCACACTTGAATTTTGGTATATTTACCACTCTTTTCCTTGGTTTATTTATTGATGTTTCTGTTTTAGGGCTCCCAGAGGGTCTTAGATACCTATAATAGCCAATTTCAGAAAGACTCTGAGTAGCTGAAGACTTCCTTTGTTTAAAATCAGTGAAGATGGGTGTTATGACCATGCTTGTTGGGAGACTTGCTTCTGCCTTGGCACTGGGATGTGGTTGGCAGAAGAGCCAGCTGTGTAAGTTTTGGAGAAGTGGAGAGTCCACCTCTGCCAGCAGTGACTGAATGCTTCGAGCAGGCAGTGTTGCTGTGCTGGCTGGCAGTCTGCTGTGCTGGGAGCTGTTTTGTCAGAGGTGCTGGGGTTGGATAAGACACTTTTCATCTTTGCTGTGGGGAATAACGTGGTCTGTAGTTGTTGACTGGGCTGACTGGCTTTGATATGTTGGTCTGTTTTGTTTCCTCACTGAGGTTGCCATCTCACTGGAAACCGAGAGCTGAGCAGACTGCTCCCAAAAGCTTACTATAACCACCTTTCCCCAGAGATATCCAGTCAATATTTTTTTCCTTAGCTGTGTTGATTTAATCAATCCCTTGCCCCTGAAAATGGGTCAGAACCTTCAAAAAGCACCATGTGGGAGGCTCCCTAATTGTGTTGGAGAGCTGTCATGGCTGGATGACAGAGTGTGTTTATATGTGTTTAAGTGGAACTTGTGTGGTTTGTTTGTCCCACTGCCTCTTGTGCTTTCATTGGGCACTGCTCAGTCTTTTCCACACCCAGATCAGTAAGATTTCCCTGAGCTTTCTCCCAGCTCTTTCAGCTGTGCCTTGTATGAAGGTACTCCAGACCCTAAGTCATGTTGTGATCTTCATGGCCCTTTAGGCTCACACCATTATTTTCATTTCTGTCTTGTACTGGGGCACCCAGGACATCACCAAGCACTCCAGTTGGGTCTCCCCAGTGCAGAGCAGAGGGGAAGATCCCCTCCCTTTGTCTGTGGCAATGCTCCTCCTAGTGCAGCCCCAGCTGCTCTTGATTCCCTTTTGCTGCCAGAATGCGTTGTTGGCTCCTATCAACTTGGTGTCCACCAGGTCCTTCTCTGCCAAGCTGCTTTCCAGCCAGAAAGTCCACAGCCTGTACTGGTGCATGGGGTTGACTCTCCCCAGGGACAGGACTTGGCATTCCCCTTTGAACTTAATGAGGTTGCTGATGGTCCATTTCCTCAGCCTGTTGAGCTCCTCTGAATAGCAGCACATCCATCTGGTCCATCAGCCCCTCTTCCAGACTTTGTATCATCTGCAGACTTGCTGAGGGTGCATCAGTCCCATCATTTAGGTCATTAATAAAGATACTGAACAACTCAGGATTGACTCCTGGGACACACCACTGGAGATTCTCCCCCAGCTGGATCATGTCCACAACCCTTTAAGCCTGGCATTTTGGACAGTGTTCAGTCCACGCCACTTTATACTCCTCTGACCTGTACTCTGTCAATTTGTTTTCAGTGGCACTGGCTCAGTTGCCTCTGATTCTTCACTGCACAGTTTCCAGCCTCTCATCTGCTACCAGGGCACTGAATGTAGTCTTGTGTTTGTAAATCTGTTCTGTCAGTTCTTAGTCTGTTATAATTTAATATCTCTAATGTCCTCATCAACCTGAGTGTGATGTGGCTTGTCATTTGTTTTGTTGCCTTCCCTCTTTGCTTGGTTGGAAGCAAGTTCCAGGTGCTGTCTTTATGTTTATATTTGAATTCTTGCCAAAACAAGATTTCCACTTATGTGTTAGAAATGTAGGATCAAGATACCTTCTTTCCATGCAGTGTAGGAGATGGTTTGGGATGGCCCATTCTGCCTGTGAAAACTGAGGAGAAAGTTGTCTCCCTCTCAGGTGAGCTTTGGTGTATCTGGATGTGCAAGTAAAGCATAGTGAACCTCAGTGTTCCTGCTCAGGCTTGAGAAGACTATTTTTCATCCATGACGTGGTCCTTATGGACTTCTGAGATACAGATAATTGATTTGAGTTGGGTTTGAAATGGTGAAAGCAGTGTAAAAAAATCGAAGGGAGGTAAGATAGGTGGATTTGGTATTTTGTGTTGCTGAGGAGTTCTGCTGCACCTTCTACCAGTTGAGACTGTTTTTTGGAATGTTTGACTAGTTTATATGATTGAACTGGAGTACAGCTTATTGCTGACTGATCACAGCATATCTGTTCTTATGTAAAGCTCTTAAGTGAGAACTTGAAACATTCGAAAGCATTCAGAACTACTAAAAGCCTTCAGAAGTACAATCCATGGACTAATGTAATTCCTAGTTATTGTTGTTATAAGGATTGTGATGCCTTAACATTATCTGTCATCACTGGATACTGTTTTTACTTGGGTAAATATTATACTTTATACTTCAAGATGTTCCAGAGACTTATTTAATGTGGACTGTTTTGGCAGTAAACAGTTTCTTGCCCATCACACTGAAGTCTAAATTACCTGAATGATTCAACTAGTTGCTAGTATTGAAAAGCAAAACTGATGAGTTCTCCTTGAGGGTCACATAGTAGCTAGGTGGGAGATGTGTAGCTTGTTGCTGTTTCTGTGCCATCATGAAAAAAGTTCTGGGATAAAACTGTTTTGACATTCCCCCCAATCCCTTCCAATCCACTTTACAGATGAGACAACAGAATTTGCATCTGGTTTGTCTACATATCCATGAGAGTGAGGGTGGCATGGAGCATCACTGACAAATAAAAGAGGAAATTCAGCACCTAAATTTCAAACATAAAAAGCTGATGTCCTTTTACTGCTGTTTGTCTTTGGAACACAGAGACATGTGGGTGGTGACTGGGAGGTTCTTCAAACCCTACGCTGGTTGTTGGCATGACCGAGCCTGTGTTTTACAGCCTGGAAAGGTGACCAGAGTGAGTGTGTTGTTCATTTCAAACACAAACACAGGAATGTTCTCCCAAGGGAATAAATAAGCTTTCAAAAGAATTGGTTTGTGTTGACACAGCATGAGTGTGATTATCTACTACTGCTGTGGAAAAAGGCCCAGGTGTTTGGCGTTTCAGTTGCAGTCTGCAGTGCTGAGAGCATTTACCATGACTGACACTCTATTCTGATCCATTTTCCATGTTTAACTTTGTAGAGCTGTTCTGTATATTGTATTGTGTGTATATTGAAATATAGTACCTGCTAATGTGCTTCAAAACAGAGTGTATCCTGAGAGGAATATGTGACGTGGATATTTCTTACATTTCTCTGCATTTGTAGGTTTCCAAAATGGCTGGGTCGAGTTGGTTGGAAGATGACACTTTTATTTCCAGACTGTAGGTGATGAATGGTTCTTGTCTTTATGATCTGTGGCTGCCAGAATTTCCTATATGTTTGGCAGTATTTCATGTCAGCCACTCCAAAGACAATTCAATGCAGAAGCAAGACAAAACTACTCTACTTGCTGCAGGCAGTAAGGAGGGGAATATAATCCTCTGAAACAAGTTTAGAGAATACATTTGGCAAAAATAAAAAAGTGTATGCCAGGAGTTTCAGATTGTGTATCATGATCAGGTGACTCTGGTGCTGCCATCTGTTCAAGAGAAGAAAATAAATTTGTCTTTAAAGGAAAAAAAGCAAAACTAAGTCTTCATCTTTATATTTGACTGATTCCTTTGTTGATGGTTATAGTTAGGAAATACTTCACCAGACAGATCATTCAAGCTTCTCTTGCATTCATGGCACAGTCATGTAGTTCTGTTTTTTACTAAGGGTTTTCTGACTTCATCCATAGGCAGCAGAGGAAAAAAGGCTTCATGGCAACATCACTGAAGCTGCACTTTTGATCAAAATCGCCCACAGATCAGAATTATACATTGGTTTAATGCAACTGTAAGATCAATACCAAGGAAATAATACTTCTTCCCATTTGATTCCTTAATTTTTTAATTAATTGCTGGATATTATTATGCACTAATGGAATGAAGTAAGTAGGGAAAAAACCCCAAACTTCTACAACCCTTCAGGATTTCTGTCTTTTAACCCTGTTGTGCTTCTGTCATTTTGTGTGTTCCTTGTGTTCTGTTGAGGAGCAGGTTTCAGTGAGAACAGTGTTAATATTTGGCAGTGCCTGGATATCTGACTGAATTTGAGTGAGGGAAGATTATTTGACTGCTGCAGGTTTGTGGAAATTTCTGGCATGAACAGAATTTCTTGATGAACAAATGAGTCTTTATTGCCAAACGAGCCTTAAGCTGTCAGTGAGCAACTCATGGATCTTGTGCAACAGATGGACAAATATGTAAATACATTGCTATGCTCCTCTGAGTAAATTAAGTGTATCAAAATTAAAGCTCACTTGCTTATTCTATTTCATACAAACGGGATGACTCTGAAGGAGGGTGCCTTTGTCTGTGCAGTTTAAGTTGCATGACGTCAATCACACACCTTCTGGCTGTATTGCATTTCTTGGATCAAACCTGCAAAAACACTGTGTGTGCAGCAATCAGTTTTTGCAGATAGAGTTGCAGGTTTAGGTGGGAGAATAAACAAAGCATCGTGTGTACATACCTTGCATGCAGTGTTTGAACCTTCCTCCCTTCTTGGCCCCAAATGTGCGCTGAGTAACAAGCACTTGCCCTGTGGGCAGTGATTCATTATTGGTAAATCTCCAGCTTGGTGTGGGGGGGAAAAACCACTGCCAGCAATTCCTTCTACCACATACGAGTAAAAACCTACCCACCACCACCAAAATATGACCTGTTGTCATATACATGCATTTACTTTATTCTAATAGGCAACTATCCGTTTTTTTTCCCACCTCAACAGAGTTGGCAATTCTACAATTCACAAATGAATGTTGTTTTAAGGGAAAAACACTTGTTCTTAGCATTTGTGGTTAGGTCTGCCTTATGCACATATGTGGCTTTCAAGCTGCATTTCCAAGACTGGGTTGTATTCACTGTGGGGTTTTTTTTCTCTTTTAGTGGACTATATCGTGGAATATGACTATGATGCAGTGCATGATGACGAGTTAACAATCCGAGCTGGGGAAATCATCAGGAATGTGAAAAAACTGGAAGAAGAAGGATGGTTAGAAGGGGAGTTAAATGGCAAAAGGGGCATGTTCCCTGACAATTTTGTGAAGGTGAGTTCTCTGCATTTGCTGGGTCTTACTGTGATAGTGTATCAGGCTCATTATTACTGAAGTGATTAGAATACACATTACTTGTATTTGTAACAGGATGATTTTTTTTTTCAATGGGAAGATCTTTTAGGTGATGACATTTTTTTTAATATACTTTTGAAAAATTTTTTTGAATTCTACTGTCTGTTCTTGTTCACTTCAGCATTTCTTTTGGTTTGTATCCTTACACTGTATATTCAGCAGTGCACTAAGTTGCCTGGAGCCATAGTTATCTGCTTTCGTGAGATGAACTGATTAAAAAAAAGCCAAGACCATGAAAACCCCTAAATCTACCCCTACAGAAGACATCAGGTCATGAGAGAGTTGGGAAAGTGGGGAAGTTCAGAGTCTGCTGAGCTGGAGATATTTTTCCATCTAAACTGTGCAAGTATTGAAGATGTGCTTTGCTTCTTTATGCTTTCTGGCATTTTTAGTAACTTACAAGGATTCCTTGGTGTAACACTTCTGTACAGTCCAAGTGAATTTAGATATTTCTGCATCTTTTGAAGTGAAATTCTTTGCAAACGAGAACTATCTAATGTATCTTACTGCGATACTTTCATGTTGTTAAAACTGAGAGGAAGGTTGAAGGTTGTCCAGTGCTGTAAACACTTTATACATATTTACTTTAAGTTTTACAATTTTTCTGTTCATATTACTGAAAAAGCGAAATTACTTATATTTAATTTACTGCAGAGAGTTTTAAGTATTTTCCTTTTAAGGCTGATGGGAATAATCCAGTTGTTCTCAGAGATGGTCTTCTACCAAGGACAGGTTTGTACGGATGCCTTTCACTTGTGTAATATTTTCAGATTTTTGGTAGTTTAGTTCAAAGTCCATTTTGGGTTTTGAGTCCTGTGTAAATAGTATTTGACCCTAAGTGATGTTTTGATGGTTACTGTGTTGATGAGGTTAATTAGCACTGAAGTACTGTGTAGGAAGAAAGCCTCAGACATGGCTCTTCTCTGGTACTTATGTCATCAACACTGTCTTTCTGCTGAACAGCAAAGAGGGGTTGGATGTGATGTGTTTCTGTGTTAACTACCAAACTTGTTGGGTGTTTTCTTGCCCTTCTGCAGCTGTGGCTTTTATAAACTTGGTTTAAAATTATTTCCATCTTGGCATCTCAGCTGCAGATATTTTTAACCCTACAGCTGTTCAGTATGTACATGACATGGTTGGATATCCTGAATTACAGGGGACAGTTTTCTAGAAGGCATAGGAGTTCGGAGGAGTGGAAAGGAAGTTGTGCAGAAGAAAATGATCACTTTTGTTTCATGACAATAGGGATAACTTTCCTTTTTAGTGCTGGAGCTGAGTGCAGTTATGAGGCTGATCCTGGGAACTTTTTCTTCTAAGATGGTCTGTTTAGAGTGGAAAACTGTTGTGCAGTGATGAGATGATGGGAAACCATTAATTGTTAGGGAAGTGAAAGTTTTCTTCGAGGTCAGTTTGATTATAGTTTCTTCTTAAAAGTTAATTTACAGGTAGAGGTAGTTTGAAAGACTGTTTCTGGGTTGCAGAACAGTGGGGTTTTTTTTCTGTCTCATCCAGAACTGTTCTCATTTGTCGCTGTAGTAGATTCATTTGTCACTGTAGTAGACTGTTGGATCATACTGCAGGATCTATGAACTGCTTCTGTGACCGGACTGCTGCAAGTACCAAGCCTCAGCAGCTAAACTCAAATGCCCCAGCTTGGCCTGGTGTGGTTTTAACACCCTCAAGGTGTGGGTGCAGTGCAGGAGGGAGGTGGAAACAAGCAGAAGCAGGGTTGTTGCACTTTGGCCTTGTGAATGAGGAAGGTCCCTTGAGAAATGGATTTACTTGTTTTCTGCTGTGCGCAGGAGCTTACCACCACCACAGCTGGGAGGGGTAATAACAGTAAGGATGCCAGAGAGGGACAAATATTGCCAACTTCTCATGACCCACACAAAAGGAAAAGGAGAGTAAAGGTCTGAAGGGCGCAGTGAGAAGGAAAGAGCTGGAAGGACAACCAGGCCAGGAGTACTGAGGGGCAACCTCACGTGTATAGGGTAGAAATGTAATCAGAGAGGGCCCATTGCTGTGGACAGGACTGAGGGTTGCACCAAGTTTTACAAGTTTGATCGCAAAATTCTGGGACTGTATTTGAATATTTATTCCTTCCTGAAAGGATAGTCTTACTCTCCTGTTATGAGTGTAATTTCATGCATTAAATGGGGATCTGGGCTGAATCCATTGCATGGTTAAATTTGTGGTGTTTTTTGATGCTATATATATATATTGGTTTGTTAAGAATTGAACCGAGGCCTAGAGTATAACCTGTCCATGCAGAATTTGGATGGTAAATTGTTATCTGTGCTGATCTGAGAAAGATTAACATTGGAAGCTGAAAGTGCATCTGCTATCCACTAGATTGCCTTCATGTGTAAAATATTTAAAAACATAATAAATACGACAGACTAAACTGGGTGCAGATGGACATGTCTTCTTTTTGAATGCTAAATGTTATTACAGAAGATAAATGAAGTTCTTATTTTAAAGAAAGAAAAGCCTTTGATTTCCATCAACTGCAGGAGAACTGGGGGGAGGCTCTAATTACAGCTAGTTTGGTTTTGCTAGCTATATTAGTTTGTCTCTTCTCCATCCTGTCTGAGGGCAGGAAAGGAGCTTTTTGCCTTGGTGCCAGCTACAACTGGCTTTGGCTGTCAGGCAGCACAAGGTTGGTTCCTGGCTCTTTGAAGGACAAGCAAAATGCTGACAGGAGGATTATTGCTCCGTGCTGCCTGGATATGTTGGATGCCCCAGATTCGGACGGTATCACAACTGCTAAAGCAGATCAGTCCCTTCTGCTCCCCCCTGCTGGGCTCTGCTTATGCACTGGATTTACTGACATTTTAAACCACTCCTCATGCTTTGACTTCGGCGTGCTTTGACAAACGCGTCTCTTCTGTTTGAGGTATGACTAAGTGCTGTCAACTTCAGTTGGAGTTGTTAAAGCAGGAAATAGCTTTTTGATTATGTCTTCCTTTCTTTTTGATTATGTCTTTTTCCCCCCTTAAGTCTTCAAAACATTGCAAAGTAATTTTACATAGTGGTAGCAATTGGGTCTTTGCTGTCAGAATTGCAGCAGAGGAAGCTGAGGCTGTGTTTTCAGATGGGTTATTTTTATTTTACAGTGTAGCATAAGGTAAACACTGTACAACTTTGAAATACTCCAGTGGAGAAGGGAATGTATGGAAGCTTCCTGTGGGTACTGATGTCATACTCATGCTTGGTACTTTATATCATCTTCTAGTAACTTTTTGCTTGGGTTTTATTGGATTCTGCCCAAGCATTTTGCCTGTTGATCCTGAAGAAGGGTGAGAGCTTGGTGGTGCCTGGATGCTCGTACCAGCTGGGACCTGGACACTTTCCCAGTCACTTAACAGGTTATCCAGCAGTCTGAGACAGTCTATCCCAGAAGGTTTAGTTCTTAGTACTGACTTCCACCTGCATAATTTTACTTTAAAAGAAAGAGAATAGTCAGTCTCAGCTTAGGGGAACCCCTTAAAGCCTCCAAAATGTGCTCAGGTATTAGTGTGGCAGTGTCATTGCATTGGAGAGGGAGTGGAAGGGATGTAAAGGTTGGGAGGCAAGTCAGTGGGTGGGATGTCCAGAGCAGTCCTGAAACCAGAGCTTTATAGTTGAAAACAAGTAGGTTAAAAAAAAAAAAAAGTACGAGCAATTACACTGTGTGTTTGTGAAGCTCATTTCCTTGAATTCACTTTTCAGTACTAGGGCTTTTTAAAGATGTTCTGCCTTAATTGCAGTACTGGGTTTTGGAGTGTGTACCTTTCTAATGTTTTTAACAAAGTCTGGTTTGAGATTCCTGTTTGAACTGTGTGCATATCCGTTCTGAGTGGGGTTGGAATATTTGAATTGGAGTTCTTGTTTCTGACATTGTTATTGCCATTTTTCTGCTTCTTCCTGTATGGGCAATTTATAATAAACAACTTCATAAATTCCTGAAAGGAATTAGCAGTGGAAACCTAGCAGACTTTTATTGTTTTCTTTGAGAGAGGCTTTTCCTTTCTCAAATCCATCACAGTGACAAATGTCCACACGTTCCTTCACCTGCAGTGCAGGTTTTAGCAATGCAATAATGCTGTTAGTTGGCATGTGTGAGGTTTTTGGATATGCTAAAGCATGTGGAATGTGGAAGGCTTTTTGGCTTTGGGTTGGGTTTTGTTTCTGTTTGTAGACTTATACATATATATAATATACAGGAACAGTTCTTTGAAAATAAAAATCAAGAGTCCAGGACTCCCCTCTTTCAGAAAATTGCTCAGATCTCCCGCTTTCTCTGGCCAACGAATCTTTTTTTTTGTCTTTTCTCCATTTATTTTGACAGAGTGGACTAAGATCCGTTTTTATTTAATTTTGTTTATTTATTTATTTTGAGTAGCTCTGTTCACTCACTCTGTCGCTTCCAGATACCTGTTGTATTGGTAAGCTGCAAGTGGTGATTTGGTGCTCATCCTTCTGCTCATTTTTGAAGATTTCTGTCCCTTCGTGGTTGAGAAGCTTTTTCAGGACTGAAGTTCCTTGTTTTATTTCGTTTATCGCTATCTCAGTTTTATAACCGGCTCTATTGTGAGTAATAGGCTTTTCACGGCAGTAAAACCAGTTCGATCATAAGCTCAAGGCAGTAGCTCGGATGAGGGAGGAGCGGTGGGTGGATTAATTAGTAGCTCTCATCAGTGAAGTTTGCCAGCAGGCTTTGGGGACATTCTGGTGAACAAACTGGACAGCTTCTCCGAGCGCGTTTGGGACATGCAGCCCCTGGGCCGCCTGCTCAGCGACAGGGCTGGAGCAGGGAGAGCTTCCTGCCTGCACAGGTGTGTGCAGCTGCTCCCGCTGTAGCGCCGAGCCTGGATCCTTTCCAGGTTAACACGTGAACTTTGCTCACTGTGACATTTTTCTTCCTCCCCCTAAATAAAAAAAAAAAAAAAAAAAGAAAGCCCTGCAACACTGGGCGTGTTCGAGCAGATATGTCCTTGGAGGTGGTAAGCTCTGCTTTATTTTCCGTATGTTCTTAACATCAAGTATTATAAACAGATTTTCGCGTTTCGGGGTAGTAAATGTGAACAGCACGAATTTAAAAGTTGTTGTTGAAGTATGATTTTTAGATTTTGTTTGATACATAGTGTAAATTCCTGGTCTTAGAGCTGGTTTGTGTAATAAAACTACTCGGGCTTGGTTTAGCTTATCTGCCCTTCCGTAGTGCATCGAGATACTTAGAAACTCCAGATGGCTATGGGGTTTGCATGAAGAAGTCGTTTTTCAAAGGATGATTTGTTTTTTAGGTGATTCTTTCTGTTCAACTTCCTGGTATATGTGTTTGTGTAAATGAAACAGCCCAAGCCCCTTTCCTTCCCTTAACATCAACCCTAGGCCAGCGCTTTAGAGTATTGGCACAGCTGACTTACCTTCTTAAGCCTGTCTTTGCTGCCTCTGTCCTGTGTTCTCAGTGGTGGGGTGCTGTTAAACACCGTGCTGTAAACCAGGGAGAGAAGTTTTGACTGAAAGCTCCTTCAGGCGTAGCGTCTTCCGTAATTCCTTTTCAAAAATAGTAAATTGACCTCACCCAGGACTCTAAACAGGAATCATGGAATCAGGATTGCGGACAGGCTCTCTGTTCTAAGTTATTTCTAACCTGGGTGCAGTTAAAAAGTGTAGTAGAATTAATTAAAAAAGCAGATTAATAGCTACACTTTTAAACTATTTATATAGGTTAAACCATAAGCACCTAATGTATTTAAGGAATAGATTAAAATACCTGTTTCCAGCAATTTGGTGTTTGTTCCTTCAAGTATTCTGTCCGAATTCTTTGCATCTGGTTAAGGCTTGGAGAAAATATGATGTGCATCAATTTATCAGTCTTATTGTTCAAATGATATTTCAGTTTATACAGCCTTTTCCTTTGATTTATTATTTTCTTGAGGAAACTGTCACTGCGGTGCGTTGTGCAGGGAGGTGACACTGAGGAGCTCGGAGGTGCCGTTGCCTTCTCAGGCAGAGCAGGCAGCCCTGCCTGTGAGAGGGCGATGTTTGCTTTGAAGCTGGCGGTTCTTGTTTTTCTGAAACAAAGATTACATGCAACATTGAAAGCCATGTGAAGTAATTTCAGTTTCAGTGCTGAATGTATGAGAGAAGCACTGGGTGTAAGGTGGCTCTTTGTCTCCTGGCGAGGAGTGAAGCTGAGTGTTTGGGCTGGTGCTTTGAGACCTGTTGCCAGCACTGTGGTGCCACTCATTGTTCGTGCTGATTTTTCTTCTGGCTTTTGGAGAAAATAGAATCACTGGAGGAGAGTGTTGTATCAGGAGGTGCCTTCTGGTTTTGCCTGAGCTGCTCCCACTAATCCCATTTGGGATTTGCGAGAATGGTGATGATGATTCCTGTGCTTGTGGGGTGAGAGAAGGGACTCTGCTAGCCAGCTGTTTTGGCCTGAATAAACAAGGAAACAGTTATTTTCCAACTGGAGTGTCAAGGTAAACAGCTTGGGTGAGCCTTACTTGTGACGGGGAAACTACTGTTTCTCAAAATAATAGTTAAAGAAATCCCAACATCTGAAAACCTTGGCAGATACATGCAGTGGCTCTGATCTACAGGCATACAGTCACGTATGAGTTGTTGCTGGGGTGCAGAGCTCATCATGGATTATTGCTATTCCTGTGACTTTTCCAGTTGAGTCACTGGATTGACTGCTTGGGTTCATACCTGGGCCCTGACCCTGTGAGGTCCCTCTGTGAAGTGACTGTATCTGGCATGAAGAGGGGAAGTCTTGATGATGGTTTGAGTTTGCAGATGGTCTGAGACTTCGCTGTTGCTGACACAGCTCTATCAGCACAGCCACTTGTGGGCACCTGCGTGCCAGGTCGCCTTTTCGTATTTTCACTTTGTCCACATGGGAATTTTATTCCCTTGTTGGTGTTCCTTGGGGATTTGGGAATTATTTCATATTCCAAGGCAGTGTGGTTATGTTGTTTAGAAAGAGATCATGAAAGTGATGTGACTATTTGAATTATTTATCTTGATTGACTATTAGATCTGATGCTTTCCTCAAAAGTGAACTATTTAACTGCAGAAGATTTGTTGAAATGATGTGACCCTTCCCCTGTTCTAGATGAGCAGCTGTGCTTTAAGAAGTTTTAAAAAAATCACTTGTCAAGGAGATTTCAGTTTGAATCTGCGAACTGTATTTTCACCGTAAAGTAGAAGTGTGTGGTGTTGTGAAGTCTTTGATGGCTGAATGTGAACGCAGAATGAGGAAAACACTGGTGCTTCTTGTAGTACTTAGTATTTTAACATATATTTGTATATTTTATATGTGAAAATCCTGTGTTGTCAAGAGCATGGGAGAAATGGAAAGAGCATCTAAATTTTTACTTAGAGACATGGTATGGAGGAGAACTTAAGCTGCTGTTCCAAAGGACAGCAGGATATACAGCATGATTAATGACTTGTGTGAACACTGCTTAATATGCTAATTATTCTCTTTCATTTGAGTAATCAAAGTTTTGTGATTGTACACATGCCTCTTGCTTTTCTAAATGCCACATCAGCTTGTGATGTTGCTCTGTGATAACTGCACACTCTTGGATAATCTCCGAGCTGCTCCCATTGGGTGCAGTGGTTTGTATGGGAGGGGCAGCAGGTTTATACATGTAGTTATTCCTGTAGTCACGTGAAGCAGTCTGCTCTTTTGTCCTTCCTTATTTAGTTGTTACACTTGATTTATACCTAATCTTATAACTTCCTCTCCGAGCAAGGGAGAAACGCAACTGTTCCCTGGCTGGAGCCTTCCAAACAGAGTGTGCTCCATCAGTTGCAACCGTCATTGAGTAAACTGCACAAAGCTTTGTCGGTGTCTCAGTCAGTAATAACTGACTGCACAGGTGCAGGAAACTCACTTTTATGTTTATACTTTCCTTGTGTCCAGAACTCTAAAATATGGCCATAAATATGCTCTCTGGAATTAGCATATGGAGTAAGACCAAAAGGGTCAGTTATCCAGGTACTGTAACATGTAATGTTTGTTACATCCCAAGAGGCTCTGGGAGTGCATTCCAGCCCTCTAATTTTAATACTTGGCTTTATGCCTGTTCACCCAACACAGCTAATATTAAATCTGTCACTGTGCTTTTTTTATGAGGTGGAATGAAGTCATCTACATGTGAACTTGACAATAAACCTGCATGAGAGTAGCTCATCTGGACTGTCACCTCCTAACATTTCCACTTCTTATGAATCTTTTTTTTTTAGATGGGTCATCATTTTGAATGACTCATCCAAATCACTACTCACCTACTGTAGTGTTTTCAGTATTAAAATTATTTTTGAGTGTATATTGAGTGTTTTCCTTCCTTGAACACTGGGTTTATCCAGTATTCTGAGCTGATATGAAAGATTATTGTGGTAGTTATTTTCTAGGCTCAACAAGCTTTTTGGATGCTTTTCACTTGATAAAAATAATATTTTGGTGTATGTATGTGAGTTTGTTAGCTTTGGACTTGGTGTAACAAACTTCTGCACTGTTAGAAACTGATGGTGGTGGGCCCTGTGAAAGAGCTTACAAAACAGGAGCAGAAAGCACAATGCATTTTCAGTTAAAAATGTTAGTTAATGTGTGAATCTTTGATAAAACTTGAACTTTAAACCTGTTATCTCCCCTGAGGTTCTGAGGTTTATATTTTTAGCCCTTATTTGACATTCTCTTAAGCATTTAATTTTGTGTCTTAGGCAAGACTTGTGAAGGGACGTAGATGAGTCAGTGTTTTAACTTGTGGCTGTGAGTGAAGTGCTGGAGGCTTTACAGGGAATGGAAAGAGATGAATGCCCTGGAAAAGGGATGCGAGGAAGAAGAACGTTGAGTACGACAGAGCGGATGCAGGAAGCCAGGATGATGGTGAGAAGGAACGAGGGATGTTCTGAGTTAAACATCAAAGGGGACCTGCAGTGGTTATTGGATCCCATGTTTCTCTGGACCAGCAATAGAGGCACTTAACTGGTAGAAGAGAAAGAAATGTCTTCCTGTCCTCCTGTGTGAGGGAAGCTGATAAAACACATGTGCTGCAGGAACTAGATCTCTGTCTCACCCTCTGCCACCTCTGATTCCTGCTTTCATTGATCTAATGCACTGTTTGGTGGCTGATGGTTGACAGGACATAAACTGTTATTCTATATAACTATATATATTCTAATTTTCATATATATATATATAAAAGAAAATATAATAGAAAATAAATGTAGTCAGCGTTTTAAGATGGTTTTATCTGGCTGTGGACATGGCAACACTACATAAAATATTATTAAGGTATTATTTTTAGAAGTGTTTTAAAAATAACTTTTTTCTTAATGGGAAACACTGTACTTCCTCTAGTTACTCCTGTTAATTTAGGATTCTTTGGTCTGCTGCTGGTAGACGTGGTGAGTTGACTGCCGTGCTTTCTTGCATCTGGGCTTTGTAGGTTTTTTCGCATGTTTTTAGGTCTCTTGTATTTTGCAATTATTAACAAGACTTCATGTCACAATCTGTTTTGACACCTGCTTGGCACAAGCTTTGTAGGTATCCAGTTCTCCATGACAAAATTGAACTATTTATATATATAGAAAATGTCTGCATGTGTGCTAATATATATGATTTGTATCAAGATCTGAAATTCCAAGCCTGCTTCTGCATTCCCTCTATAGAGATCGGTTTTCCTTAGATAGGAAAGTGCAGCTGTTTGTCTGTTCCTGACCTTCAGGTATTACATTTATTCAGTGGCTCAAGTTTGTAAGTCTGAGGAGACTCAGTAAAATTTTTATGCTTCCCAGAGATCCCACTTACTCCACCTGTTGCATATTGTGAGAAAGAAGCGGTACCTTACCTGATTGCTGATGTTTTTCATCCTACACAGCAAGACAGGATGATTATCTGATCTATATTTAGCATAGATTATAACACATTTAAAAATGTTGGTAACTTGTTAAATCATGTTACGTGATGTGGGTGTGATTTAATAAAGGCAACGCTGCGGCTCTGTCTGCAAACTGGAGAAGTGTGAGACTGATTTGAGTCACTTCTGTAGCTAATTATATTTTATTCTTGAGGGAGGAAGTTAGAAATTGCGATTTGAATCTGCAGCAGGCGCAAATGTAAATAATTCAGCTTTTTTTCTCCAACCATTTATGAAACTCTGCTGTGCACAGAGTCCACTGGTGTCTTCTGGCATCACTTGATGGCTGGGAATTTTGTCTCAGAGGACTTTGCATCCTTTCTCGTGTTTAAAGAGTGTGAGAACTTCCAGCTGAAATACATAGCTCTGTGTAAAACTCTCATAAGGAATATTTAGAGGGATTTTGAAAGCCATGCTCAGCTGATGATGGCCTTGGAGCGAGGTGGGCTGTGTTGAGAAGCTACAGCAAGAGTTGCTCCGACAGCATTGTGTCTGTACATCCCGTGGAAACTACTGGGGATTCATTTCAACTGAAAACTTTATTCTAACTTCAGTCAGGAATGGAAGTGCCTTTGACTGTGATGTGCAGAAGTCAGATTATGAAGCAGTTTAAGTTTTGGAAGAGGCAAAGTCAAGGAGTGATGCTGCCTTACTGTTGGTTCAGCCTCACTGTAGGTCAGCACTTAAACCCAGTGATTTACTGTTAAACCGTCCCTACTTCAGCCATAAATTAGGCCCCCAAAAATCAACCCATGACATGTTTTAAAATGTCCAGAAGATAACCTTTGTTTTGCAAGACAATTTATCAAGTTTTTCCATTTTTCACATGGTAACTGCTTTCATCTTTTAAGGTGATTTGTTTCTATTTTCAAGAATTAATATTTAATCCTCTAGGGAGTCAGTGGCAGCCTCTGACCTCTCCCAGCTGAGTTATTCTGCTGGGAGATGGAATCTGCTCTGATCTCTGGAATGTTTCAGGGAAGGAGCTCAGGAGCTTCTCAGCTATTTGGGTTCATAAACTGTCTTGCTCTGTCCCTTCAGTTCATGGAAAGTAATGAGACAGGAATAGCTGCAGATTGATCATCTTTCTTTCTTTGCCTTGGTTAAATATTTTGCCTCTGTGGGTACCTGCACTGAGAGTGAGAAATCATATTTTGTAGTCAAGGAGGAGACACTGGCAAAATGAAGGAATGTGGGATACCTTAGATTGGAGTGAGTGGGGCTGTAAAAGCTAAAGCTGCCCTGTGCCTGCCTGTCTGTTGCCGTAACTAAAACTGTAAACACGAGAGGTAATGGGCGCTTAAATAATTAGTTATGTGAAGATTTTTGTATTCCAGGAACTGTGGTGTTTCATTGCATTTGAACAGGCTGACAGTATCTCTTCTGCAGGCAGCTGTACAGATTTTTATGTGTATTTATATACACTCACATTTATATGTGTTATTTTTCAGTGATGGGGTTTTCAAGGCTATGTCTTGTATAAATGAAACTATTGCCTGTAGATTTATTACAAGCTTCCAATTCTTCCCTCTCCCCTAAAATGACAGGTTCAATTCCAAGTTCCTTATTTTCTGCTTGGTGAAATATGAATCATGATCTTAATTTGCCAGTCCATGAGTTCTTTATTGCTGTTCTGAAGGGGATGAGATGAGATAATTGTATGTGGAGGCTCAGGCATTTATCTTTGTGTATTCTTCATCTCAGCCTCTTTAGAGATTGAAAACATTTTCTACTTCTTGAGATCTTGCTTTAAAACGTACTCAGCCAGTAACAGAAATGCACATTGCTTTTGTACAGGCTGATGTTGTAGTGGAATTAATATAAGAACTTGAAAGGTGATTGTTCTTTTGTATAATGACATAAATAGGAGATGGGCGGCTCAAGTCTTAACGTTTATGCTTGAAGAATCCAGCTAAGGATTGAGATTCGTTGGATAATGAACTTCCCTGTGCCCTATAATTCAGCAGTAGAATTCATATTTTTAACTCATGGCCCTTCAGACAATCTGACCTGCTTTCTGCATCTCCACTGCCTCGCTGATCTGAGTGCTCTTGGCTTCTGGCGAGGGAAGTGGGGGGGATCCAGCTGTCCCTGCTGGAGCGATGGGTGGGCGAGTGGCTGATGGTGGGAAGGCAGCTCCTCCCTCGCTTCCAAAGTAGGTCAGGACCGCCCCCTTATTTGCTTATTTGAATGGGCATTATGAGGCTGTGGATGAATTTAAATGTGTTGGATTTTTGTCTGCATGTGAAGAATAGTTCTTGCTTCACATGTTGCTGTACCTAAATGGTTTTGAGGTTTTTATATATAAACATGTGCATTTCCCTGAGGAATTGTTAAACTGTGGCAGGTGCAATTAAAGCAACGGCCCCTTAAGATCACCCCAATCTTTTTTTTTTTTTTTTTTTTTGCTGTTGAGATAAAACACACGTTTAGTGGAGATTATGAAACTTCAAACCTTTATGACTAGTGCTGTAGTTTGCAACAGAAGAAGTGGGTGGTTACTTCCCAATTGAGCGTATTTCATGCCAAGAGACAGTCTGTATTGACCTTGTACTGCCAAGTCATAAATGCATAAAATCTGTGCTGCTAATGGAAACACTGACAAAGCCTTGAACTGCAGTGGACTGTCATAATAACAATATTAAAATTTCCAGCTGCAGTTAATGTCAGGTTTTCATTTTGGTTTTGCTGGCTGGCAGCTGTCAGAAACCTCATCTCAGAACAAACTGAAGTGTCTTGGAGTGTTTTGTTGGTATTGTCACAACACAGACTCTCTCTGATAGTTGGGATATACGAGACTGACTTAAAACCCACCAAATAATCAAAGAAAACTGCCTTACTGGTGAAGCCAATGAATAGGAGTCTTGGGTGTGTTCAGGTTGGGTGTAGTGATAGCTCAGACATGAGACCTGTGGGCAGTGTTGTTTTCCAACCACTGAACTTAAAGCAAGCTGTTAGAGCAGAGATGTAAGAATTGCAGACTCTCATTAACACTATTAATGGGGTATTTATTGATGTTTACATTGATTAGTGTCAGTTTTCAGAGATCCAAACTGTATTGTTTAGAAATTACTTCCTTTTTGAAGTCTTAACATGTCCAAAAGGTCAGAGTTAGAGTGATGATGCCCAGGATGAAGCTGCTGGTGAGGGTGGTGGGTGTGTATGTCAGAGGATCCTCGTGTGTGCTTTCAAAAATGACTCTTGGAGCATTTTCCTGCTGTTAGAGCACTGATGTGAACTACAGGATTATACTGTAGTAGACCATGTGCAGGTGTGGAGACCAGGAATTCCTGAATTTGCTTTGACGTGGTTTGATTTTAATGTGGTTTTTAATGCCCTGAGGGAGGGTAATTAATGTTGCAGTTCCTCTTTAACAGGAAAAAAAATAATGCTTGCTTTACAAGAAAGTTTTAAAGGATAGTAGGTTAAATATGGAAGAAGTAGTTGTTGGCTTATCCATGCCTTGCTTGCTAGCTACTTCTGTAGTTCTTTCTCAAAACTAGATTTACCACTGTCTGCTGTGGCAGGACCCTGTTGTGTGGTTGTTACACGTATTTTCGTTATAAATCTGATGGATTTGCAGCTCTCTGCTGCTGTTTTTGTCACACAGTCACCTTGAGCTTTTCTGGGCAACCTCTTTCCTTTTGTATGCCTTGGAGTAGGATGGTTTCTCTTCACTGTGTATCAAAGTTCAGCTTTCATATCTTGTCTATATTAGGCCAGTCGGGTGTATCAGCCTTTCCCGATGTCTTATTGTTCTTTCTGGTTTCTCCTGATGAAATTCTTCATCAGTAAATCTTCAGCCTTTGAATCTGGCTGCAAGATTTTCTGCAAGATGTAATGATTGCTCACAGAATTATTTTAGACTCTATTTTAAAATTTAATCCAGTATAGTTTCTGTTAAAATGAACCACTGTCTTGTGTTAGACCTTTGAGTATTTCCTACCTGTCACCACTCAATTACTGACTCAAGCCTGGCCAGAAAGGCACTCCAGCATTCCTCCTTTGGTTTTGTGTCCTTGGACCTTTGTAGTGGGCACTGCTTTTGCCTCAGATCATTTCCTATTGTTTATAACTTGTCTTTTAGGTTGCTGCTTTTGATGCTACTGCTGGACTTAAAAGTATATGTTCTGTTTAATTCAAATTATTACTTACTGTGATCTTACCTCACAGAGTGTTCTAACATTTGAAAGTGTTGTGTGTGTGCTGTTTTGCTTTTTTATTTCTTCTAATAAATTAAAAAGAAAAAGACAGAGGTCATGTTTTTGACCAAACTGCCTGTGTAAGGCTTCCCCAGTTCCTTTTTGCAACTGTGTGCTTTTTACAAAGTTATTTAAGCAGCTGCTTCTGAAGCCTTGTGCAAAGTGCAGAGTTGGGGAAACAACCTGGAGCGGATTCCTCACTGGAAGTGTCACGATTGGGGAGCTGGTTAACTGGAAGTTCCTGGAGCAGCTTGGAGATTTTGGAGGCTGTATAAATCACATAGCAAAAGATTATAATTTTAAAAATCCAGAGGCAGAAGCACTTTAGGCAAGTTTTCAAGTACCAGTGTGTTTTCCCGATGAGCAGAATGGCCCTAACAGTAAGGCAGCTAGAAGGGTGTTTTGGAGGTGGCAAATGTTTCAGCTGTAGCCAAATTTAATGGCTTATCGTTTATCAGACTTGCAGGTAACTGGCTGAAAAACAAGATGAGAATAACAAAGTCTTTGAAATGTGAAACATCTGTTCAGATGGGAAGTGGACAGGGTGTTCTGCTATCCTGGAGGGTTAGTGGTTTTCTTGTTTGGGTTTTCTTTTTTTTTTTTTCTTTTGGACTTGGAAGATGGGATCTCAGCACAGCTTAAGATCTCCAGGGCAGAAGTCACTGCGAGTAAAGGAGAGTAACAGCAGGAACTACTTGACTGTTTTCTGAAAAGCGTTTTTTATGTCATGTAGATGAGTGGGAAGAAATACTGTGCTGTCTGTAGTTTTGTTTATTTTACTTGCTCTGCTCTTTTGAGAAATAGGGAGGTGCTTTGGTCTTCTTGACTCAAGGTTTGTAGCATCTTTGAAAGCATCAGTAGGTTTTCAGACCTACTGAGTTTTCCAACTGGACAACTGCAGTGGGTGACCTGGGCTTTAATGTTCCAGAAAGCACCAGCAAGGTCCTGGGCAGTATGTTTCTGCTGTTTTTGGCACTTCATGGATGCGTGGGTTTTGTTGTCCTAAAGCTCATGTTTAAGAGTTCACACAACATGAGTGTGTATCTATGCCTTGCCAGTATTGTACCAAGGCTTTCGACACTGTGAGCAGAAAAGGTCTGTGGCAGATTTTGGAACGTTTAGGATGTCCTCCCAAGTTCCTCAAAATGATCATCTCGCTTCATGAGGACCAGCGCAGCCAAGTGAGACATGGTGACGCACTTTCTGAGCCGTTTCCAATAGCCAATGGTGTGAAGCAAGGCTGCGTTCTTGCACCAACTTTATTCACAATCTTCTTCAGCATGATGCTCCAAAGGGCCACGGCAGACCTCGATGAAGAAAACGGTGTCTACATTCGATATCGTACGGACGGGAGCCTGTTCAACCTAAGGCGACTGAAGGCCCACACTAAGACCTTAAATTGTCTTATCCGTGAGCTGCTTTACGCTGATGATGCCGCCCTTGTTGCTCACACAGAAGTAGCTCTGCAGCGTCTAACATCCTGCTTTGCAGAGGCTGCTGAGCTGTTTGGACTGGAAGTCAGCTTGAAGAAGACAGAAGTTTTATATCAACCTGCACCTCAGGAAGTCTCCCATCATCCCCATATCACCATTGGTGAAACAGAACTCAAATCAGTCCAGCAGTTTAGTTACCTGGGTAGCATCATCTCCTCAGATGGTAAGATTGATGCAGAAATAGACAACAGGTTAGCAAAGGCATACAGAGCTTTCGGTAAACTCCATAAAAGAGTGTGGCAAAACAAACACCTGAAGAAAAGTACAAAGATCAGCATTTACAGAGCTGTTGTACTGTCTACTCTTCTATATGGGTCCGAATCATGGGTCATTTACCGGCACCACTTGCGTCTCTTAGAACGCTTCCATCGGTGCTGCCTCCGTACAGTTCTAAACATCCACTGGACTGACTATGTGACCAACACGTCTGTCCTTGAACAGGCAGCAGTCACGAGCATTGAGGCCATGCTGCTGAGAACACAGCTGCGTTGGGCAGGGCACGTCTCCAGGATGCAGGACTGCCGCCTCCCTAAGATTGTGCTCTATGGGGAACTTGCCACTGGCTACCGCAAGAGAGGAGCCCCGAAGAGGAGGTTCAAGGACTGCCTGAAACAATCCCTCAGCCTTGGCCATATCGATCATCACCATTGGTCTACCCTGGCCTCCAATCGGGAGGCCTGGAGACACACCATCTATAACGCTGCTGCTGCTTTTGAGAACACAGGCAGGGTCACTCTCGAGGAGAAAAGACAACGCAGAAAGAATCGCGTCTCGTCTGTATCACCTGGGGAGTCTTTCTGCTGTACCTTCTGCAACCGGACTTGTCTATCTCGCATTGGCCTTTTTAGCCATCAGCGTGCTTGTAGCAAGCGTGGGTAGAGCCCTTCTCAAATCTTCTTTCACGAAGCCCAGCCATGATTGTTTTCAGTTATTATTAAAGATTTTATTACTGCTACCTCTGCATTAAGTAGTGGAGTTGTCAACCAGTGGCTACTGATGGTGGATGCAAGAATTGTTCTGAATTAGATCATAAAAAGCTGCAAAGTGCTAACGGGTGTTTGCTTTCTTCCAGACATTGTAATTCTGTGGTGGTGGGAAAGCTGATGGGCTTTGAGAGTCTTGCTAAGCGCACAGATGTGTGAGATTCAGTGAATGTAATACACTTGGGTTTTCAGGAAATGTTTGATAAAGTTCTCCATGAAGTTATTGAAGGAATAAAGTTGCTGTGAGACTGAATGAAAAATTCCTTTTTGAATTAGAGTGATGTGTGTAGGAAAAGCTAATCCATGTCATGTCTCCATGGAACTGCCAGTTGCAAGTTGAGCATCAGCTCACGAATATGTGGTGGTGTCGCTTTCAGTTCTGAACTCCTCAGCTTGGGGGGTAGTGACAGCCCAAAACACCAGTAGGATGCCAGGGGTCATCAGTTCACTTGAGAGTGGGATATACTAAGGCCCCTGGATAGATGGTTAAAGGGATGGATCAGCTGTCTGACATGGGGCTGAGGGGGCTGGGACTCTTCAACTGAGAAGACAAAGCCAAGGGGAAATACTATACAAGTTTACACAGCCATGGAGGTTGTGACAAACGAAATTCAGTGATGGGGAGAACACCCTGGGGGACTAGTAAGGTGTCAGCCTAGAGCAGATGGGAGAGAGAAGCTTCTTTATGTAGCAAAATCTGGTGTCTATCCCCAAGAATGCTATGGAGGCAGACAGGACCATGGGTGCTGAAAGGGGTTAGACAGGGCCAGCTGCAGACATAAAAAGGAGATTTATCTCCCTAATGAAACCCTTATGGGTGCTCTGGGAATGTGGGAGGATCTGAGTTGCAGGATAGCTCTCTGCAGAGCCTCTGGGATTGCAGCCTCTGGGAGCGTGTTCTGCACTAGATGGGCCATTGATCTACCTTAATGGGTTTCTTGTGCAAAGTGGTGGTTTCCTTCTCCCAGAGTGTCTGTTCTCTCCGCTGGAATCTCGCTTAATGAGCTGATGTGAGAGAGTAACTGCTGCATACTCTGCCTTTTTATCCAGAACTGATGCTTTCTTTTTTATAGGCTTCTTAGTCTTGATTGGCACATTCAATTCCAGTGCTAACATCCTAATTTAGAAAGATAGAAAGGTGGGAGACAATTACCAGAAAAATTGTCTCTGTTCTTTTCCTCCTACACCTTTCCCCTCACTTGTTCCCGCTGTTTCTTGTGTCTCACTTTCTTCTCCACTCGTGTCTTTCAGCAATTTACAAAACACCTTGGAGCTTCCTGAGGCAGAGATAATTGCCTAATATTATTTTGTATAATAAATTATTTTATTGCCCTGCCCTATGGGTCTGCCATTGAAGTAATATTTATATGTTTATAAGTGTTTTCAAATATGAGCTGTGTCATGGCACTTGTAATACAGGACTTCTGGGCTCAACGCTACTTTTCTTAGAGTTGGAGTAGATGGCTAAAATGCTGCCCCGTTTTCTGAATTTTCTTAGCACATCATCTTACCTTTTTACTAACATGATTGTATGAAAGGGTCAAGTTTATCAAGGCCTTTGCTATGTTTAGTTGCAGGATGCCATGATTTTTGAGTATAATATGTTCTTATACCTGAAATGGTAAATACCTGAAATCTGTTAGTCTGTTGAATGCCTGTCTAAAATCACTGACCTCTTGAGTAATTTAAGTGGCCTCTCAGTCTTTTAAATCTCTTGTTTCAGGAAGTTAAGAAGGATGTAGAGCCCAAGGATGATGCTGTACCACTCAGGAGGGAGAAATCTGGCAACGTAGCCAGTCTTGTGCAGCGGATGAGCAGCTATGGGCTTCCAGCAGGAGGATTTCAGCCTCATCCCCCATCCAAAGGATTCAAGAAGAGTATGTAGTCCTTCCAGTTCCTTCAGTTGTGTAAGCTTCTGATGGGCTTTTAAAAAATGAACATGAATTATTTAATGACTGACTTAGTTTTAAGGTTATATGGAAAACTAGAAGCATAAGGGGAAAAACTGATTCAAAGCCAAGTTTTGCTTGTGGATGTATGGGCAGAAAGCTTATATGTAGGTTTTAAGAGCAGTAATAGGGATGAATTTTCTTGGGAACAGGATTTAGACACCTTCCAGATGCCAGAGAGCTCTGTAACGTCATGTGAGCTCTGGTTGTATTATCAATGAGATAATTATGAATGAGAACTGCAGGCCTTTTCATGACAATCAGAAATCTCTTCCTGTGGTCTTTTTAAAGGAAGTGTTAAAACATGAAGCTCTGTTAAAAATTCAAGGGTTTGTGACAAGGGAACATTCCAGAGTTCAGATTCCTCAGGGCTGGCCTGCTTCTGGTGTGAAATAAGGTGGAGTTGGTGGTGTCTAAACAAAATTAGTGGTTTTCCTTTTGTTATTAACAGCAACCCTCAGGATGGTCAGGAGCACAGCGTTGTTGCCTCTGTGTCTGTGGTTTCTGTGTTTTAATGCCAGTTTTTAAAACATGGTGACCAAAATGTAGAGCAGAAAATTTGCCATTCCCTGCATCCAGCAAATTGACTTGTGATTTGTATTGGGACATATCAGTCTCTTATAAGACATTGCTCTAAAATACTCTGGCTTCCTCTCTCTTACAAGGGATTGGAGGCTTTTATGATTTAAGCTCGTTAGCAAGTGCTGGGGGAGGCTATATAAGAACCTCCAGGAGCGTGAGCGATCTTCGCTCACGCACCCCCACAGGAGTAGACTAACAGGGTGTGGCACAACAATTTCAAGGCATTTCAAGCCTGCAGGGCACAACCAGCTCCCTTTTCTTGTAGGTGAGTGTGCTTTTTAAAGCTAACAATGGTTTCCAGAAAAACAAAAACTGTTACTGCTGTTAATACTAGGAGTGTGTTTGCTCAGACACTCCCCTCGAAGAAGGATGCAGCCACCCAGGTCTCTGGGTGTGCTGAGTGTCTGAGCCTGATGTTGGTACCGGAGGATGGTGTAGGAGGTAGCTGTGTACGATGCGAGCAGGTGAGTGATTTGCTGTGCCTTGTAGCAGAACTTAAGGAAGAGGTAGAGAGATTAAGGTGCATTAGGGAGAGTGAAAAAGAAATTGACTGGTGGAGTCAAACCCTTTTAAACCCTAAGGAAGTCCAACAGGAGACGGCGAAGCCCTGCCTCTCCTGCCATAAGACAGATGGAGCAGACCAAAATGATGGGGGGGAATGGAAACAGGTCCCTAATGGGAGAGGTAGAAGAATTCTTTCTAGACCCCCATCACCCCTCAGGGTGCCCTTGAAGAATAGATACGAGACTCTGGACCCAGACAGTCAGGTAGAGGACAGCCAAGACGATCCCTCTAGAGAGCCTCCTTGTTTGGCCCCGTCCAAAAGACGGATTACAACCACAGGTATAAAAAAAAAAAAGAAGGGTAGTTGTAGTCGGTGACTCCCTTTTGAGGGGAACTGAGGGCCCTATATGTCGCCCAGACCCATCCCAGAGAGAAGTATGCTGCCTTCCTGGGGCCAGGGTGAGGGATATTAGTAGGAGACTTCCTGAGTTAATTCAGCCCTCAGACTATTATCCTCTGGTGGTAGTCCAGGCTGGCAGTGAGGACATTAATCAAAGAAGTGCCAAGATAATTAAAAAAGACTTTAAAGCACTGGGTCAGTCAGTTCAGGGGACAGGAGCACAGGTGATATTTGCCTCAGTTCCTGTACTATCTGGGATGGATGAGGAGTTAAATAAAGAGAGGAGTAAAAAAGCCCAACTCCTCAACAGATGGCTAAAGAATTGGTGCCACCATCAAAATTTTGGTTTCTTTGACCATGGGGCAAACTCCATGGTACCTAGTTTCTTAAAATCAGATGGGATTCATCTTTCTAGGAAGAATAAGAGGACTGTAGCCCATAAGTTAGCGAGGCTGATTAGGAGGGCTTTAAACTAGGTTTGAAGGGGGAAGGGGTTGAAACCGGGCTCTCCAGTGATCAGCCTAAGGATGGAAAGCCTGAGTTAAGAATTAAATCAACAGCCCACCTGAAGTGCATGTACACTAATGCACGCAGTATGGGCAACAAACAAGAGGAGCTGGAGGCAATTGTGCAGCAGGAAGGCTATGATGTAGTCGCCATCACAGAAACATGGTGGGATGACTCGCATGTCTGGAGTGCTGCTATGGAAGGCTATAAGCTCTTCAGGAAGAACAGGCAGGGGAGGAGAGGTGGAGGGGTGGCTTTATATGTTAGAGACTCTCTGGACCCTGTTGAACTTGAGGTCAGCAACAATAAGGTTGAGTGCCTGTGGATCAAAATCAGGGGAAGACCAACAAGACTGACATCATCATGGGTGTCTGTTATAGACCGCCCTACCAGGATGATGAAGGGGATGAATTATTCTACAAGCAGCTGGCGGATGTCTCAAAATTGTCAGCCCTTGTCCTTGTAGGTGACTTTAACCTGCCAGATATCTGCTGGGAGCTCAATACTGCAGAGAAGAGGCAGTCTAGGAATTTCCTGGAGTGTATAGAGGACAATTTCCTTCATCAACTGGTAAATGAACCTACCAGGGGTAAGGCCCCGCTAGACCTGCTGTTTACAAACAGAGAGGAGCTGGTGGGAGATATAGTGGTTGAAGGCCGCCTAGGAAATAGTGATCATGAAATAATAGAATTTTCAATACTCAGAGATTCAAGGAGAAATAACAATAAAACCTCTACGCTGGACTTTCGGAGGGCAGATTTTGACCTATTCAGAAGTCTAGTCCAGAGCATACCCTGGGAAACAACCCTTGAAAACAAGGGAGTCCAGGAGGGATGGATGTGCTTCAAACAGGAAGTTTTGAGTGCACAGGAACAGGCCATACCGGTGTGCCGAAAGGCAAGCCGGCGGGGAAGACAACCAGCCTGGTTAAACAGGGAGATTCTGAAGGAAATCAGGGATAAAAAGAGAGTTTATCGACTATGGAAGAGAGGGCTGGCTACTTACGAAGAATTCAGGAAGACAGCTAGATCATGCAGAAAGAAAATCAGGGATACAAAAGCGCAATTTGAAGTTAAATTGGCCACTTCTGTTAGGGATAACAAAAAGTCCTTCTATAAATACATTAATAACAAAAGGAGGGGCAAAGAAAACCTCCATTCTTTGATGGACTCGGAGGGAAACATAGTTAATAGAGATGAGGAGAAGGCTGAGGTACTTAACACCTACTTTGCCTCAGTTTTTACCAGTAAGACAGGTGGCCCTCAAGGCAACTGGCCTCTGGAGCTGGTAGACAGAGAGAGGAAACCAAATAGCCCCCTGTATTCCAGGAGGAAATAGTTAGTGACTTACTGAGCCACCTGGATCCTCACAAGTCTATGGGACCAGATGGGATCCATCCTAGAGTAATGAGGGAGCTGGCAGAAGAGCTTGCCAAGCCGCTCTCCATTATCTTCCAACAGTCCTGGCTCACTGGGGAGGTCCCACATGATTGGAAGTTGGCAAATATCACCCCAATCCATAAAAAAGGCTGCAAGGCTGACCCTGGTAACTACAGGCCTGTCAGCCTGACCTCGGTGCCTGGCAGAGTTATGGAACAGATCATCCTGTGTGCAATCACACAGCACCTACAAGATGGACAAGGGATCAGACCCAGCCAGCACGGGTTTAGGAGAGGCAGATCCTGTTTGACCAACCTGATCTCCTTTTACGATCAGGTGACTCACCTGGTGGACGAGGGGAAGGCTGTGGATGTGGTCTATCTGGACTTCAGCAGAGCCTTTGACACTGTCTCCCATAATATACTCCTGGAAAAGCTGGCAGCCCATGGCTTGGACAGGGGCACTCTGTGCTGGGTTAGGAACTGGCTGGAGGGCCGGGCCCAAAGAGTGCTGGTGAACGGGGCTGCCTCCAGCTGGCGGCCGGTCACCAGTGGTGTCCCCCAGGGATCAGTGCTGGGCCCAGTCCTGTTTAACATCTTTATCGATGACCTAGATGAGGGGATTGAGTCCATCATCAGCAAATTTGCTGATGACACCAAGTTGGGAGGGAGTGTCAACCTACCAGAAGGCAGGAGGGCTCTGCAGAGGGACCTGGATAGACTGGAGAGATGGGCTGACTCCAATGGGATGAAGTTCAACAAGGCCAAGTGCCGGGTCCTGCACTTTGGCCACAACAACCCCTGCAGCGCTACAGGCTGGGGACAGAGTGGCTGGAGAGCAGCCAGGTGGAAAGGGACCTGGGGGTGCTGATTGACAGGAAGCTGAACATGAGCCAGCAGTGTGCCCAGGTGGCCAAGAAGGCCAATGGCATCCTGGCCTGCATCAAGAACAGTGTGGCCAGCAGGAGCAGGGCAGTGATCCTTCCCCTGTACTCTGCGTTGGTGAGGCCGCACCTTGAGTATTGTGTTCAGCTCTGGGCCCCTCAGTTCAGGAAGGATATTGAGGTGCTGGAGCGGGTCCAGAGAAGAGCAACCAGGCTGGTGAAGGGACTTGAGCACAAGTCCTATGAGGAGAGGCTGAGGGAGCTGGGATTGTTTAGTCTAGAGAAGAGAAGGCTTAGAGGTGACCTCATCACTCTCTTCAACTACCTGAAGGGAAGTTATAGCCAGGTGGGGGTTGGTCTCTTCTCCCAGGCAACCAACAACAGGACAAGGGGACATGGGCTCAAGCTCTGCCAGGGGAAGTTTAGGTTAGATGTTAGGAAGAAATTCTTTTCAGAGAGGGTGATCAGGCATTGGAACGGCCTGCCCAGAGAGGTGGTGGATTCACCATCCCTGGAAGTTTTTAAAAAGAGATTGGACATGGCCCTTAGTGCCATGATATAGTAATTAGAGTTGGATCAGGGGTTGGACTTGATGATCTTGGAGGTCTTTTCCAACCCAATCTATTCTATGATTCTATGATTCTATGAAGCTTGCTTTTTTAAAAACAAAGCATTCAGAACTTACTGTTTCTGATGTGTTTATGCTTTGAGATTTTGCCTATAAAAGGAGAGGAGCCACTGGTTGTCTTTGAAAGCCCTGAAATGAGACTACCAGATTTATAAATTTCTGGATACTTTGTTCTAGGCAACTAAGGGTTCAAAATTACTTTTTAGTGTCTCTTGATCTGCGTGTGCTTATTGGCAACACCAGTATGTGCTTGTTCGATGTTTACATCAGCAGGCTTTGGAAAAATCTAGCCTGAAGGATTAATGCTGTTCCTGGATAAATGCAGCCAGGCTTCGGAAGGGAATAAGCATGATTCTTATGGGTCCTCCTAACTGGAGATATTCTAGGATTCAGTGAACATGATCTGATACCAGTTCAGCTGCCAGCTACTTGTTTTGGTCTCCCTAACCCTGGAATGATCCCATATCTCATGTCTCATCCTCATGCTGGTGGCCGTGGCCAGGGTAGTAAGTACAACTTGCTCTCCAACTCCACAGCACTCTGGCTAGTCTCTTCCTTCTGGAAGAAAATGATGTTCCCTTCCTTTAGGGATACAGTTGTTTACTTGGTGCAGTGACAGTCTTCGTTTCCATTTTACTTGCTGTTCCCTTTTTTCTTGGAAGATTGTTTAAACAGCTCCAGCAGATCTCGTTTGCTCTGTGCCTGGGCAATCACTTGGATCCTTCAAAAGGTTTTCAGAGCTTAGTTGTCTTTTTCACTTCCGGTTCCTCACCTGGTAAAATGAGGTTTATAATGCTAAAGAAACCCTTAATTTTTTTTTAATAGCAAGTTTCCGTGTGCAGTGAGGCAGGTTGTCTGTGCCTGCTCAGCTCCTTGTGTTGTTCTCATGTGCAGCTCCTGCTGAATTCAGGTATTTTGTGTCAGGTGGGTGGTAAGCTGCAGGCAGAATTCCCATCAGTTAGATGTCTGCCTTTATTCAGCAGAAGGAAAACGTGGAAGGTGGGGTAAGTGACTGCAACAAAGGGCTAAATTAGGTTTACCCTGTACAAAACAAACAAAACCTGAAGCCAGACAAGTTGTTTTGGAAAGGGACAGAATTGCCTGCAGGCTGCCAGCCCAGCAGTCCTGCAGCACCACTTGAAGCTGGAGTGTTGTTTCCTGGGTTGAGTTGGTTACCTTAAAATCACAGAATAAATATCCTGAGTTGGAAGAGACCCACCCATCAGGATAATTGAATCCAACTCCTGGCCCTGCACAGGACATCTCAAGAATCACACAGTGTGCCTGAGAGTGTTGTCCAAATGCTTCTTGAACTCTGTCAGGGTTGGTGCTGTGACCACTTCTCTGAGGAACCTGTTCCAGTGCCCAAACACCCTCTGGGTGAACAACCTTCTCCTAATATCCAGCCTACACCTGCCCTGACACAGCTTTATACCACTAACTTTCCTAGGTTAGTCTAGGGATTTTCAAAAGTGGAAGGCAGTACTTGCTAAACTGGATCTCACTGAAAGCATACCTTGGGTGAGGAAGAGTTCTGGATGTGAAATGCATCCATGGGTTTGTTTTCTCCCCCATTTAGGTAGAATTACAGTATTAAAAAGGAATGCTGAGATCAGATTTATACCAAATGGCTGTGACTTTTTAATTTGCCTTTTTTTGGTATCAGTTAATCTCCTACAAAGGAGGAGCCCTGAAAGCGCTGCAGGAGGCAGTAAAGGCCAGTGAACCGTTTATTGCAATTACTGTAAACTGAACAATCCCTCTGGGCTGATGCGTGAGCTCCAGTGGAGGCAAAAGAAGGGGGTATTATGTGGGCAATTATGTGTTATTAGAAATAACCCACAGAGTTTCATGTTCCTGGTTTATTTGCACGGGTCATATACCAGCATGTAGAAAACTCTTGGTTTGGTGAGGCCTCTCTCAGAAATTTTAGATGCAGAATATTGCTCAGATGTCTGGCGTGTTTTGCACTGAGAATGCTGGGTGTGGCTGTCTTCTAAATGTCTGACTTTGGACTTTCAACACTGCTATAATAAGACAAGGATCAATCTTGGAGGCAGTATCTGTGTTTTGAAATGTTTTTACACAGCTAATTTTGATTGTTGAAGCTTCAGTGTGAAAGGAGTACAAAGTATGGGAGAAAGCATGGGAATTATACAGCTGCTGTAAGCTTAGGCTTTACCACGTCAAGCTTTTGATTCATATTTTCATTTAAACTGAAGCAGTTTTTTTGAGGAGGATAGGGAATCTGTGTGGGTCATAGCTCAGGATGATAATTGCCTTCAAAAGTGTGCTGGCTGCTCTGCTGTGGAAAAGGTCTGAAGGCATGGCCTCTTGTTTGAAGGAGAAATGCATAAACTCTCTGGGTTCAGCAGCAGCATCACTCCAGGATATGTGCACAGTAATTAGGCAATGTGGGTTCACGCTGCTGTGGCTGGAGGGTTTGTTGGAAGCCACTTCAATGCTCTCCCCCTCTCGGGATGTCATTTTGTCTTTTTAATGCCTGCAGAACTTTAATGATATGTGGCAAACATCTGAAGATTGCACTCAATTTTAATTTCGCTTTTGTCAAACACTGCTAATTGACGCTTAGTTTGAATTCCTCGACTCCATGTTGGCACTGAGAAAAGGGAGATTTTTTGCATTCACAAATTTAAATGAGCTTGGATTTTGAAATATGAGCCCAGCAAATGTTGGCATTACCTCAGAGCTGTGGTTAGCTGTGGTTTGTGTTGGAGGGCAGAAGGGCTATCAGTGCACAACAAAAGGTGTCATTGCTTTCAGGATGGTTTGAAGACTGGAGGCTCAAACTTGCATGTTTTCTTCAAAGTGGGTGCTAACTGGAAGCAGCTGTCATTCCTGCAGATTTTGGTCAGGAAATAGCTTGAAAAATTGTAGTGGGGATTTACCTGACTCTTGAGTCAACATGTTTTCAGAGGTTGTTGGTAATTGGCGATACAGTGTTGGAATTGTCTGCCTGTTCTCAACCTCTATCTAAGTGGTGGCTCGATAGACTAACGTGACAAAAGAAACTGGAAAACCAGCATCAAAAGCAACGTAGCTTTTTGGGATGGCTTTTGGGTCTTCTGGTCAGATTGGATCTTCAGGAACTTGAGTGTAGGAAAGGCTGGTTTTCCTTCGTGGGTGTTCTTACTTCTGCTGTTCCCCTCGGATCAGGGTCCAAGAAGCGTCAGTGCAAAGTGCTCTTCGAGTACATCCCACAGAACGAAGATGAGCTGGAACTCAAGGTGGGGGATGTGATCGACATCAACGACGAGGTAAGAGCTGTTTTGCAGAACTGATCATCTCTTTTATGTACCAGAAGTCAAATTGATTTTTTTTGGCTGATTGCTTGGTTTGCAAGCATGTTGGAAAAACAGCATGGGAAAAGTAGTGTTTTTGCAGCTAAAGCTATTAACTTAGGAGTTATTTCTCTAAGGATCTAATCCTAAATTAATGAATACTAGATGTTTACAGGAAATATTTGATCATCACAGCAATAAATTGTAATCTGTAGCACAGATTCATTTTTTGAAAGGCTTTTACAGATCTCTGGTTCTGTGTGATTGTTATTTTTGGAATGCTTTTGCTAAAACTGTTGAACCACTTGCCTTTAAGTAGACATACTCGAGCTTGGTTTAGGTGAATGTTATTTGACCTGATTCTCCAGTTTTATGCTCTCTTGTAAGCACATTGAAGCATTGAACTGCCAATACCAATATTCAACACAGAAGCCTGCAGCTGTAATGCAATACACTTCACCCCACTTGCAGAATAATATGAAGCATACAAATGCATTCAACATGTTATTATTTCTGCTACCTCCTTTTTCCATTGTGTAAGAAATGCAGTTTAAGATATCTCAATGTTCAGACTTTGGCACTGACCCCATGTGATTGAGAACAAGGGGTTTTTTTTATCTCTTCCTACCTATGTGCTTCCTTGATATCTCTTCCAATCAATAGCAGCTTGTGTTGTGGGAAGCTTTTGAAGAGAGTGCTAGTGCTCACCTGGCAATTGCCAGGAAGGACTTTTCCATTCTCCTAGCCAGAGAAAAACTATGTCTTTAGATGCATTTGCACTAGTAGAATATAATATCTTTGAGTAAACAGAGCGAGTGACTTGTGAAACCTGCTCACTAAACTCAGTTTCATAAATACCATTGTGTGGGCGTTTGTAAAGGAGTGTTCCTGGGTAACCTCAGCAGTTTAATTTGTGGACGGTGCCTGTACTAGCAGTCATGACAGAATAAACAGAATAAAAAAATCAAGGCATTTCCTCATCTGGTTTCTTAAGGAAATTTTTTTATTAGTCCTAATTCTTACTGCTCTGCTAATGATTTTAAAATATGTGTTTGTAGTACCCAGTCTTCACTACTTCTAAGAAAAACTGCTAAGAAAATTTTTAGGCAAATGCTAGCAGGGAGAAAAATACTGCAGCTTACTATGAGCACACTGTTTTTATGGTGATGTAGAATAGACCTGGCAGGTGTAGACTAGGTCTGTCTGCTTCACAAAACTTTACTGATGGACCAGAAATGTGAAGAATGGTAGAAAATACTTTCCATTGGTTGTGCTGTGTGCTGGGGGAACTTGTCTTCACTACCGTGAGATGATTCACTTCCATATATATATGTGTTTATATATATAAATATGCAGATAACTTGTAACTGTTACTTGAAGGAAAGATCATTTGGTTACCTCTTTATGGGAAAAATATGGTAAAATGAGCTTCAGTTCTACATTACCTGAGAATAATTCAGTATTTAGTCCTTGAGTTGTATTCGTAAACTATGTCCTTAAAACTGACACCACTGATAGTGAAATCAAAGGTGGAGGCAGATGGGTTCAGAAATTAAATTACTAATATTGAGGAGAGCCTTTAGGGAAGAAGAGTCTTGTGCTGTGTGCTGGCTGATTCCACAGGGTTTCTTATTTATAGAACATGTGAGTTTTATGTGCAAAAAAAATGTGCAGAGTGCATGTGATAACTGTATCATTTCTGTGAAACATTTGTTTCTCTTTTATATCTTCCCCCTACTCTTGTCAGAAGCAACACTAAACAGCAGATTTATTTTTGTAGTATTATATTTTTAGTATTTGCCTGCTGGTGCTAGCAAGCAAAATAAAATTTCATCTAACATCGTTAGTGAAGTTTTTATTAAAAAAACCCAAACTATATTGGCAAAGCTGCTTGTTTCAGCCTTTTTCCTTGTGTTTTGTTGAGAAGTCTTGAGCTTTTTGATAGAAATAAGTTGATGGGATTCACACGAAAAGAGTTCTGCTGTGTGTACCAGAGCTGTACCTCCCTCTTGTGGAAATTGTATCACCCAGTAAGATTTTGAAATGGAAGTGGAAGGTTGGGAAATTGTCATCTGTGTTGCTGGCACTGACAGATGTGCAGATGTTCTCCACCAAAGCGTGTAAAACTTCTTAAGCCTGCTTTTTCAATGTCAATTAAAGATACAAACTATATTACCAGAAAAAATATATAGTCATTTAAAGGCAGTGTGCTGAGGAGGTTGAAGCAAGTGTGCTCAAGAAATGTTTGTTTTGTTGCTGAGTGTCTCTGAACTGGCGTCTCTTTGCGTTGCAACTCTGCAGAGTGCTTTGCTGACCGTATTTCTTGGCAGAAGAAGAAAGGGATGCTCAAGCTACTTTCTGTATCGTAAGCATTAAAAGTCCCTTTCTCCAGGCTCCTGGGTGTAGTCTGGGTGAGTCAGGGCGCTTGTATTTTAGGTTTCTATCATGTGTTATGTAAAGCTTGAGGTGCCAGAGCCTGGGCAGCACTTGCCAGTAATCTGTGCTTAAAATCTATTTCAGAGGACCAGCCTCTGAGTTTGAACCATGCACAGCAAAGCTCTATTTGAGCACCAGGATGCCTTTAAAAATAACAGTGCTCTTTTCATTGCCTGTCTCTGCACTGCCAGGTTCTGGATATGCTTTGCTTGCCTGGAGGTGGGTTGATGTTTAAAACTGTGCCTGTGTGTCAGGCGTAGTGACCTACAAAACAAGGCTAAAAAAAGGCAGTGTAAACAACTGCTGTTTGGTTTGCTTCTTTTTCTTTCCCTGTTGCTTTTCTTTCTTAAAAACAGCTTTCCAGCCTGAAAACAAGGCAACTGAAACGAAATACTTTGAAAATTTATCTAAATTAGAGTTTTTAAGTAGTACTCATTAGGTAAATAGATTGTATTTATTTAAGACATTTTGAAAGCTGTTCATAAATTGGAAGAGTACGGTTCTTAGTCTGCTGGCACTGTTTTACCCTGTCACCTCTGCATGCCCAGTTTTTACTTGTTCTGCTTTGGACCCTGGGTTATTCCTGATAAACATTCCGTTAAATTTTGGAGTATTTCAGTGTAAATGCCACACCAGGAATTCCAGCACATAACTGAGTGTTAGAGTCATTATGTTCCTAGTTCCTGAACAAGTTTATTTCCAGTGCAAAAATGAGTTGTTTTGTGAAGAGCAAAGCCAACAAAATTTGGCATCTAACAAACTTTTTTCCTTAGGACTGCTGTGTGCCACCACAAAATCTTTGTGGGCTTGGCTACCTTTGTTGGCTGGCCAGCTCTGGTGGGAAAGTCTCTGCACCAGAAAGAGCCTGCTCAGCCAGCTGCCTTCTGCTAGAAGGAACGAACAGCTTAGTTTTCCATTACTCTGTGATGTCCTTAAGGACTTCTCTCTGTTCTACCCAATATTCTCTGTAGAAATTATAGCTTTGAAACTTGTGTCTTTTGATTGAAATTGTGTGAAGCTGCCCAATGGATACAAGGCCAGTGGGATCAGGACTGATGGAAACTGGACAAGGCAGAGGAAAAGACATGGACAGCAAGAATACATAAAAATTTCCATAGAAACCCAGGCTAAAAGTTTCATCTTTATTTCCTAAACAGTTTAGTATTTTCTTCTACTGTTGGATGTGCAGTGCCTGTTATTCTGTCTTACCTTGAGAAAGTCGATGAACATTTTGCTGCTTTTCTGGCTTAACCGTCATTGGGCTAGTCTCATGTTTTAGGATCACTGCTGTAGTGATAGAAGTGACAGTAAATTTTTCTTTTTGCCTACTATTTCTACATCTTTGTCAGGTTTCTCTATAAAGAAATCATGGTGATTTTGAATTTTCCCCAAGTTGTTTGTAGAGTTTTATAAGTGAAGTGTGGATGGAATTGATAGGAATTTCCTTTTGCTCTGTTGGTCTATTGGTAATGTGCAAAATATTTCTCTACAGGTAGAAGAAGGCTGGTGGAGTGGAACACTGAATGGCAGGGCAGGGTTGTTCCCTTCAAACTTTGTGAAAGAATTGGAGTCAACGGATGATGGAGAAACACAGGACGCTGTGGATGACACAGGTGGTGTTCTGTTTGTTGTAAACCTTTAGCAATGTGATCTTAGATCTTGGGTATAATTTGGAGTATTATGGTTGTAGTACAGCAAAAGTTGTAAAGAATTCAAGCTTCCTAAGGAGGATAAGTGTTTAGTTTCATTCTGGAAAGTGTTGATGCTGAGTATAAAGATAACCTGTCTTGCTCCCAGTGCACTTCAGATAAAATTGCAGTCAAGGTCTTGATCTGTGATCTGCATTTTATCATTAGAAATTCTATCATGTTCAGAGTTGATTCTTTTTAGTATTAGACACAAAATTACCTTTTTTTTTTCTTTTGTAGCTTTTTTCAGTCTTATTCTCACAGTCCTGAGTTCTTGAACACACAAACCTTAAATGTTTAACCAAGTTATTTGAGAATTAAAAGTCAAATTGAATCAAAAGAGTATGGAGAGCCTCGACTTAAAATGACTGACTCTTCATTATGTTTTAATCTAACAATAAAGTCTTTTTAAGGCAGAATTTACATTTAGCTGTTCCTTTCTGGCTATGGCTTTTTAGCTGGAGCAGAAGCAGACGGTCTCTGGCTGAACAGCAGAGTGGTGCCAGGCAGTACTGGGCTTTACAGGCAATTACTTTGTTCCCTTAAAAAAAAGAAAAAAAGCACTTTAGAAACATTTTGGTCTAGGAAGAATGTTTGAAGGCTGGAGACTTGTGATATGATACTGCTGGAATTAGGAGTGTTTTTTGGGAACATCGTAACAGGAGTTAATTGATTCTTAAAGGCGTCTGTGTAATGTTCCAGGGGAAAAGTGATTTTTAGCCTTGTGGTAATGTGCACCCTCATTTACAAGATGTTAAGTATTGATTATTCCAAACAAGGGTTTGCTCAGACACAGGGAAGGAGAATGTGGCTTGGATTTTTTTTATTTTTTTATTTTTTTTAAATTGTGGAAATGATTGGAGTACCATAAAACAAGACTTGTTTGACCTGAAGTTGCAAATAAGTCAGTGGCTGTCTCCTTGGAGGACAAGTTCCCTGTGTTTAGTGGAGTTTGATGGGATGAATTTACAAATGTGTTGGTCTTAATTCCTAAAGTCAGTGAAACTGAACAGTAATTTGAAGTAATTGTATTTTCTGTCAGTAACTAACGATCCTCAGCCTCCCAGGGTTTATATTTAATGCTCAGTACTGTCACAGAGAGCATCTTGAGTCTGTTTCTTCCCAGCCTCACTCCTGGGAAACAGTAACTGTCTCATTCACTCAGCTGTGGTCTTTCAAACATATGACCTGGACTTTCCTCATCAATGGGATGTCCTTTTAGATATATGAGGTGGATATAGCTGAGTGAACAGCAACTGCTTAGAGGAAATCCGAGAAACTGAAGTCAAGAGCAATGTAGCTTCATGGTATCATCAAAAGATCTTAAATTTATGATAGAGGGAAGAATCTTTAGTCTTTATTGCAGTTTCCAGATATGCATAGGCTGAAGAGAACTTTACCAAAATGCTAAAAGTTGTGGGGGCTATTTTGAATTTGGCTTATAAAAGCTGTCTGTTTTCACATGACTGTCTCCTGGAATTCTGCATGTAAAAATAGTTTACCTGTGAGTATTGGTTTGTAAACTTCAACAGATTTAACCATAACTTAAAAATAAAAAAAAATTTTAAAAGTCTCAAAGCTCTTAACACCAAAACTAAGTACTCTGGAATACACTTTTGGGGGCTGGATAATGTTGTGCCTTAAAACTGAAAGATTAGAATAGCTTAAATAGTTGTATTGTCTATTTGCATTTTGAGCAATAGGAACATTTCACTTTGGTTCCTTGGGAGGCATCATCTACCACTGAGACACTGTGTTTTCCTGTGGCTCTTTAAATGTGGTTGGATTCACTATGGACCTTTATTGATCATCTCTTTCTGTGGCTGCAGCTCTGCTAAGGAGAAGCTTTTAAATGTTAGAGTAAAACCCCATTTTCAGAGAATGCATAAGCAGTGTTTCATAAAACTAATGGAAAACATTGATGTTAAAATGCTGTGGAACCTGAGCGATAATTCAAATAGCAAGAAATATCAGTGATCTGTTGACTTAATTGCCACAGTACTCAGAGCAATACTAGTGTAATTTCAGTTTTTCAATTGGTCATATGTTAAATATAAAACTAGAACGTGAGTTATTACAACTACAGTGATGTTCCTCGAAAAGCTGTTTAACAGGGGCAGTGCATACAGCTGTGTAGCTTCAACTTTTTCCCCCCAGAAAAGCAAAATTTAGAGGTGGGTAAATTTGTACATCATTTCAGTTACTCAAATAACTTTTCCTTTCTTATTTTACTTTCAGAGCCTGTTTTCAATAGTCCTACCTCACCTGTGACCACTCCAGGAAACGGGGGCGAACCCTCATCTGGACCAGCACAGCCAAAGAAAATCCGAGGTGTTGGGTTTGGGGATATCTTTAAAGAAGGCTCAGTGAAACTTAAGACGAGATTATCCAGTAATGAATCAGAAGATAAAAAGCAAGATAAGGTTTGTACTGGTACATATTGTTATTTTGGGGTTTCCTGTAAAAATAATCCAAGAGATGTGGGCTCTGACCATAATTGTCTCATAGGGCTCTTGCCTATAAAATGAAACAAATCCCCTCAAGCTTCTTTCCTAGTAAGTTATATTTAACATTGATTCCAAAAGGTCTGTTCAAATGTCTTGGTATTTAAAACATTAGAGATGGAATACCAAGGTGATGGAAAAATTGTCATTTCAGACCCATGTGATGTAAGACATAATGAATTCTCAAACACGTGTACAGTGTGAGGTCTCTCAGAATCCTCCTTATAACAGACTTTGTAGTCTGGGACAAGACTCTTAAGTCTTCTTGAGCAAGTTGAACTTGTCTTTTAAAACAGGGTATCTTTTGGTGTTTCTTTGGGTTTTGGTGTTTTTTGGGTTTTTTTTTTCAAGTTTTGGTGGCTGTCGAGATTGCTGTTCAAGGTGTCAACTGCCATTACCTTCAGTGCAAGCTTTTGGCTCTATAAACTGCTGATAATGTAAGCCTGAAAAATACAGTTTTAGAATTTTGCATCCCCATTCATTTTTTCCCCTCATTTTTCATGAGTGAGTGGGAAAAGGACACTTTGATCCTCTATACTGAACTTACTGGAACTTAAGAAACAGCAGATAATGCAATGATAGTGGAATTGCTGCAGTTTGAATTTTGTTTTGATCTGAACCTGAAAGTGCTCTTACCCCTTGGAAGCACAACAACGGTTCTCAGTCCTTTACCTTGAACTTATGCATTGTTTATTCCAAGAGCTTATATATGGATTTTTAGCTTTTGATAAATTAAAGGCAGCTGAGGTAGTCCAGTGTTTCAGATTTGACTCAGGTGATGAATTCAAGAAAGCTTTTAAAGCCTTTATCCATTTCAATTTTTTGCCTGTTATGGTTATTAATGCTGTTTTGCTGACTGATTTGTTTTCCTCTGCTGCCATGGAAGTAATTGTAATGGTGTAGGGCAAAAGGTCAGCTGATTCCCTGGAAGGAGGGTAGGGACAGAGGCTTCCTTGAATGTGTTTTCCCTCAATAGCAGTGCTAAGAGCAATGGCATGGTGCGTGTCCTCTTTGTTTCTGGTCCAGTCAAAAGCATCAGATGATTCAGAAAATGAAATGCAAGTGTGTTACCTTCTGTTTAAGGCTTAGGGAATGCTACCTCCTAAAGAATGTGTTGTTTTGTTTGGAGAAGAGAAGGTTCCTGGCAGACCTTGTTGCACCCTTTCAATGCAATGGAGAGAGACTTCTTGCCGAGGTCTGTTGTGACAGAAAAAGGACAGTGGCTTCAAACTGAAAGAGGAGAGGTTTAGGAAGAAAAGAGGGGATATAAGGAAGATGTGCTTTATGGTGAGGGAGGTGAAATGCTGGAACAGGTTGCCCAGGCAAGGCCAGGCTGGATGGGGCTTTGAGTAACCTGATCTAGTGGAAGGTGTCCCTGCCCATGGCAGGGAGGTTGGATGTGGATGTTCATTGAAGGTCCCTTCCAACTCAAACCATTCTGTGATTCTGCGAAGGCACACTGATTTTCCTGAGATCTCTCCAGACCTTGTCCCTTGAAGTGGAGGTCTCTGGGTTCTCTAGATCTTCATGTAAATGCTGTTAGATGAGGGCTACAGGACCTAGCTTCATCTTGCCTTCTTGTCATAAGACTGATGGTTCAAAAGGGTGTTTCTCTATTTTCTACCTTGGGAATATAAAGAGCCTGTCTAAACTCTGCTCAGTTAATATGAAGTCTGCTCAGACCTTGTTGTATTTGACTGTGTATAAACAGTAAAATATGATGGTGCTGTGTTTTGTTGGTTGACCTTTCTGGAAAGCTCTTGCAGGCCATTTCTCAGCAATAGAGGAAATGAAGTGAGAAAACAGTTTTGCATAGCCTAGTGACAAAGAAATAAACAATTTAGTTTAGCACTTAATGTTCCACTTCCACTTGTTGCCAAAGTCATTCCAAAGGTAGACAGACTTAAAGAACAACATGGAGAGCCCAAGGGAGGTAATTCTCATGAAGCTCTTGGAAAAAGAGATGGCTTCCTTGGATTTGTGCTTAACTTGCTTCAGGATTAGATAAAGGGATGCTGGAAGGGCATTCTGTCCTTAAGTCTGTAAGGGGAAAAAAAAGCTGTCTAGAGTAGAGAGGGCTCTTTTCCTTTGGGAAATTCAGAGGCTTTTTAGCACAGGACAGCTGAGCACTGATGTATCTGAAGTTCTCAAGGGCACTAATGCTGCTGCAGGAGATCGTTTCAGCTGGTCCCAGCATCCTGCCTGGGCTCTAGCTATTTATACCCTGCCTGCCTAAACTTCCTCTCATACTTCTAATTGCATCTCATTTTGGGAGGGGGAAATATAGAGAACTGTTTCCATGTTGGAAGTGTTTAATCTCATAGGTGGGTTATTTTAGTACTTCCTTCATATACCATTCTGGAGAGAGTTAAATTGCATATGTCCTCCAGGAACATCCCAACTGACCGTGGCTTCCTCTGTGGTATGACAGAGGTACCAAATACCATCCTACAGGCATTGTCTGGTTTTAGGGAGAGTAAATCTAGTTTCTCAGATAGTAGAAAATCTGCAAAGTTGAATTGTAAATGAAAATGAACAGAATTACTAAAGGCTGTGGGATTTTTCACATCAGTAATACTATTAGGGCTGCTCGGGTAAGTACTGATTGTAAGATCATACTCTATGTTTGTAGCTTGTTGGGCTCTGAAGAAGTGGATGCAGCTGAAGCTGACAGAAGCAGCTCAGCAAGTCTGGGGAAAAAATAATAAAAAAAGACTGTAATATTTATTTTGCTTAGATGTTAACTCTGAAACTTGTGGTGATTTTCATTCAGGAGAAATCTCTAGTAACACTCACCTGTTCTGTACAAATTACTAAGAGTGAAGGGAAGCTGGGATGGGGTTTCATGTGCTCTTACATTTGGCTAGTAGTAGTAGAGTAGTTAAAACTGATTGTCTGAGGTGGTGTATGGCTGCTGAATATTCCTGCCTTATCCCAGTGCAAAGTAAGAGTGGTCAGGGAGTTCCTCTGAGCAGAGCTAATAAATAACTTCTTCTGTTTTGTGCTGGAGGAGGCAATTTTCAGGCTAATGGGGGAGTAGCACCTGGAACTTCTGAAATACAATTGCTGAAGTACATTGGTCCTGTCCAGTTTGAAAGTTGTGCTCTGTCTTTAGTCAGGAGATAAAGCCTAATTGCTGTGTCTGTAATAGAGTAACTACAGTAAGATAAGTGCTTGATGAGAAAGCTCACTGAATCTCTTTGAGATGGTAATTTGCATCATCTCAGCTAATGAAAAATTGAGCATGTTCTGTAGCCTAATCAAAAATAAAACCTGTTTTTGTTAACAAAGTTCTTTTCCCTTCATACAGCCATTATCTACCCATTCTCCTGGATCAAAGCTAATTCATTTTCCTAGTATAACAAAAACTGAAAACTCACCAGAAGTAATAAAATCAGAAGGTGAAAGTAAACCAAAAGGTAAGGCTGATGGACACGTGCATCTATTATTTGGGAGTCCTTTATTGAGAAGTATTTGGTTGTCAATTTTTTTTTGGTGTTAAAATCTAAAATTTTAATGTATACTGGGGTTTCGTGTGATATTCTGTACCTTTGAGGAGTTTTGCAAATGCGAAAAAGTCTAAAGGAATTTTTTCTCACATTTCTGTCGAAAAAGAATCAAAAACATTTGTAGGATTTTCTCCCAGAACAAAATAAGGCTGGGGTATGAAGTTTTACTGCAACAGTCCCCTTGGCATTAATTTTCTATTGATGTGTTCAGAGTGATTTACTCTCTGCATAGCTTTGTGTTCCAAAGGGACCCTGGGATGCTGGAGACCTATTTCCATGGAACAGTCCCCCAACCCAATTTCTGTCCCTAGGTTGTCAAGTTACTTTTTAGGCTCAGGATTTTCTATGGAGGTGGTACTGAGCTGTAGTAACTCTGTGCAAAGTTTCTTGCATCAGGAAGTTGGTGCTTGTGTTGAAGTCTGTTCCTTCAATAATTCAGTTTCACTGTCGTTCAGTTTTTGTTTTGTTGTTTGTATTTTTCTTTTTTATCAGCTCTAAGAATTTATGACTTCACTTAGCCACCAAATTGTAGTTCTGTCTAGAGAGATATTTTTAATCCAACCCAAAGCATCTCGTGGGAGTGCCAACCCCATATAAAAAATTAACTTTGGTTATGTGATGTGTAGACAGCTCATTTCCCTGGTTCCACAGCAGACATTTTTTCAACTTACGTATTGTAATTTCAAGTATATTTTTGTTTTATGTGGAAATACCTTATTTTGGTGTGTTGTTTTCTATGGAATGCATAATTTACAGAAATAAGAAAACTGCAACGTCTTGCTTTTAAACCATTCCACTGCTATTGCTCCAAGAACCAGCATGACAGTGTGTAGCCCTGAGTGTTGTGAGATTTGACTTGTCTAAAATTTTGCATAAAAATTAACCCAACTCTGCTTAAAAAAGTCTGAGCATTCAGTGCTGAACATCCAGAACATTCAGCATTTAGCTCTCTTTGTGCTAAAACCAGAGAAACTGGACTAACTCAGTAGCCCTGCTGGGTCTCTGCTTCCCAGAGAAACCAATACATCAGAGAGGAAGTTAAATATGACAGTAATATAAGCTGTAGGAGAACATCAGTAGGTAATGCCCTATAGACACCATATAAGAACATCTTATAACCTTAGGAGGAAAGCTTGTTTTTCTTTCTTGGTGTTTTTATTTTAATATAGACCATATTATGGTTTATGTATCTCATCCTCAGTTTGAGAGAGTTAAGTTTAAAACAAACTGTGTTCATCTGTTAGCAGATAAACAAAGATCTCTGAAATGTTTAGACTGTTGTAGCTTATTTTGCAGTGGGGTTCTGCTATTTCTGAAAGCTTTTTTTGGCCTCTGGTGCAAGAATGTAAAAATATTTTCTTTAAAAAGTGAAATAATCACAATTTGACCCCTCTTTCCCCCCATTATGTTAGGATACAACATCTGTGGTTTCTGCTACTGTGTTGTTAGTCTCAACACTATGGAAAAGACTCAGTTTTAAACTACCTTTTCTTAAAAATATTTACTGAAGTTTAAATGCTGCAAAGTTAAACTGAACTTTTCTTCATCTTAATTACTGGCAGAATACCAGGCTCACAAAATAAGGTGCTAAAGTGATAAATTGTACATACTCTTTACATACATGGCTGGGTTTCTTGGTGGTGCTGAAAGCTGGGTTCACAGCCCAGCACATGGGGACAGGGTGCAGGACTCCCTTCCTCCAGCACTCCTGGAGGAGAGTGAAAGATCCCCTTTTTGGCAACATGTTTTGTCTACTGTGGGACTCCTGATGTATGTGAAGAGGGGAGAAATGCTTGGAGGAGCAGAGGATATAAAGGATTATACTGGCCAGCTCCCCAGGCAGTAAAGAAATGCATCTATTTTTGCAGAATCAGGATGTAGTGAAATATATTACACTTATTACTACTGAATAAAGTCCTCACATTTGAAGGATATTTGTAGTGTATCTGGTTTTGTTTGGGTTTTGTTTTGTTTTTGTTTGTTTTTTTGTTTTGGTTTGGTTTTTTGTTTGTTTGTTTTTGGTTGTTTTTTTTTTTTTAATCAATGTGAGGTTTTTTGGACCTCGGTTTAAACATTCATCTCTTTGACGTTGTTCTTAACGGTGCTGTAGTTCTTCACAAACCACAGTTTAGTCAATCTACAGCTGAGCATTTTTGATCCCTAGATAAGGCAGCAAAGTAATACAAGTTCTTGTAGCTAGGATTACTCTTGTGGTTACTTACCTATGCACATCCACTTAGATATCTCTATATATCTGTCTCTTAAGCTTGGCAGACTTTGGCATTTTAACATAGTGGTTGTCACTGACCGAGGCACATTTTTATTTGAGAATACAATTTGTGCATTTTTAAACTAAGGATTTGCATCTTTATTTAATAAAATGTAACAACAGCAATAAGATTTGACTGCAATTCACTCATTAATTTTCTTACCACCCAGCCAAAGGCTGTCATTAAGAATTGCAGATGATTTTCATAGTGATTTGATGCTGTGCTGCTTTAACTGGGAGTGATGCAGCTGCTCAACCTGTGTGTGTTGTCAGTGCCAAACACCTGATAGGTTACAGCAGCACCCTTGAGTCCTTTTTGTTTGCTTCCTCTTCCTTAATGCTTCTTATACAGAAATTCAACCTTTATATCCACTGAGTTATTTTAAGTGCTGGGGTTAAACATTCTATGTTTATATATTTTAACCTTTCTCGTGGTGATTGTGTTCTGGCGTGGGAAAGGAAAACAAATCCTCCTGCTTTTTCACCCAAATTGTTATCACCAATTTGAATGGATTAGTTTTGAATTGGACCAGATGGAAAGAATTTTTCTTTCTGCTTTTGTGGAAGAGGCTGTGACTGTCAGAGTTCATCACTCAGATGAGCTCTGGTTTCAGGTGCTTAGCCAAGGAATGCCTTTGCTTCAGTTTCTTGGTTTCGCTGCAGAATTTCAGCTGATCCGCTGCTTGAAATATTTGAAGTTTCTGTAGTTTTCCATGTTAATAAAGGATGTTACTTGAAAACAATTGCCTGTATTTAATTAGGATGCAAATTTGAAATTTAGATCGATTTTGAGAAAATATGTATAAACTCTTAAGCTTGAAACCATTCTTGTTTAAAGTGGCTCAAAATTGAATATATAGTGGTATGGGGAGGACTAGATGGGCTATTAAAATTTTAACTGTTACACTTTTAACTCCCCTTTTCTCCCTCTGAATTAAGTTCCTGTTGTGAAAAAATGTTTTGGGGCTTATACTCCTGACTTCACAAAGATTTATTGTCATTGTTCTATAAATACATAATCTTATTTTTCTTGTGATATGAACAATATATTGAACATTCATAAAGCAGTCTTGGGTGACTGGTTTAGAAGGGAAGTGTGATTACAGTGGTAACTTCTTAGCTCTGAGACAGCAGAAGTGAGCTGATATTTTGTATTTTACTACCCATGGCATCCAAATTAATTGTGCTGTTTTGTTTCAGCCAAGGAATATTACAGGGCAGTATTTTCCTATGAAGGCTCAAATGATGAACTGAGCTTTAAAGAAGGTGATATCATTCAAATAATCAGTAAGGTAAGGAACTGTGGTCTGCTCTAACCACGTGTGAAGCTTTTGTGGGTTTTGTGCTGGTAGGTAATGTGTGAGTTGTGAAAACAGGGGAGTCTGCTGGAGTAGATATTCCTGTAGACTGATTTGTCTCATGACAGTCAGCTCTTTACATCTGCACTTGGTGGAGATACAGATGACTTTAAAAATCGTTCCAGGGTGGGATGTTTTCTTGGAGTCATCAAAGGCCAGTGGGATCAGTGTACACCCAGTACTAAAAGCCTTTTCAGTGAGGAAATTGGAAAAGCTTTGCAAATGGCACTTTTACGTTCAGAACTTGCTCTTTTTCTCTGGTGGTGTATCAGGCTGACCTAGAGGTAGTAGTTGAAAAGCATTATTGTGTCAAGAGGTGAGAAATTAAGAGCTGTATTCACTGATTTTGATCTAGATATTATGAAAAAAAACTGAGCAAATATTTTCAGTAGGAGGATGAAGTCCAGGTGTTAGAGGTACTGGGTATTTCAGTGTAATCATGCAGAAGTTAATGATACTGTCTGGCTATTTAGAGAAACATGATTATTTAGTTGAATGTTCTCATTTGTGTTGAATGCTGAAGGCACTTTTTTGATAGATCATCTTGTTGCAGAGATGGTTCTAAGCAGGAAATTAACCTATCCATACCTAATTTCCCTGCAGTTCTCTGCAGCATTTTGTTAGTTTATCTGCTACTATATTAAGGAATAATGGCTTTCCTAAAAAAAGTGGGAACTTTCATCTTCAGTTATCACATAGTTGCAGAGGAAAACCAACACTTCCTTTTCTGTAGGAGGATTTTAGTTTTATGGAAAGGATGACCTTATTTTTTAACAAGAAAATTGATATTATGAGCATCACTGACTGTTATGACCATGGAATAAAGTAGTTATGGAAGGCGTTTTTTTAAACACAGCAGCCCCTTGCCCCATCTTCACTGAATCTCTTGTCTCTATTTTTTTAAACCAATTTATCCTCAGCATACACTGGTCCACAGTGGGGCCAAGAAGAGCTGTCCAGAGCAGAGCTCTCACTCCAAAACCATCTTCTGAAGTCTGAGTGTATTAATGTAACTTCCAGGTGGCTGCCTCAGACCAGAGTTTTGGTCTGACCAAGTGTTAAGGTATTTTGTCAGGGGGCTTGGGGCTGTCCCATCCCTGGAAGTGTTCAAGACCAGGCTGGATGGGCCCCTGAGCAGCCTGGGCTAGTGAGTGGCATCCCTGCCCCTGGCAGGGGGTTTGAACTGGAGGATCTTTAAGGTCCCTTCCAACCCAAACCGTTCTGTGATTCTATGATTTCTCTTTCAGCACTTGGACTTTGTGTAAAACCTGTCCCCCTTGCCCATTTTTTTTCCTGTTTGTTCTGCAGATGATAATTTTCCATGAGTTCTCTCTGGCTCTCCACCACTCCTCAGTACTGGCTAAATGGAGTTTAGCAGTAGATGCCCTATCCCATTCACAACTGCGCAGTGTTCAGAAATTGGACTCTAGTACTTAATCCAAAGGCTGACAGAGGGGAAAGAAAACCCTAAACCTTATCAAACTCTTACTTTCAGCACTAATCACCTATTCAGGTTCTTATTCTATTGATTTCTCCTTTAGTTTTATGGAGGGTGGGATCTTTAAAAAATATTTGATATTTTATTTTCCCCCTACTCCTTTACCTGCAGAATTTTGGATCTGAGGCACAGAGGAAAGCTGTTATTTATGGTGCTAAAATACTCCAGTAACAGAAGACCTTGATCAGTAGCATCATGTAATGGATTTCTGTGCCACTGAATTAATTCTCCATTATTTTATTTTCTTATGTCTGTATATGGTTATTTTTTCCCTCAGCAGAGCATATCCTTTTGCATCTTCACCCTTTCAGAGCAGTGGATCTGATCTACCACATCAGAATCACTTCTATTTAGTAGAATTGTGTGTCACTCCAATAATATTTGAAGTATTTACTGAATAACTTGCTGGTCAAGGAAGCTGAGAAGGGTCAGTGTTGTGTGTTGGGTCATAATTGGGTTTGTGTACTTTCCTTCCCTTTGCAGATCTTATCCTTATACCCTTATCTTATATATGATGTAATACCATTTAATCCTGCTTTTTAGAAAACAAAAACTGATCAAACCTGATCTGATTTGTACCTGTTTCCTGTTCCCAAGGTGGCCAAAGTATTCCTCTTATAAACACAGTGTTTCAGACCAAAGTTGTGTGTAAAAGGAAAAAAGTTTTTCCTTTAACTGTATCTCTCCTGTGGAAGAAGTAAATATTGATTCGAGTGACCTGTTGTTTGTTTTAGGACACTGGAGAGCCAGGCTGGTGGAAAGGAGAGCTCAATGGTAAAGAAGGACTCTTCCCAGATAACTTTGCTGTTCAAATACAAGAGTCTGATAAAGACTTCCCTGTAAGTTCTTACGTGTATCATTCAGTATCACAAAAAAGTATTGATGAAAAAGCAAGGAATAAAGGAGTTTCACAGCACTTTATGCTGCTTAAAATATTACAGTTGTGGCAGTTTTAACTTTATCTTGACTTAGCTATAGCAACGAAGGAAGGTGTAAAGGTTAATCTTTGTGTTTAAACTTACTGTGTTTAAATATGCTTTTCTTGATGAACTGTAATTAATGAGAATGATTAGGTCCTACAGAAAAGGATATAGCTCTGATAACGTGATGTTATGTGTTACTGGTTACTGAATTAAACCCTTACTGCTTTCAAAGGAGATAAGCAGTTGGTCTCTTCCATCTGAAGTCCATAAGTAACTTGTAACTGCAAAAAACTGAATGACTCCTCTGGGACTGACTGGGATTTTTCCATGTCAACACTTACGAATAGGTTACAGTGTGTGAAGGATAATCTTTGGGTGGGATTTAGAAAATTTTTTTCACCATTTCATGTGCTGACTTGTAGAAATTCATGTTTTCCTGTGGTACTCCTTGACCTTGTAATTTTGGTTCTCATTTTACAATTTTTTTTCTGGTTGAGATTAGTGTGATGTTTTGGATCTGTCGAGTGTGTGTAGCAAAGCTAGTTCTGTTAGTTCACAGATGTATGTCATCTCCAGGTGGGATGGATTCGGCTCCAGATCAGGAGTTATTTATTTATCATTTAACCTGAGTTGCCTCACTTGCACAGAAAATCTACCTACCCCAAGTCAGCACTTTCTTTTCAGATGGATTCTCAGCTGTGCATGAGTTACATAAGTGCTTTAATATACACGTGACTTGATTTGAGTGGTGGGTGGGTGATATCACTCTTTCACAACACAGAATTACTCCCTTTAGAGAGGAGGAAAACACCCAGTCTTCTACCATAAAGAGCATTTCCTTAGACAGACCTTGCTTTGATCCTGTATTCAGCTTTGTGTCATGTGTCTCAGTGCACACCTTGCACTGAGCAGCTTTGAGGTTCAAGGCACTGGGTGGCTGATTATTGTAATCAGCTATTTGATATCAACTTTATTAAAAACACAGATCAGAATCATATAATGGCAAATCGATGCCAGACTCTCAGTGTAATTGGTTTTGATGTAGACAGCAATGCTGCACAGCTGGATAATGTAGTTGCTTTTGTGGGAAAGAAAGAAAATACAGTCTTGTTACTTAAGTTCACTTGCCTTTGTGTCCTCTGAAACTCGAGGAGGAAATTGGATATGGGTTCCCCACTTGCTTAATTACATTTTGTGTGTCAGAATAAAATCTTGGAGCATTAAGAAAAGCTTATTCAATAGCAGTAGGGACACAGAAGTGAAATCTATCCATAGCAAATGTTTTAAAAATAGCAACTATGAAGCATTTTTTTGGAGGGGCTGTGTTAGACTGAGCTGGTGTGGTTTCAGCAGTGTCTGGTTGAAGAACAAGTAGTTCTGTAGGCTTTTGTGATCTTTTATCAGCGAGACTGCTCCTTAGTACAACCATAAAGGCACTTCTTCTACAGCAATTTCATGAATCAGCTTCTGAGGATGAGTGACTGAGATCAGTCCTGAGAGGTGCCAGTCCTCTTTGAGCAAGAGAGGTTGAAATCCAATTGTATCACTTCAAGGCAAGTGAAAGGAGTGAGTGACTGTGTTTCAGAACAGCAATTTCCATGTACAAACTGTTGCATTGTGATACTTTGTAAATTTTTAATGGCTAGAGTAGTTTTACCCTCTTTCCCACTTAAATATACAGTGTTAAGGAAACTTAAAGCAGTATTTTTCTTATAACTGCAGTGTTTATGAGAGAAATGCTGGTAATTATTTTTTTCTCTTACATTTGTAATTTAGAAGTCAATTGAAGTCATTATGTGATACTTAATTTAGAAGCTTTTTTTGTTTTAGTGAAAGGGCCAATTTTTGGTCCAAAAACTTACCTCGTTACTCTTTTAAACTGGCATTGTACTGGATTGAGGTTTGCATATTGAAATTAAAATGAGAGTGATCAGAACAATTCGTTAGACTAGGAAAGATATAATACTTGGGTATTAGTTCCTTTTCCCTCTGCTGCTTATGCACATTATTGAAGCACTGATCGGATTTGAAGAAACCTGCATTTTGTTTCTGTTTTTGCAACTGCTTGTCTGAGAGATATCAGAGGAATTATTCTAGCTCTCTGTGTTTCCTGTCTGTAAATTGATTGCCTCCTTTGAGAAATACTTTGAAATCAGCTGGTAAACAAGCTTGAAGTTACAGTATGCAAAACAAAACACAAATGAGGCTGTCTTGGGTAGAGAATATCTGTTTGCTTGTTTGTTTGACTCTTTTTTTTTTTTTCTTCATTTTTGCAGAAGCCAAAGAAACCTCCACCTCCAGTTAAAGGTCCAGGTATGTTGTATGTGTATGGTGATACATGTCTGAGGAAATACTAAATTTCAGAAGCAGTGCATGATTTCAAATGAAAATTCAGAAGTAGCTTTGTGTTTCCTAGTAATGCAGCCACTCACAGTCACACTTTGAGGTTACTGTTCATGCTTTGTGTATTTTCCTGCTGCTGTGTATTTTTCCAAATTATGATGGAGCCTGCTTTGGAAACATTTTAATACAGGCTTGCCATTTTCTAGGCTCAAGTGAGTGATTATAAATGGTATTACACTCCTTGCAGAGGAGAAAATATAAACACAGCTTGGTGTGTGTCTTATTTTTAGTTAGTGACCAAGATAATTAAGGCTCTTTGAGAAATGTCTATGGCTTGCTTTTTCATTCAGCTCTGAGGCCTGAATTGCCAACTGGAGAGAAGAAATTCCCGTCTTTGAAGTCTGAAGAAAAAGGTGAGACCACTTTCCTTCATAGTGGATTTCAGACCATGCTCTTGTGAACAAATTACAGTTTTTTGGCTTGTCTGCTCTGGAAGTAGGCTCCCTGCTCAGGAGACATCATACAGACTCTCTCGATACCATCTGCTGAAGTTGTTGTGTTTGTGAAATTACAGAGAAGTCTTTGGAGAGGTTGGAACAACAGCTACACTCTTTTGGAATGTTTATTTCTTGTAATTGCATTACATTCTGAAAATGGGTTACTGCACAGTAACATAGTTAAATTAATTTCGTGTAAGGGTAGTTTTGTGACAGTGACTGCAGTTTTGAATAGCACTAATAAGTTACTAGAAATTAAAAGGTTAACTGCTGCTTCTGAAGGTTTTGGCCAAAATCAGTCTCTGATTGAAAATATTTTTGAAAGAACTGCACAGAACAGTTACTCCTTAGACAGATGTTAAAGTCACAATGCTCAGATATAAGAGATTTCTTGTCCTTTTGATTCTTGATGTATTCCACGTTCTCAAGTTCCACAGAATTTGGAGACATTTACTGCTCTATTCTTAAAATTTAAAGGGCAGTTTTTTTGAGAACAAAAGCTACTATTGTCACCCAAACACATTTCAAAAAGGCATCTTTACATGTTTGAAAAACTTCCCTAGTCACAGTGTTTTGATTGTGTTTAAAAGTGAGAAGCTTCAACAGAAAGTCTGGGCCTTGTAGAAGAAGTTCTGATGTTACTGCAGCCTAACCAAATTACAAAACCACACTGTTCTGTGAATGGTGAACTGTGGCTGACCAACATTGCTACAAGCGAGCCTGCTCCATGGGTTTCTTGGCTTCCTTGAGAAGTTTTTATAACCCCCATTTTAAACAAAGCACCTTCTCAGGTGTTGCATATGAAAATACTTGTTAAAGTCAGCTTGTTTGTTCTGAATGTGAGCAAATAGATTATGCTGGAACAGGTGTGACTTGAGATCAATTCCATGATTCCAAACATTTTGGTGACTGGTCTCTTTTTAAATTCTGTTAAATGGAAATAAGTTTAATTTTAGACTGGTGTGTTTGTACCTTGTTGTTAACTTCACACAGTTGAGCTCAACTGCTTGTGGAGGAATATAGGAAAAAAAATATTGAGTGAAACCATCCAAAACACTTAGGCATGTGAAAGTTTCTGGAAAATTATGTAGAGAACCATCCTTTACTGAGGTACAGGAAATGATGAAGGAAAAGTTTGACCTGTATTCAGTTTCAGATCAGGCCTTAAAAGTTACCGTTTTAGATAGCAGTTGTGTTTTACTGCCCATTTATCAGTGCAGTTGTACTTTTGGAAGAATAACCATGTGTTAATATTAGTGATTAAACTCATTAAGTATGAAATCGTTCTGTAATTACTTTTTGAGGACAAAAAAGTATTAATTGAGCAGCTCTAATCACAAGCTATCAAACCATGTAATTTTTTATGCCTATTGGGAGACTAATAAATCTGCCTTTAATTGTGATCAAAAATTAAAAGCAGTACTCCTATAAGTATTTCTGTATTTATAGTGAAGGACACTTAGTGGTGTCATGTAGAAATTTTTATCCAGTGTAAATGCCTTGAGATTAGTATCTTTATTTCCATCGTTAAACTGCTGATTTTTAAGCCAACCCTCTTTCTCACTGGGGAGCAAAATCCAAGAAAGAAGCATGTCATTTTGTCCAGCAGAAATGTCCAGTTTCTGTGTTCATGGTGAACCTTGACCTTTGGTGTTAACTTTTTCCACTTAGCTGTATACAGTTTTTATATTCAGATTTTGAGTGGGAACAATTGAAGGGAAAACTGAGAGATAAGAATTCAGGGATACGATTCGATAGCAGCACTTTTTCTGCCCTGTTTATTCTCAACTTGTGTTCAGCACCGCTTAAATAAAGCCAATTGATCTGCAGTTAACATTGGCTGCTGCTGGGCATTCAAAATGTAAATGTTGTGTAGGGTGAGGAGGCAGGAGTGGCTGGCGCTGCTGAGGGGCTGCTTTCCACAGGGCAGCCAGCACCACCGTGTGGTAAATCCTTCCATTGCTCCACCATCCTGCTTTCTTAACTCCGTGCTGAGAGGGACTGGAAGGTGTTGCCAACCAGTTTATTTTTTTTGGTTCATGGCTTCTGCTGATGTTCAGGTGTCCCGAAGCAGGAAGGCAGTTCTGCCCTGGACAATGCTTTTGGCAGAAGGATCTCTAGGATTTGTTTACTTCCAGAGATTTGTGTGAAAGGAAACTGGCCTCTTCCCATTTTAGGGTTGGAGGACTGACACTCAGTGGCTGCAGGACTTGTCCACAATAAATCAGTCACAGACCTGGCGGTTCAGGCACTTAGCTGGCATGGAGCTAAGGCAAATATCCACCCCTGCTCCCAAATCCATACCATATGCAAACATTTTACATTAGATCAATACCTGGTTAAAGTCATAGGAGGGGAGGATGGGTAGAATCAAAGCTGAAGGTCACTCTCTCCACTCCAGTTTACTGATTTACTGCCCTATAAGGGCAGTAACTTTAAAGAGCTGTAACCTAACAATTATTTTTTAAAATCCTGACTACTTTGTGCATGCCTGATGGAACTGTGGCATAGTTTTACAGGAAAAAGTAGAAGGTATGCTCTAGATATCCCACAAGATAGGATTAGGGAACATGGGTTGAAAAGTATTCAACTAATATTTGTGAAGCAGCTTGAATTTTTCAGTGTCCCATGTAATATGTCAGCTCCTCTGGACAGTATTCAATTAGGTCATGCAGTCACTGAAAAATAAATTTAACTTTTTTGTTTGATTATTCATACTTAATTCCCATCTATTTATAGGAAGGTAGACTTTATCTAAAATAAGTTCGGCTATTCAGGTAAATACTCATTTTCCCCCTTATTTCTCAGAGTTAATTATGCTGCTTGTGTGCACGGAAGAAGTCTACTTAGAAGAAAATAAAACCTAAATCTTGTCTTTTTAAAAGGAGATAAGGTGAATTCATAAAAAGCATAAAGCAGTAGCAGTACAGAGAGACTCTTGGTTCCTAGCTGTCATTTGTAGTGTGATAATGTGATCCATAATTTCTTACTGTGGTTTCATGTCAGTAGAAGGACATTTTGCTTACTTTAAGATAATGTTTTTTAAGTTCAGGTAAGTAGTTTTGATAAGGCATCACTTAAGACACATACCTTTTTAACTTTGATCTTCAAAGAAGATATTTCTGATAGCACTTGCTTTCTGATGGATTAAGGGTGTAAGAATTTTCTAGACAGCACTGGGTTTTTAAAATAGTAACTTATCTTGTCAGATGAAAAAGGAGCTTTGGATCAGAAGCCTTTGAAACCACAAGCTCCTCAAGTACCACCCAAGAAACCTATTCCTCCAAGCAAGACTAACAGCTTACTGAGAGCAGGACTCCTGCACCCAAAGCGTCCGGAAAAACCTGGTTTGCCGTCACCTGCACCCAAGTCAGTACAACTTAAACTGTGTGCACTGAGTATATTTTATTTGGCTTGTTGTTTGATCTTCCTTCATGGTTGAGGTGGGAAGAAATGTGTGTTTTAAGGGTGAAAAGGATAAATTTTGCCCTACACCAACCAGTGTCTTAGTTTTCCAACAAGTCTTTATCAATGTGAATTTAAACCTTTCAAATTCTTTGAGACATTGAATCCATCTCAGAGTCAGTATTACAGCTTAACTAACCAGATGAAGTCACACACCTGAGGGCTGCTTTGCTTTAAGCCTGCCCCACTCTGTAGTAGAAGCTGTAGCTACAGTAGCATGGTGGTGTAAAAGAATCTGGGGACATGGCCCTTGAGAATTACTATTGTGTTGAAAAAACCCCTGAAGGTTTGAGCTGCCTCGAGGTTCAGTATTTCAGCACTTTGTGTAGGACAAGATAGATGGAAAGGCAGAATTGAGCACAGGTAGTACAGGTGCTAAAGGTACTCAGTGTGGCTCATGTTCTCCTCTGGGGGGATAAAAAGCACTTACTACAGAAGCACATTGACTCTCTGTGCTGATCAACCCTCCCAGTTGGGTTACTGGACAAACAGGGACAAATACTTCTTTTAGATCCACTTAACTTTTTTTCTCATGAAATGGAAACAATTTTTATAGTATTTCTCTAAGACTAATTTTGCATCACTATGTTCTCCCACACAGTTTTCCTTTCTTTCTCCATCAAAGTATTTGCTAGATCCTTACCCAGAACTGTAAATAAACTGCTGATGGGTAACTGTCCCCTTGGGATGTTCAGTTGGCTTGAAAGAACTCTGAGAAAGTAAGGTCGTGATGCACTTGGCCTTGTGCAAATAAAGGAGCAGACAGCTGCTACATCAAAGAGCTTGCACCTTAAGTACCTTTTCAGTGCAGAATTGTGTTATATTGACTTGGTACTTGGGGACTTTCCTGAGTAAAGATTTTTTTTAAATGACAAGTCATGTCCTCTTGTTTAGAAAATAATTGCAACTCTAAAGGGGGTATTAGTGTGCAGTTAAGTAGAGGTCTGTAGCCTTTAGTAATTGAAACCTTTAAATCTTAGAGGTATTTAAATATCTGAAAGTTTGAAATTGTTCTAGGAAGGAAAGGCTGCTGTGTCTTCTGCTGCTGCAGTAAAACTTCCAAATAAAGGCTTTGGGTGGTGAATTAATGACAAGGACACATTGAAGGTGACAGCTGGTCAGTTTATATATGGCACGTACAGGCCCAGTCAGCCAGGGTTTGTGATGGCAAGAATTTTAAAGGAAAATGTTATCTGTTCTTTTTTTGTTTATTTATTTTGGTGGGAGGGTGTATTTCTTTGGGATTTTTGGTGGTCGGTTGTGTTTTTTTTTTTTTTAAATTTTTATGTCTGTGAATGATGTGATCAGATATGCAAAGAATGCATGGTAGAAGAAAAGCTATATATACAGAGTGGTTTATTCTATACCCAACAAGAAGTAACTTGTTCTTGGCAAGTTTTTTTCTGTACAGGAATATTTGTATAATTTCAAGGAGTCAGATTCTGCATTATTTCAAGAGATATTGCTGAAGGTCTTATTCAGCTCGCTTGTTTTCTGAAGTGTAATACTTTGGATTGCAGTGCCAAAGTGTGCCCTCTAGTAAAAGTTCTGGATTATTTTCACAATAGACTTGTACATGTTTGACAATTCTGCAAGAGCTGGAACAGAAGAATTGACTTTTATAGGAATAAAATTTGTCTCCAAAAGACTTCATTTCAACCAAGGCTTTAGAAAATTATATTTTTCCATTTACATCTAATTCTTGGAATGTTTTGCTGTTATGCTATTTTATCACTTGACTAGGTATGTTTTGTTGGTTTTTTTCTCACTACAGAACTAATGGAGAAGTTGTTTCTCTTCGACCGAAATCTGAAGTTGAGCCAGTAGCAAAACCAAAGTTAGACTCTGAACCATTACCACATAGACCAAAATCAGTAGAGGTAGATTCACTTGTGGTAAAGAGCTCTAAAGAATCAGGTAAGAAAAGAATAAAATGTTCTTTTGGGTCTTTCTTTGGATTGCAGTGTTTTACAGGGTTGGAATAAACGTTTTAGGTCATTTACTCAAAATAGCACTGAGTGCAGTTTTGCCTGCTCAGTGGAAAGTGTAGTTTTTTAGAATTGCTGAAGGTAAGAGTGAGGAAGGGGTGAAGGGATGAACAGATGTCATCAGGGTCTTTGGAGGTGACTGATGAGCTCTGGGTTGTAACAGTGGACAGGAAGGGGGAAATGTAGGTAATGGTTTGCTCTTCCAATTTGAATGCATGCTTTTTTAGCTGCTACTTTTATCTTGAGTTTTTATGAAGTTGTTTTTCTTACTGACTGGTTCTGTTTGTTCTGCTCTTGCATTTCAGGTAACTTTTGCTTTTCCAGCTAACTCGTGCATTTTTAGTAATGCTGTTACCTTCAGCCTTCTTAAGTTCAGAGCTACTCTAGGTTATGACTTTTATCATACCTTAAATTTGGGCCAGCATGAGCATTGTACATTTGAATTTCATGCATAAGGCTTTACTTAATGCACCGTGAGCCAAACCTGGCATCTCTTTCATTCTAGACATATCCAGTAAAAACCTCAATGCTGGTTGAAGGACCCACATTTGAGGATCAGACTCTGAGCTACCTTTTGTTCTTTACTGACAGTGCAACTGATACAAGACTTCTATGTGTCTCTTAGGCAGAGATCACCTGCTGTGGGCATGTTTTTCTAAACTCCAAATTAATTGTGTGATTAACCAGCGTATAAAAAGCTTTAGTGACTTGTACTTTCAGTCTGTGTCTTGCATATCTCCAGTGCAACTTTTCATCTCGGAAAAGGTTTTGGTAGTAACGCATTTTAAAGTAGTATAACTTGATTTCTTTAATTTTTTCAGGCCAATTACAATATTCTGGTTGTGAAATAGTTGGTCATAAAGTTTAATAAATTCATCTGGAAGATAAAAATAATGCATTAGAAAAACTGAAGCAGTTTATGAATAGAAAAGAGTGCTCCTGATTTTTTTATTAAGCCTTTTAAAATGTGCTTCTAAGCATAAATGCTTTGTATGAGTAAAGGTTAGTTCTTGTTTGTTTGTAGTACAAGACTTATATTTTCCTGAGCTGCAAAAAGCTGGACTTTAGCAGGTAATCATATATCCTGGAAATACTACAGATAAAGTCAGTGATACCCTAAAGGATAAGTTCATTTTTATTTCTCAGAAAGTCTGTGCCTGTGCTGTGATATGCCCTGTTTTAAAGCTTTTGAATTGGCAGTTTGACTATTGCCTCTGCTTAAAGATGAGTTTGAGTGAGGGTATGGAAGAAAGACTTCCAGGCCAAAATAAGCTGAGAGATGGAAGAGGGATGCAAACCTAACCTTAAAATGTGAGCCTTGCCCTACTACTCAGATTAGATACTAGAAATAAGTTCTTCCCTGTGAGGGAGGTGAGGCCCTGGCACAGGTGGCCCAGAGAAGCTGTGGCTGCGCCATCCCTGGAAGTGTTCAAAGCCAGGCTGGACAGGGCTTGGAGCAACCTGGGATAGTGGAAGGTGTCCCTGCCCATGGCAGGGGGTTTGAAATGAGATCATCTTAAGGTGCCTTCCAACCCAAACCATTCTGTGATTACCTCTGGAGTTGTATTAGATGTGTTACTGTATAGCACAGTGTCATTTAACCTCAGGGAAAAACTCCCTACCAAAACAGCTGGAATATATTTTTTTTGTTCTTCAGGTACAGTTATCTTGATATCTTTACAGTGGTAGCATAGTAGCTGTGATATTAGGTGTTCGTATAGATAGAACCCCACAGTTTTATACATATTTAGAAAAAACTGTGAATTCTATTTTGTTGACATAAGTTTGTTCAGACTTATGGAGAAAGTGAAGTTTTTAACACCTAGGTGGTGCAGTGGACAGAGGTGCAGGAGCAGCTTGTGGGTGAGGTGTGTTCAGTGGCCCTTGTTTGGCTCAGGGAGTCCATGTGGGGATGCAGCACTGACAGAGTCAAGGAGCTGCTACTGAAGGAAAGTTTCAAAAATCCTCTGTTGTGTCAAACTCACATTCCGTAAAACAATCCACATAAGTCACTTTTATTACTTTTGTGAAAAGAGTCTAGTCCAAAATCCAACCAGTAAAATATAATGGGTCTCATGCTCTATTTCCGTGTATGTATTGTGTTGCTAAAGACATAATTCTCTGTGCAGTCAAGGCTATATGAAATTCAAAAGATGTTGGGTCCTCATATGAAGTTTAATCTTTAAATAAGCTGTTTAATCTTACAATAAGCAGAATAGATACTAAAAGATGAGGGAAAATGTATGGCTGAGACTGGCAACTGCTTTACCAGAGTCTTTATTTTTAGTTCCTCCCCTCCACCTTTAGATTATGATTCTGAAGTGAATGAATTTTTAGAAAATCAATTTATTTTTAAGTATGGGTGTTCTGCTTTTATGCAACTTAGTGTGGTGTAGTTTGAGTCACTTTCAATTTAGCATAAGGAGAAGCTGTACATATTCTGTAAGGAAAAAACCAGCCTATGCTACCAAAATTAGGCCCCCAGCCATTGGATGAGAACAAAAACTCAAAACCATTCAGAAACATTGATCACATTGAAATAGCTCCTCTTGAAGTGTTATTTGAAAAAAATGCTTAAATGTTTCTCTGATGGATTAGAATTCAAGTGCTGTGAAAGACTAAAGCTGTAATACTGGCATGCTGAACATGTAAAGCAATTCTGTTTCTTCTACAAATGTTTCTTTTTCCTGCTTTGTAAAATAATTTTTTTGTTCAGAATCTTTTTCTAGACATTCCTCTCCTTGACTTTTCTTTCCAGATTTTGTTTCCTATCCTGTTTGCCATGTTTCCCTTCTTACGTGTCAGGAAATTACCCTACCCTTCTCCATTTTGGTAAGAGAACAATCTATAAGGAAATCCAAATGCTTTATTCCATACACATATCCTCTTCTTAACATCATAAGCGTGATTTTCAGTTGCAGTTATTGGTAGTAAAACTTTGGAGTTTCTGTTAAAAATGCTTTTTTTGTTTGTTTGAATGCCTGTTTTCCTTAGCTGTTAAAGAAGTTACTTTAAGTATGCTTTTCAGTTAGGAACTTGTGGGGATTAAAACAAAATAAGAAAAAACTTACATTTCAGCTATTGATAAGCCAAACCTCGTGTTTGTTTGTAGTGAAATGTCTTCAGTACCTTTAGGTATATGTAGGTTGAAGGGATATATCGTTCTGTACACATAAATTATGCAATTAAGAAGCTTTTAGCAGTGGATCCACTAGTGTTGACTATTTAGTATCATGAGTCTTGTAAAACAGTAGTTTTAGAAGTTCTGTATTAGACACATTCTTAATTGTAGCAAGTACCTCACTATTGCTTGAGTGCTCGTATAAATATTTGAAAGCTTGTATCTGTCCCCTAAATTTTGGGGGTGAAATCTCAGCAGGATGAGGAACAGGAGGAAGGGCTGCCATCTTCTTACTCTGCAGATTAATGTGAGATTTTGTCCTCTAAAATATTGGATACATTTCACTTGTATCTTGGGGTTTTAAACCCCAGCCACATGAGGTAGTGGAATCATAATTTCTTTGGGCACCCCTTCAGCTTTGCTTCTTTTTGTGAAAGCTTTTTAAGGCAAAGTGCTGTGAATACACCTGAAGCATTCACAAATCTTAACAAAACCTCTCCCTTATTATATCAAAGCTCCTAACAGTTCTGTGATGGATCCATGGTAAGCTTGCAGAAGAGACATTTGTAGTAGCCCATCCTGTGTAACTGTTTAAGCTTAGCTTGTCTTTTTAGAAAAAAAGGTGTCCTTGCTCAGCCTTAAAATCCTGTTTTGACCCAGAGTATCCCCAGATGTGTGGTACTTTTGGCACTATGATGGGATTTCCTTCAACAGTTACAGGCTGTCTGTAAGAATCTTAATTGATAAATCACTTTATTCATTGAAATGGGTGTAAACTGAATTTACAGTGGGTTTCATCAGTATGTCTATTGGTTCGAAGGTTTATTGGTTTAATTTTCTCTTAAAATAACTAAAAATGCTGTTTAAAAAGAAAAACAATCAAATAACCCCCCTAAGCCTGTAAAGAAACCAACCAACCCACCACCAAAACCACAAACCCAAATCCCCACCAACCTGTGTTCTAATTTCTTCCCTATACCAATGGAGAGGTAAAAATGAAAATGCAAGTGCAGTCTGAATTCCCTCTAACTGTAATCTGCTGGTAATATTTTAATGCTGAGCAATTTTCTCTGGTGTAACAATTTCCTTTAGAAGCTCCTAGTAACGTGGACAAACTTCTTGGCTTTGGTGTCATCCCACCATCTATATTTAAATCATTTACAGTTCAAGACTGTAGCAGTCTTCATGTTCAAACCTTTTCAAATACTGTGATTTTTTTTCCAGAACATCACATTATTCTTAGTAAGTTCTTAATATTCTTAATACGCCTGATGTTTGCTTTGTTCACAGAGGCAGGGCTGACATTACAATCATAACAGCAACTCAGTTTATAATTATTATTTAAATTTGCTGCCAAATGATTTGTCATTTCTGTAGAATGACAAAAGAAGGATTGTTTACAGTCAGAAATTACTGAGATGGGGGAAATAAACATTTTTCTTATTAGCTTTTTAATAATACTGAACATAAATCCTAATTTACATTTTGACAACTTGGTCTAGTGGAAGGTGTCCTTGCCTGTGGTGGGGGTGTGTGGAATGAGGTATTCTTTAAGGTCCCTTCCAAGCCAAACCATTCTGTGATTCTGTGATGGGTTAGTACTCTGGGATCACTGATAGTTGAGTAAAGACCATGCAGATACACCCTTTGGTCACTGTTGCTTGTCTTGTATTAAATATTGTATTGGCAACAGAAATCCCTTCACATTTATTCCCCCCTCATCCTCTTTTCCATCAGCCGCTTGCCATTAATCACCCTTCTGTTTCTCCCTTCTTTATTTTTCTTCCCTGCTTTTTTAATTGCAGATAGGGTTGCATGTTTGCAAAAGACTGTTTTGACATTCTCTTTAGTGGAAGTAAAAAGCAGCAAAACTGATTGTTAAGAGATGGTGTTACAAATGCTTTCATTTCAACAAGGCAGTGGGGGATGAAGTAGGTCCAATCAGGGCTGTCCAAAAGAGGTGAATGTTTTAAGGACTTCAAGGATATTAATGCAGAGAAGACATTAAAATCAATTAAAACATTCAATGGAAAACTCAGTATGTGCAGGTATAAATTAGTTTACAATGTGTTGGAATAATCAGATTATTTTAAGTCATCCAGACACTGAAGGGGTATGAGTGGTCTGGCTTGGTCTTTACAGGGGATTTTATTCTGATCTGACCTGTTGTATGGCATTTTAGTTAGAATCAATAAAATAAGTGATGAATTTGGGTTATAAAATGATATATAATAACTGTAATGTCAATGCTTAAATAAAAATCACAACTCAATCTCACTACACATCTGTTGCCAGGTAAGTATGTTTATTTTTGTGGTGAAATAGTTAAGAAGTCCAGTTGTTAATTAGGTGAAGTACTTGTGTTATTAGATTAGTTATGTTCAGTTCTTTCTGTTAATAGTTTTTTTCCCCAAATCTGCCTCTTCTGAGAGGACATAAAGCATTTCTGCTGATCTGAGAGTTTACCTAGAGCTGTGAGCATAAAGAGACTGATGAGATTTAATGAAGTATGAGAATGGAGTTTTGAAGTGTTTTACTACAGATTTATGAAGTTGTGTATTATCTTTAGATACTGCATATAAAAAAAAGTATCTGCACAGAAGTATGTGCAGTTAGTGCTGTTAACTTACTTTCACCAATGCATGGGTACCCCAGTGTGTACTTTACTAGGTTACCTTTATTTTTATCTTGATCACTGAACTTGCATTTTCATACAAGTTTAGCAATAACAAAATATGCTCTCAAGTAGTTGAATATGGCAGCTCTTGAAAGAAGTAATAATTATGTTTTTCTGCAGCTACTTGTTAAGTTTGTTTTATGCTGCCATACTACTACAGCACTTCTGTTCATAACTTGAAATTAAATCCTAGTTCAATTAATTCTTAATTTTTTTGAAGGGGAAAATATGATTTCCTGGGTATGTCGAAGTCATGTAGTTGTTTCATGTGGCTCCCCTGTTGTATATGCTGAAAATCTTTAAAATAGTAAGAATTCTGATTTTTTAAATTTTTCTTCTTAAGGAAAATAAAGTGATAAAAAGAACACAGCAAAACATTTCTGATCTTGATGGTGGTCTTTGTTTTCATCTTTTTCTAGATCCGTTAAGCTTTGATGATGTAATAGCTACCTCAGATAATCTGTCACACCCGACTGCAACCCGGCCCAAGATGCCTGGTAGGAGGCTGCCCTCACGTTTCAATAGCAGTCCTGTGAGTATATTGGGGGTGTTTTTCCACTAGTGAACTACTAACTAACTTCCCAGGAAACAGGACTGCACTGGGAAACAGTCCTGTGAACCATTTACCTGAGAGCAAATTGCCACAAAGGTTCAGTTCCTACAGACTATATCTAGAGGAATATCCGTTCCCAGCAGGGAAGTGAGTGCAAGAGAAACAATGGGATTGAGTTGCAGCTGGAGGAGTCTTTCTGTTCCATGGGGTGTTCCTGCAGGAAATACTCAGCTCTTGTGCCATGACTGATGGTGGAATTGGTGTTGCACATACAGTGTCTTACAAGGCTTACAGATGGTCACTACAAATTTGGAATCTATTGTTGCCGTAATGTGGGACTTGTGATCTTACATGCTGATGTGAGATTGTCAGAAAATGAGAAGCAGGTGGGGCAGAGTCCTTGAAATCAGTTTTTGTCATTGGGTGTTGTACAGTTCAGTTGTGCCAGGTACCATCTATAGTTACCAGCCATTTGTGTTTTATGGAAGCACCTACAGGCTCCCCAAAGCATCAAGGACTTTGGTATTGCAGATATGTTTGAAAATCCTGCCCAAGATTCCTATTTTTAAGTTTAGTTGAACATCTGCTAGTCTAGCAATTTTAAGTTTCATTACTTATTTCCCCTTTACTATTGAATCTTTAGAAATATGTGACAGTTCTGGTTTTTTCTAATTTAATTTTTTGGTTTTTTTAATTCTGAAAACCTTTTCATTTTTTGTGAATGGTTTACCAGGGAAGTCAGAATGTGGTTCCAGAAAAAAATTTGAAGGTGCAGAAAGAAGAAGAAAGTGCCAAACCAAAGCCAGTTGAAACAAAAAAGGTATGATGATACCAAGGAGCTAGAGGGGTACCAGGCAGCTTGGTGTTCTTTTCATTTGCTTGTGTTTCCAGTACAGGTTGATGCAATGACCTAAAGGTAAATGATTGCATTTAACTGCAAGTGAGCTGTGTTATTTAGTGTAAGTTTATAGTAAAAACTTCAGTATGAAGTTCATTTATCTTTAGTCTAAAGTGCATCAGTTCTGATGGGAACTGTTGTATCAGGTGGTATTTCCCAAATAACTTCCAGTTTTGCTCAGACTTTAGGCTCCTGACAGACAGAACAACTAAACAGATCAGCAAAGTGCACAAAAGTTTATTTATAATGATCCAATGGGTTCCATTAAATCACATTTTTAAGTGTAGAGAACTGCACTGTGAGTACTTTTTTAGTGCCCTCAGGAACCTCAGGGAAATTCTTATTTAAGAGTTGTATGAAATAACTGTCTCATTATTACAGTTGTACATTTGAACTGGACATTGTTTTTACCTTTTAGGTTGAAAATTAAAGAAACTTCTGTAAGTTTAGCTCCCACCCTGCTAAAACCTGTATGCTGTAAGTGGTCAGCTCATAAAGTTTTCATTTCTTAGCTTTTTACTAATTTATTTTTTCAGCCATCTGCATTCAGCCCAATTACATCTTCATCTCAGAGACCAAGTTCTGTCATATTCGACTTTTTACCTGGAGACATCCAACTTAAAGGAGAAACTGATGATGAAAAAATTACTGTGGAAGAGCTCAGGACTCAGATTAATGATTTGATGGGTTTAATAGAAGCACTGAAGAAAGAACATGGGTAAATATTTTCTTTCTCAGTCTCCAAAGGAATATATAGAATCTTATAAATGTCTTTAATGCCACACTGAAAAGTAAGAAAAGTATTGTATGATAATATATTAATATTAATTTAGAACTTTTCTTTCAAAGTTAATCCAACTCAATGTCTGCAATGCGTACAAATTTTTGGAATTCATACACATTTTTTCCTCTTCTACTTTAAACTTCTGCGTTCACTACAGCTTTTTGAAAGTATTTCTCAAATATTTTATGCTTTCATTGTAAGGAAAAGTAGGCAATTTTTTGTGGTAATAACATAAGTACGTGTGCTGGCCTTGTGTAACACTGTGGACATCTGACAGAGAAGGATATTACTGAGCTTTTCAAACTGGTGATCATGGTGACCCCATCGTGTGTGATTGTAATTCTTAGCACTTTCTTGCTTGAACATAATTATGAAATAAAACATGTGTTTATTTCATTTTTACTTCATATTTAATTTTCAATTCAAATTTCATTTCATATTTTAATTCAAATTGCCAGGTTATTTCAGCTTAAATTCAACTTTACAGGTTAAATAACAGTACAGACTTTAAAGTAGCTTACTTAAAACTGTGATTAAAAATTAGGGATAGGTGCATAGTTATAGATAAGAAGTGCTGGAAGGTGTTGGAAGCTCATGGTCCAACAGATTGGAGTAACAATTCACTACTAGGTATGTACCTTCATATATGAATTCGACTTGTAAAATTTAAACAAGGCCTATGTCCTCAGTAAATGTGAAGGTTTTTTCCACCCCCCTCTAACTTATATTTCTGGTATCTTTACTATTAGGAGAGAACTGGAAAAACTAAAGAAGGACTTGGAAGAAGAGAAGCTGTTGCGAAGTAATCTGGAGGTAGCGTTATTGGTCTGGGAAGGGATGGGTAGTTCAGAAGTTTGTAATCATTGGTTTGGAATTTGATGTCACAGGAAAGTCTCAATAAACCCGTTGAGTCTTTTTTTGTGTTGCTATGTTAGTGTGTGATTGAATGAATCCTTCACAAGGCAGTTGAATGTATATAGAAAATCCAAATTCATCTTTCTTTATCTGGAATATTATTTGTAGCAACATGTGTGGGTGTTGAGATGTGAGTTCAGTTTAGTGCTGCTAGAAATATGTCCAACTGGACATGGTCCAAGAGAGACAGGTAATACTTTCCTCTTTTAAGTTTGAAAGACAAATTTATTTTAGGGAATCAAAAGGAAAACAGGGCAAAAGTAAACTTCTCTAAATTTTTGATGAAGTGTTTAAATATTAAATGTGGATAACTGGCCAAAAGAACAGAATGCATCTGAAAAATTTCCTTATGAATGAACACCACTTCTCAATTCACTGATGAATACTACTGCCTGCATTGCAGTATGATGCCATTAAGTAGTTAATAGGATGAGCTCACTGTAGGAAATTATTTCAGTCTGGTACAAAAGGGCATTTTATTTGGGAAGTAGTGCATCTTACTGACTACAAAGCTACTTTTGACACTTGAGACAACAACTTCTAGTGAGTTCACCTTTTAATGTGTCTCTAAAACAATCAATGCAGTCGCCTTAAATATGCACTGGGGATGAAGGGGAGGTAACTTCCAGGTGTCCTCTAAGTGCATTTGAAGAAATACAAATTGATCAAGGCACAGTGTTTTGTATGAAAGCTGGTTTAGGAAGTTACTCTGAGGTGATGATGCAGCCTCACATCGGGACACGACAGGTGATTCCACAACCCAGCTTTGCTTTGTTCAGAGTGAGTTTATCCAACAAGATATACCAGAACCATAGGCAAATTGTTAATGATTATAAGTTCCTGTTTGTTTAGCAACATAGTGTTACAAAATCAGCTATAAATATTGACCTGTCATATGCAATAATGTTACAATATTATTTACTTCATTGTATTTGAAAATATTACAACTTTGGTGAAAGCTCTGAAGACTTTCCTTTATTGCTCCTTTAATACTGACTTTCTTTTCCAAATGTCCGTTTTCCAGCTTGAAATAGAAAAATTGAAGAAAGCAGTGATGTCTACATGAGAGCTATGGACTCAATGTTTTTAACTCACCAGGAATTCAAAGCTGAACACAAGGAGAACTGACTCTTATTTCATAATAATGGATGCTGTTGTTCTACTTTCTTAAAGAAAAAATATAGTAAAAAAAAGGAATATAGTCTTATATTCAGAGAGATAAGAAAACAAAAAAGAATAATGGTGTAATTTTTTTGCCAATATAAAAGAGGCCTTATTTCTTACTGTGCTGGAATTGCAGACCTTATTTTTTTGGTTTGCTAGAAAATACTACTGAATCTGTATAGAAAGGAGAGGGAATTCTTAATAGATTTTTATGGAATACCTGTAGCCTAATTTTTAAAGAGATCTATACTATAAATAGGGTGATCTATCTTTACAACTAATCTGTAAAATAGTCTATTGGGAGGGGTGGAATAACTGTATTGTAATTGTAGTCACTACTTTTCCCCTACACGCAAAAGGGAATATATGATATTTGTATAATTTTGGCAGTCTCACCCAGGGTTATGCTGTTGTGCCTGTCTGCAGTGAGAATATTAATACTGTGCTGTTTATAAGTTGAGTAATGAGATAGGAATTTGTTAGTGCAATGAAGCAGGTGAAACTCCTATGCATTGTAGTGAGACTGGATGATCTAATCCGAGTAGTTCAGCAGAACGGTTTGTCACTTGCACTATTGGATTAAAAAGGGATTTAGGACTGAATCATGAAATGATGAAAAAAAAAATCAGTTTGTAAAACCACAAAATGCAGGAAATACAGAACCAAGGCTCGAGCCCAGTCTTAACCTGTTGTGCCTAAAATACTCCAGTATACAGCATGGAAAAGCAAACCTTAAGTCACGATGTCTGTGTACCTGTGTATCTAAACTGAAGTCATCAGTCTTTGTAATGGTTCTATATGCATCTCGATCTGTTTTTACAATAGTCAGGTTTTGTTTATAACATGTCTCCAAATAAATCCCTTTGGAACTTTGATACTCTCAAAAGGTCTCAATATTTATGTATTTATGCCATGACCTTTCTCAGTGTACTGTGTACCTCTAAATTTAATAACACCTTTGTATTTTAATGAGTAATTGGAACAATTGCTTTGACATCACTGTGCTGATGTCCAAGACAGTGTCTTTAACAGTTGAGATCTTGTGGATTACCATTATCTTTAACCCCCGAGCTCAGCACTTGCAGCAGAATAATATACAAGTAATATGCAAAGTGATGGGAGACAATGGTATTTGTTGCTGTGTTTGTTTGATTAAAGAATTAAAACCCATGCAGCTTTAGGAAGCCAGTCAAAACACATTAATTCTGTTAGTAATCAGCTCATCTCCTTTTGATCTGCTGTAATTTAAATGACAAAAAAATGTCACATAGTTTGGCAACTTCATCAATAAAAGAAGTAATTAAACTTCTATTCATGGGAGTAGTCATAAATATAGTAATTATTTAGTTTGTCACTTGCTCAAGTGACATGGAAGTGTTACTTCTCGAGAGTGTACTTTTTCCACAGTTGATGTATCATAAAATATTAAATGTCAAAAAGTCAACTGGAGTATGTTCACCGATTGCTGATTCAAATAGTTAATGAAATTTGATTAATACACTATGCAGGTATTGAGTAATATTTGCTAGTCAAATTGCTAATAAGCTGATTCAATATTAATGCTTTTAACTTCAGATTGCCTAAATGCACCACAAATGAAGGGTTGAGCCAAGTGTTTATGTTGAGGAATCATGTGCAGCAGTAATGCTTCTCGTCAGACACTAAACCCCTGCTTGGAATTCTCTTCCAAAGCAGGTGATGAAAAGCAAGAATTGAGCCTAGTTTTGTTATACAAGCTCTTCACTGTGATTGGAGCACGAAACAAATCCTGGGATGGATCGCTCTGCGGAAGTTGTGCCTGTGTGGGAGCTCGTAGAGGACGAACAGACCAAGACAATCAGCTAAAGCCACAAATGGAAGGTGTTTGTTATTTAATGGCCTTTGTTCGCTATAGCAATAAATGACCCAAGTGCAATGACTTGATTTAATAAACCCTTCTTTAAAAGTCGCTGCTATGAGTATTTTTAGCCATAAGGAAGTTGCCCTGATATGTGTCTGTCCTGTCTTCAGCCAGTGTTTATGTACTGGGGTGGAGGGGGGAGAGGGTAATGGTTTTGAAGACATTCCACAGTACAAGTTCCTATGAGCTGTGTGCTTCACTGACTTTATACCAGTGCTGTAAAATGATGCATGCTATCCAAACTCAGCAAATAAAAGCAGTATAAAAACCTGTTCAAATTTTGGTCTGCTCAGTTCTGTTCAGGAATGATTTTGTATGCTGTTAAATCCTTTGCAGGAGGAGTTTGGGGTGGGGAGCAAAATATTTATATAGTCCCCCATTTGAGGCTTTCAGGTTTTCATTTGCTCACTGGGATGCTCTGGTTCCTGACTGTCAGGATGGCTTAGGATCCAAGCAGTTGGAAAGCTTACTGGGTTTTTTTCGCAAGTGTAACTGGGAATTTTGTAACTTCTCAGGATTTCTTCTTTCCCTCTGTTTTTCCCTCTGTTGGTTTGTATTGAACTGACCTTACTGTGCATCTTCAGAGCCTCTTTTTAGTCTCCCTGTTCTGTTCAGTAACATGGATAAATGCATGTTTGAATCACCTGAGTATATAGTGAAGAACTGAAGACTTCCTAAACAGAAGAACTGTTCAATAGAGACATGGATGAGGGAAAAGGTAAATGAGGAACAGAACAACAAAAGGTTATTTTTAAACTCCAAAGTTTTTATTCAATCTTAACAAGATTCTCTAAAGAGCTTTTGTTTGCATACAAAGTATAGCTAAAAAAACTTAAACACACCAAAATTACAGGTCTACTTATTTGATTTTTTCCACAAAGACAACTTTTTTCATTAATGTTGCTTCATGGTAGTGAAGTTTCTGATGGAAACCTGGGATGTCGTGCAGGGTTTGAGTTGTGTAGCAATGTATCATTTGAACTTTATAAAATACAAGGTATTTATATAAAAGTCATAAATCTTCAGAAATCTGTTAACTCCAAAGGGGTGGTAAAAACAGATTTTCACAGCTGCCTTTTGGCTGCTGTTAAAGTTCTCTGAGATGTTTCTGATCTCCGAGAAATCAGACAGCTCGGCATTGTGGCAGTTGGTCGTAGATCTTGAGTAATTGGATTTTGCAAGAGCGGGGAAGACAAACCACTCCCTTTGGGTGCCTGGGCACACACACCTCCCAGCCTGAGGAATGCAAACAACCCCGACCAGCTTGTAAAGCCTGAGACTGATGCTGCTGGTTCAGGCTTTGGAGTGCCCCCCTTGCTGGAAGTCATGGTTTCAGTCTCTTTTCAAGCCCCCTGGGAGCACAAATGCACAGCCCTTTCTTCTGGGAGCAGCAGGTGTGTGTCTGAGTGTTGCAGTATGCTGGTCTTTGTGTCCTTCAGACGACTATTGCTGAGGTTGATGAGAAATTTGGCAATCAAGGGGCGTTCAGTTTTGCCATCATAAAGGTTCAGAGGGTATGTAGAAGCACAGCTCCAGGTGACATGGGCAAGAAGCCTTTTAAGCCTTTTAAGACAGGTCTCCATACTTCAGCACCATGTTACTTAGAGGTATTTCTTTAAATTCATCTCTGCCTGCTGTTGTATCAGGTACAAGTAATTTAACCTTCCCAGGTGGCTTGTGTTGGCTGTGTGTGATTGTGCTTGGCTAAATTCCTACTTGGTGCTGATGTCACTGGCTGTATCAAAACAGAACAGTAAATAATACCTACTTTTCAGCTAAAATTTGGAGATTTGCCTGTGACTGAGGAATGATTGGACTTGTGGTAGGAGACAAAATGACAGTATCTCAGGAAACCCTGTAAACAAATTGCAAGGAAGTGGAACAATTTAGTGACTAAAGCTCTTTGAAAGCAGCCTTGTTAGTAGGAGGAGCCTTAGGAATTTCTCATCTGTTAGGATAAACTACTTGCTCTGTGTTACTGGCTATTGGAAATCTGACTGTTGGAGGTGAGGTGATTTTAGGAGAGCCAGCAACGACCATGGCATGAAGTTCATCAGACAACTGTCACCCCTTACACTTGGGTGTCCCTAAAGAAAAGGTTATTACTTGCTCATTGAGCTTTTTAGCTGTGCTTCTGTCAGCAGTGTCGTCTTGGATTTATAAAAGGTGATGCATTAACTTGATAAGATTTTATTTTGGGGTGTTTAGAAAATCTGTTGCCCAGAGAAGTTGTGGATGCCTCACTCCTGGAGGTGTCCAAGGCCAGGGTGGATGGGGTCTCTGAGCAACCTGGTCTAGTGGAAGGTGTCCCTGCTCATGGCAAGGGGGTTGGAACTGGGTGATCTTTAAGGTCCCTTCTGACCCAAATCATTCTGTATTTCTGTGAAATACAGAAGAGCAGAAGCTGCCTCTTCCACCAGAGGGAAAGGTACCAACCACGTGGGTGTGATTCATCAGTGTGGACTCCTGGCAAAGGTGGCAATCTGGCAGTTCTGTGGGTGTGTTTGTAACTTGTTTTGTCATTTTGCAATGCAAAACCTTCATTGTCATCTGCAGATTCCTCAACATTAATCCAGTCAGGCAAGACAAGAAGCAGCTGATGCCCAAGGTTATTTCTTCGTGAGGAAACTCCAACTGAATCAGAGCACCCAGGGAGCACTGGGTAAGGCTGTGAGAGTGAGACTGGGGCACGATGGCAGCAGATGAATGGTTAGACAATCATCTGATACCTTGATGATCTCTGGCTGGGTTAACTTTGCTTAATGTAGAACCCAGACTTCTGAAAACGGTGAGTACTATGACAAAAATTCACTATTCCAGAACTCCTTGGGAATTACCAGTGGTCTGTGAAATTGGTTCATTCATAATCTAAAATGCACTTAATTGCTGTGGCTGTATTAACTTTACTTCCTCTGTTTTATGTTCTGTTTGCATCTGTGGAAATAATTACTTAACCTCTGATTTATTTTTTTCTTGAAGTTTTGTAATTGATATCTAATCACGGTGCTGTAACTTTTAAGAAAATCTGGAGTTTTCTTATAGCTCAAGCTAACTATAAATATAACTCTCAGAACTTGCTTCATTTAAATTTTTCCAGTGTGATTCCTTTAAAAATACAACTAATACCATTAATTCTAGGAGAATTAAGAGCTTTACTTTTTATCCTTGGATGACCATGCTGAACACTCCAAAGTCTCCTGCTGCAGCCTCAAATTGCATGGTAGTAATGGCAAGTTTTAGGGCATTCAAGCCCTAAAACTAATGGATTAGGTTCTGTAACAATGTATTTAGTATTTTTATTGGATGTTAAATACACACAGTGCAAGTTTGTACTGTTTGGGAAAATATATTTGTTCAGCTAATTATGGCAAGGTCAGTATAAATCTTAATTTTGTACAATGTGAGCTTATAACTTTCCCTGTAAACTTAACTATAGTTTATCATGTGGAGAGGGGAGAGAGGTGACTGCAGGTGATGGAGAACCCTTTGGACAGAGACCTTGTGTCCACGACTGTGGGGGTGTAGCTCCCACACTTGTCACTGCTTGGGCAGAGCCCTCTCTTGCTGTGCCCATGTGGGGCCAGACTGCCATGCAGGGCATCCTGCCAGAAGTTAAATACAAGAACATGCTTGGGGATAGAGGAAACAAGGATAGCTTTGTATGATTTTGCAGAAAACTTCAATTTTAAACCAACAAGAGTGACAGAGTAAGGGATTTGAATTTGAGGGTATGGAGCATTAACCAGCATATGGATTACTTTTTAAATGCATGATCATTTACCTTTCTTTTTACTGTTTTAAGGGGGTCTTTGCTCTCTTTTAACCACTGTCCATCCACTCACTCTTTGCTCTTTCCCTTCTGTTGAGGGCTTTGAAATGACCTGGAGAAGGAGGATCAGCAGCTGGTGATGGTCTCCTGAGCTGGGTGGGAGAAACCTGTGGATGTGGAAGTGTCTTCTCAGTAGAAAGTCCTTTTCATGTGAGAGAGTATTGACAACTCAGCTGCTTGTGTACCTGTGTCCTGATGGAACAGAATCCTCTGGGAGAGAGAATTAACATGTTTACAGCTGCTTAAAAAGTCAAGCATTAATGGCAGTAGATAGTTTATGAGAAGAGATAAGTTATCCTCTGTCTGAAGTGCCATAATTGGATCTTTTGGAGGAAGAGGACTAGCTGCTTTCACGTGGCCCTGTGTCACTATATCCCTGTTTTATCCTAAAGTGGCAGTGACTTGCTGCTGTGTTACTTGTTTTGCTCCAAGTTTCTGTTGCTGCACAGGAGTTTCCTTGGCAGGTTCTTGCATTGGTGAGACTGGGAGGTTTCCATGATGAGTCAAGCAATGCAGCTGAGCGAGATCAGTGTTTCACTGGCAACAGGGGCCAGTATCTCTGTGAGTCTGAGATACATGAAGGTGTCCCAGATTTCTGCCTCACTCAAAGGTAACAGCCCTGGGTGGAGCTCCATCAGTGATTAAATACAAAATGAATGTGAATTAATTAATGGTGAGACGTGATGAGCTCAAGGGCTGTCGCTGTGAAGTGGAATTAGGGCTATGAGCATACAATCAACACTTAATGACCGCAGAAATCGGGAAAGAATTTGATACAGCCTTTTGCCTCAGAGCTGTAGGTGTTTCCCAGCCACCTCCCCTTCTTTGGCAATATTGATCCAAGTATTTTGGTTCATTTCTCCTTATCCATTTTATTTCCTTAGAAGAGGTAATGGCTGCTAGCCATTTAACCCAGAAAATGCTTTTCCAGTTAACAGTTGAATTCAAGAGGCTGTCACAAGGCTCTCCTTTAGAGCTAGTTTAGAAATTCAGTGCATCAGTCAAGCTCTACATTTATGATTATTTCACAGTTAGGTAATAAACCCACAGATCTAAAAGCATAGCAGGGTGAACAAACATCACAGATGAAAGGGGCAGCCACCTGTGTGCCTGGGCCTTTGATGCTGTCAGATGGTGAGAGCTTGGAGTCTCTTGGATGGGAAAACACATCTCTGCTCCATCAGTGCAGCACCCTTTCTGCTTCTGATTTGCTTCATCTGTGCTGATCAGTATGTATCAGGGGGAAAACTGAGAGGGTCCTGTCAAGGCACAGTGATTTGATAAGCTTTTTCATGTTGCCATCTCCTGATATCTGGTCATCATCCTGCTTTGCAACTGAGCATTTGTTTTGTGCTTTAGTGTCTTAGATGACTGGTTTTATGTTTTTATTTTTTAGTAAATTACCTAATCTACTTATACGTCCACTGATAGAAGATCAGTGTCTCAATTCTTTTGAATGCAGAGCAGCTGTTGCTTTTGCCTTGGACATGTAAAGCATGTAATAATAAGATTTGATCTAAAACATTGTTTTTCCTTCATTTCTTTTACTGAATTATTTTTCTTCAGCAAATATGCCTGTAGCAAGTTGCATCCCAGGATGTTTAGCTCCTACCAAGGACCATGGGAAGCTTCATGGAGGGAGTAGAGGTCTGAATCCTTCTGCAAAGGAAATAGCTCTTTTACTTAGTCTGGTCCTTGTTTATTAGTTTTTGATATCCAAGCCCTGAGTGCCCAAGTTTCTTACCTCACAAGGCTCCTCAGGAACTGTCCAAGGAGAGCAACAGTGTTGAACCCCATGGAGGCAAGGCTGTCTTAAATCTCTTCAAAAGGGACCCAAAGGCTGAACTGCTTTAATAAGTTCTGCAGCTCTCAGTTTACAGTGAATTATTAATGCAGTAACTTTCAGTTTTGGACAGATTTTATATCCTTTTTTCTTTTTTTTCAAGGAAGGGTTCACAAATCATTCTCAGTAAAGGTAATAAATTACGAATGCCCAAAATCCACCTTGCAAGCCCAGTAAGGACAGTCTTTGGCATAGGTTTAGCTGCTTTCAGACTGCGTTCAAAAAGTGGAAACAGATGTCTAAACTTCTTTAACGTCTTTCTTCCAGGAGGAAAGCAGCAAATGCTCAACGATGGATGTGAGGGTAGTCTACTGCCTGCTCCTTTGGGCTGTGCACTTCTTCCTGGCCACACCACACAGTGCTCTCAGGGTGAGTTCCACTAGACCAGTTTGCTGAAATCCCCATCCCACCTGACCTTGAACACTTCCAGGGATGGGGCAACCACAGCTTCTCTGAGAGACCTGTTCCAGTGCCTCACCACCCTCACCAGAATGTCTTCCTCATCTGATCTAAATCTACCCTCTTTCAGTTTAAAACCATTACCCCTTGTTCCTGTTGCTACAGGAGAAAATACTTTGAAGTATTCAGTATGTTCAGCATTCCAGATGCCAGGGAACCTCCAGCACAGCTCCTGGAGTGCTAAGAACCTGCTATTCAGCTTGCAAGAACGAGGTTGCTCAAAGCCCCATCCAGCCTTACCTTGAACTTCCAGGGATGGGGCAGCTTCTCTGGGCAACCTGTGCCTGGGCCTCTCCACCCTCACTGTAAAGAATTTCTTCCTGATATGTGATCCAAACCTGCCCTCTGTCACTTTAATGCCATTCCCCCTTGTTCTGTCACTCTACCCTTCTGAAAAGTGCCTCTTGAGCCTTGTAGGCCCCTTTGGGTTTTGGAAGGTTTGGCTCGTTGTAGATGATGGCCCAAGCAACGATGGAAGCTGTTCTGGATTGTGTCAGGCTGTGCAACACACAGTTCCAGCAGGTGTTCCTGCCTGCAGGAGCTCTACACACAGACCTCGGGGCTGCTTCCCAGTCAGGAGAGGAACAAAGCAGAGATTTGGTATTTGTACCACTGTAGCACCAGCTTATGGCAAAAGTCATACAGATCACATCATCAAGTCACATATTCTCATCAACATGAGAAATACTGGAGCCTAATAGAGGCTTTCTGACTGAGGAATAACTGCTGGAGTTGTGTGATCATCAGTGTGTCATTTCAGTAGAAAGGTCCAACTGAAGGTTTCATCTAGAGAGACAAACCCTTAAGTGGTGAGTTGTGAATCAGCCTGTACCAGCAAGAGGACATGAGTTCTGCATTCTGGACTCAAAAGAACTATTTTCCCCTTGAAACCCTTTCTGGTTTGTGCCAAGGAATCCTCCTTTAGTTATTTATGTGAATATTCAGCATACTTGTTCACTTTTTATTATTCATACATATTCACTTCTTATTTTTCAGGTTCTCAGTAGGGAATCAAAGACTGGTAATGAGCAAGGTACAGTGAATAACTATGTGTCTTGTTTAATTCTCTGTGAGTTGTTATCAGTTATCAACACTTTACACTCCGATACTCACCTCATGGACCATGCTACACTATCTTACACCTTATAACAGTATCTGCTTGATTTATTTTTCAGATGCCTGTATAAATGTCATTCCCTGCCAAGACAATGGAGCTATTTGTATTCAGCCTTGTTCTCCCTCCTTCCATGGGGACACAAGCTTCATTTGTGAAGACAGAAAGTGGCAAATGTTGTCTGATGCCTGTGCAAACCTGGATGTTCAATCCCTTTTTCAGGTGAGGTAACTTCTATGCACCTTCTTTGGCCTATGCTCATAGTTTCTTGCAAAGACAGCCCCTCCATCCATACCCTCTCAATCTTGATCAAAGCTTTGACTTCATGGAATCACAGAATCATTTAGTTTGGAAAAGACTAGAATCTAAAATCATCAAGTCCAATCATTAACCAACAAAAATAGTGTGTTCATCACTAAACCATGTCCCAGGTGCCACGTCCACATGTTTTTTGAACATTTCCATGGACTTCACCACTTTCCTAAGCAATTTGTTCCAATGCCTGATCACCTTTTCAGTAAAGAAATTTTTTCTAATATTCAATCTACACCTGCCATGGTACAACTCGAGGCCATTTCTTCTTGTCCTGTTGCTTGTTACTTGGGAGAAGAGAGCAACCCCCACCAGTCTACAACCTCCTTTCAGGTAGTTGTAGAGAGCAGTAAAGTCCCCCTGAGCCTACTTTTCTCCAGGCTAAACATCCTCAGCTGTTCCTCATCAGACTTGTGCTCTTGTCCTTTCACCATCTTAAATCAAGCAAAAGGAAATAAATTTGGGAAACGCGTGTGTGAAAACATAATTCAGAAACAAAATGACCCTGTTCACTTGATTGATGTTCCTCACGTGGATCTAAACCAAGAGAAGGATACTCCAGGATGAACCTGAGGAAAGAGCAATAGCAATATCTGTAATAATCAGATGATTCGTGGTAAATTCTCCTCAAGGACAAAATAAAACTTAAGTCACTTCAAGATTAAGGCACTGCATTTAGTTCTTGCCCCTTCTTTCTTGTGTGTTGTACCAGCACAGTGTTTTCTCAGGTTAGCTTTTGTTCTGGGTTTCAGTCCATCTGGCACGTTCCCTGCACACCCAGCACTGGAGCTCTTGCCTGGTTGTAACTGAAGCTTCATTTTCATTCTGTTCCTTAATTGTCTCAAATGTGTTTTCCTCCCTCCAGAGGATATCTGAAAGTGGACTCCATCCATGCTCTGCAGAACATGTTGCTGGAGAACATCTTCCTTTTGTAGCAGAAGGGCATGGGAAGCCTGAAGATGGGCAAAAACATTTTGGTGCTGATGACCATGGGAATAGGAGCTGCCAGGCTGATTTTTCATGCATCATCCCAGATATCCTGTCTTCACCAGCCATTCCAGGAAACATTGCTGATATAGTGGGTTTGCTGAAGAAGATTTCCCTCCTGTTATCAGAGAATGTCACCAGAGCAAAAATGCAGGTATTTACTCTTACGGGCTTTGGGAGGTGCTGCTGAGGTTTCCAGAGCATCCATACAGTATTTTGTCCTTATGGCCAAAAATGTCCAATGAAGTGGTGACTGCAAGTCACACAGAAATCACCTGCAAAGAGTTTCTAGGGTGGGCTGTTGTTTTGTTGTCAGAGAAACAGTTTAACTTAATCACGTGTGACAATGATAACACTGTGGAATTAAATTTCTTTAAAAGGAAAAGTTTTCAGGACTTGCTGTTGTAGCCATGGAATAGCAGTACAAGGAAGAATTCATTTTTGCAGTATGACACTGTGGGGAAGGCAGCCTTGGAGATGCTGACCTGCAGCTCTGTTGTCATGTGTTGCACAACAGAAACTGGTCTTTTCCTGATGAACTCAGAAATCACAGAGGTGGGGGAAGAAATACAGGGAGGGTGACGTAAATCAGACCTGCACAGTGGGTCAGTGTTTGGAATAGAACTAGGGTGTCCTGATTTTTTGCTTTATGTTTACATCTCCAACCACCTTTTGATCTATGATATAAAGAGGATAGGACAATTCTAGTAATGAGATGTTTAGGTTTGACTGGGGTGGATCATGGGGAGCATGTTCAGTGTCAAAAGGAATATTTCCTTTATAAAAATCACTCAAGAATTAAATGAGCCTTTCTAGAGGCTCTGGCAGTAGAATAATAGTTGGTTTCTTCTATTATAAAAAAAATAAATTATAGTTTTCATATTTGTTTCAGAGCTACAGCAGGATAGCAAACCATATTCTGAACAGCTCCATCATCTCCAACTGGGCTTTTGTAAGGGACAGAAATGCTGGTTCAGAATTACTGGACTCAGTGAATTTGTTTGCTGGGAAGCTTCTTCTAAGGAACGGGTCGGAAAGTGTGCAGGAGCCCTTCATCGCTACGAAAGGCTACAGCATACACAGAAATACCTCAGGAACGAGCTTTGACTTTTCCATGGAGTTCAACAACACAGGCAACATCTCTGGGCACGTGGCGATCCCAGAAGAAGAGCTTTTGAAGTTGCCCAGGGCTTCCAAGGCCATCAGCATTGCGCTCCCAACGCTCGGGGCCGTTATGGAGAGCGCCCAGTCGGAGCCCTTGTTCGTGAACGGGATGGTGCTGTCGGTGTCTCTGCCGGAGGAGCTCCGGCGCGTGCTGCTCACCTTCGAGAAGGTGAACAAGCTGGCGCAGGTGGAGGCGCGGTGCGTGGGGTGGCACTCGGCTGAGCGGCGCTGGGACAGCCGGGCGTGCAGGACACAGTCGGACACCGCCAGCAGCGCGGTTTGCGTCTGCACCCACCAGCGCCGGACCTACAAGTCCTTCTCCATCCTGATGTCCCCCGCCGCGCCTCGCAGCGCGGCGCTGGATTACATCACCCGCGTGGGCTTGGGCCTTTCCATTCTCAGCCTGGTTCTCTGCCTCGTCATCGAGGCTGTTGTCTGGCACCACGTCACAAAAACTGAAATAACCTACATGCGCCACTTCTGTCTGGTCAACATCGCTGCGTCGCTGCTCGTTGCTGATGTTTTGTTCATCCTGGCAGCTATCGTGCACAATACAGCCCTGAACTACCAGCTGTGCGTAGCAACCACATTTTTCCTTCACTTTTTCTACCTTGCCTTGTTTTTTTGGATGTTTACACTGGGCCTCTTGATTCTCTATGGATTATTATTAATTTTTTTTAAGATAACGAGATCTGTGTTCCTGGCTGCAGCGTTCTCTATTGGATATGGGTGTCCCTTGGTCATATCCATCCTCACTGTTGCCATCACTGAACCCAAAAATGGGTATTTACGGAGTGGAGCCTGCTGGCTCAATTGGTATGAGACAAAAGCCCTTTTGGCCTTTGTCGTGCCCGCTCTGAGCATCATTGTGGTGAACCTGGTGGTGGTGGTGGTGGTAGTGGTGAAGACTGGGAGATCCTCTGTGGGAGAAGGCTGCAAGTCACAGGATTTGAGCAGCATGATCCGAATCAGCAAAAACGTGGCCCTTCTGACGCCTCTTCTGGGTCTCACCTGGGGGTTTGGATTGGCAACAATTCTCAACAGCCGATCCCTGGCATTCCACATCACGTTCGCGCTGCTGAATGCCTTCCAGGTAAACTCTGGGAGACTGGGAATAGTGTGTGCTCAGGTTTTGAGCCTGGGATAAAGGTATCAGGTCAAAGAGGGGATGGCAGCACGTACTGTGCGTGAAAAATAGGATCTAAGCTTTCCTTTCGGCTCAGCCCCTTTACAAAGCACGTGCATGAGGCATCCTGCATTAGAGTAGTAAGGGTAGGTGGGTAGGTAAGTTGGTTTAGAGTGTGTTGAACAATTAAGAAGGTGAATTTCTGTTAAACATAAAATACACCAGTTAATGTCGAGTAACTGCAAAGTTATCTCATCCTTATCAATTAACAAATACAGAGAAAATTCTCATTTTCTGGTTGAAGATGGCCCTGGCACAGGTTGCCCAGGAAAGCTGCCCCATCCCTGGAAGTGTTCAAGGCCAGGTTAGATGGGGTTTTGAGCAACCTGGTCTAGTGGGAGATGTCCCTGTCTGTGGCAGGGGGGTTGGAACTATGTGGTCTTTAAAGTCCCTTTCAACCCAAACCATTCCATGACTGATTCTATGGTTTTGATTAACTGAGCAGTATAAACATCCAGTGTTACCTGACACACTGTTGTACACCTGCTCTGTCTTAGCTCTTCTTGATTCAGATTGTTACTGAGTGGGCTGAGAAAGTCCTGGTATGTAACCCATCAGCCCAGTTTGTAGTGAGAATTAACACAGGTTGTATATCCATTCCTGATGTTCCCAGAGAGCCCGTATGACCTGAGTGGATAAACCCATTTTGTGCATTGCTGTTACCTGAATCATAGCTGATGAGGTCTGTCCTTAAGGAAATGGCATCTAGAAGCACTTAAGAAACATCATGTGGCTGTGCTGGTTTTGTTAACTGGTTTTGCAATTTCTTAGGGATTCTTCATCCTGTTGTTTGGGACACTTCTGGACAGAAAGGTACTTATTCTGGATTATATGAACATTTTCTACTCCCTGAGAAACAGTTCCCTTTAATATTTTTAATTTAAATCCACAGACAAGAGAAGCCTTAAGGATGAACTGCCTTTCATCAAGACGGAAGTGGGGTCTAGAAAAGGTAAAGATTATTTTTTTTCCTTGTTACTGGCTTAATTTACCAGTTTGCACACCTGCTTATTTGTATGTGAAAAGAATGGAACTGTCCACTACATCTTACCCAGTTTAACATTTTCCTAAGGCAAATGCTTGCTGAAGGAAATAGAGGTATCTCAAAAGCATGTTGAATATATTAAGCTTCTGCATATCAGAAGTGGCAATTGATCTTTTTGTTACTGCTACATAACCTACCGCTGTTGTTACAAAATTAAAAATGATATTTTAGTCTAATGTCTTCACCTGTAGATGTCCAAGCCCTTTAGATACACAATGCCAGTGACTTTTTTTCCCCCATCTGTAAATTAGATTTACTTTAAGGTTACTGAGTAAGGAAGGAACTGAATTAAGAGTCCAAAACCTCAATGTAATGACCTGGTTGCTTCCTTCACAAAAATGTGAATCTGTATGTCAGCAGGGCTGCTTTAGGATGTCAGAGGATTGTTCTGCTTTCAGCTGATGAATGGAAACCATTCGGAGCCCAGACTGGGTGTTTGGTGCTAATTGATATAAATGATAACTCATGAGAGCTTGAAGGCTTTTTAAAAATCTGGGCAATTCCTTAAAATCAAGTTGTTTCCTTAAGGAAACAACTGTGTTTTAGCAGCTTCCGAGGAAAACGTTGTCAGAATTGATGTGTTGACATCACTGATCTGGTGCTTCCTACCTGTACTGGAAAACTTTTCTCTGTTGTTCTTGGATTTCTTTTGGTACCAAGGCTTTAGTGGTTTCACACTCTGTTTGTGAAAGGGAATCCTCTTTAGCTGGGGTCTTTCACTAACAGGGTGTGCAAACATACTTGGTTTATGAGAGGAAATAGAGGGTTTGTGTAAACTATGGCTCCCTTCTGATCTCTGTATTTGGGTTGTTTGGGGCAGGCTGCATGTTTGTGGAACTTCTGACTCCTCTGCATCCTACCTCTCCAATTTAGTCCTCAGTTGCATCCAGCCCTACTGTTATGTGCTAAGTTTAAATGCATTGCAGAAAGTTTTCTATTAAAAAAACCCAAACCAAAACAACTAACCAGTAAAAAAAAAGTAAAAAAACAACCACCCTAAACCCAATAACAAACAAAATCACCAAGCCTCAAACTTCTGCTGACGATTTTTCCTACTTAACAGAGGAAAAAGAAAGGACGTGTTTGTGGCTGCTCCAAATTTAATAAACTGAGATTAGATTTGTTTCTTATACAGATTGAGGATCCAAACAACAGTGAAGGTGTTTCATATCTTATCAGGCTTTAGGTCAGGACTGAAAGTTTGAAAGTTAAAGTTCTCTCAAGTCACCACCAAAACAACTTTCTGGAAACAACAGGTCTAAATTTCACTAATCCCATGACTCAGCAACATTTGATAAAAGTATTAAGTGATCTCACTGGGCAAAACTTGATGTGGAAACTGTGGCTGCATGTGCCTAAGAATTTGGGTCGATGTTGTCACTCACCTGGGTGGAAGAAACCACGTGTAGGTGTTTATCATGGCATAGCAGAGGAGGAAAATGTTAGTCATCGACTTTTGTAAACTTGAGTGTAAACATGGAGTTTGACTCATGAGAGCTGAAAAAGTTTGTCACACCTAATTGTTATTAAAAAAAAATAAAAAAGTAGTCTTGTTTCAGGGAGCTTCAAAATCATAGAATCATATAGTTGTTTAGGTTGGAGAAGACCTCTGAGATCACTGAGTCCAACCACTAACCCAGCACTGCCAAGACCACCACAAAACCAAGTCCCTCAGTGCCACATCTACTTGTCTTTGAAACCCCTCCAGGGATAGTGATTCCACCACTGCTGTGGGCAGCCTGTTCCAATGCTTTGCAATCCTTTCAGTGAAGAAATTGTTCCTAATATCCCACCTAAAACTCCCCAGGCACAACTTCAAATCATCTCCTCTTGTCCTATGACTTGTTACTTGGGAGAAGAGACTGGCTAGCCAACCTGCTTTCAGGGAGTTGTAGAGAGCAGTAAGGACCCCCAGTCCTTCTTGTCTCCAGGCTGAGCCCCCCCAGCTTCCTCAGCTGCTCCTCACATGGGTTTGCGCTCCAGACCCTTCCCCAGCTCCGTTACCTTTCTCTGGACTCGCTCAAGCACCTCAGTGTCCTTCTTGTAGTGAGAGGCCCAAAATGGGACTGTGTACCTGGGAGTTTAATGGTGGAGCTGTAATACATCTAGAAGGGTTGTGCAGACTTGCTTCAGGTTTCCCCAGACTCCTAGGAGCCTTTCTTCTGGGTCAGATTTTAAGTTGACCATCCTGTGGCGTTTCTCACAGGATGCTGAAGCACCTCCTGTTTGAAATGAACTCTCCCCCTCCATGGATGATATCTGTAATCTGACCTGCTGATTTTTCTTTTTATTTCCTAGTCCTAGCAGTGGACAGCTGTCTTCAGTGGGTCTGACCAGCAAGAAGAAAAGGAGCACTTCTTGCACAGAAGTCCTGGTTTGAGGTGAGCTGAAGTGTCTGACCAGCTGGGAGCATGGAGAGCACTGTCTGGGAGCACAACCACAGGAAGCATCATGAAAACCAGAAGAGAAAAGGCCCTGAGCCTGCTGTCAGGAGCAGGAAACTGTCAGGGCTGCTGCAACCCTTGGAGGAAACATGCTGATACATAAAGCTTGTTTCTCACCTTTGTGAAAACTGCTGTGAGGAGAGTTTGTCCTCATTTGCCATTTCAGTGCTTCAGTTTCTTTCTTTTTTTTTTTTTTTTATGTCAGTGCAATATGGAGCTGTACAGTAAGTGGAGCTGTTCTAAAATAATTTAATTTTTAATATGATGTACAAATGTTGAGCATTATCTAGCTGCTTTTGGCTGTCTTTTGAGCAAAACGGATTCTATTTGGTGTCATTGTGTTCATCATTTCCATTTGTCCTCTCAGACTGATGGACAATGAAGCTCTGTTTCTGCATTACAGCTGTTCTCTCCATCTCTGTACTTGTGTGTCAGAGGAATTGTAAAAAGCCCTTTTCTAGTCTATTAGGACAGAATTTTCATTCTTTTCTCTGTCCTGCAAGGCAATGATATAGACAAATAATAAGGAGGACCCTGCAAATAAGTCAGCTTCCTTCTTTAGATGTGGGAAAGCACGTTTGGAAGATTCTTTAGAGTTGAATCAAGAGTTGATGGACATCTCCTAAGCAATGTCCTAAGCAAGGAAATGTTTTTTCCATGTGAGATGGAGAATCTGGCTTCATTAGAAAATCTGTCCTTGGTCTGAGAAACCCTTTCTAATGAAGGCTTTGACAGAAACATTATTGTCTGTTGTCAGGATGAACTGATGGTTTCAAATGGAAATAAAGTTCAAATTTTTCATTGTTACTAATAAGTGGTACTTATCCTTTCTCCACCAAACATGTAGATAAATGCCCTGTAGTATTCACTGGCATTACTTGAGTCAGAAATCACTTGCCCCCATGTGGCTTCACATACAGTGGAGATATAGAAGTTTTAACAAGAATAATACAGTTTGATGTTATCAACACACTTTTACTGAAGAGGGATTAAAATGCCCTGGCAAATGAACTGAGGAATGTGGGGGATGTGACATGTACCGTGGAAAAACCCACAGCCACATGTCCTGGTGGGAGAAGGTGGAGGGCAGAGCTCTGCTCTGGGCCATAAGACAGTTCTTTTCCTCAGGACTGCTGCTGGCTCTCCTCTCTTCTTTTCTTGTAAACTCTGGTCTTGTTTCAAGAGTCTGTACTGTGTTTTTACACATTGGAGAGTTTTAATCAGTTAGAGGTAAAATTGGGCTTACGTGCTGCTGTAACATAGATCTAAAAAGACCACTACCCCAAAGTCAGCTACTTGATGTCAAGGAACATCAGAACATCATCTGTGCCGTAGCTTCTTTCTCTCCTTGAAGCACTTAGAGAGTTTTTTCTTTCTCTCCACCCTGGGGAAGTTACATGTATCTTGGAGTTGTCTCTCTTAAACCTTTTTTACTTCAGTAGCATCTCCCCCAGGCCCCTGAATGTCCTTCTTCAAGTAGTATCAGAGCTACCTCAGTGCTCCTCAAACTTGAGGGGATTATTTCCTTGTGGTGTTGCACACCTGATTTATTTTCTGTGTTTTTGAAAAATAGATCGAAGACTGGCACAGGAATGTAGTGTCAGGTGAGGGTGTTGATCAGTGTTCAGTGGGTGCCCTTTGCAGCTGTGAATCTTTACCCAGGTACCTCTGTTCCCTCTGAAGGAAAGGGACCAAGTTGTGCATTTTGCAGCACAGAGAAAACAACCTGCTGTGCACCTGAATTTGCTCCATGGATTTAAAAAGAGTTCCATTCCCATGACTCTTCAGGGTCACATTTAATTCAACTGGATTTTTTTTTTCCTTTCATTTGCTACACTGTTAACAGTGAAATTGTATTAATGAAATGTCTGGATTTTTCCATAACACCTGAAAATTTAAGAAAACTTGCCTCAACCTGGCACCCTACCCTTCTCTCACGTGCACACACACACATGTTAAAAAACAGCCTATTAGAGCTGTGGATTTATAGAAGGTCTCGGATGAGACCTTATACAAACTCCCTCCAAAATCCCAGGAAATTCAACAGGAGTCTTGCCTGGGCAATAGCACCATAAAAAAAAAAATCTATTTCATCTGCTGTTTATTAAAGGGTGTTTGAAGTATGGTACTTATTTTCAGCTGCTGGCACATATCACTGTTCTACCTTGTGACACCTTGTGTTTTATTTAAAAATAACTGGTGGGATTGGGGCCTTACAGAGAAACAGGTAGTGGTACAGGATGGGGATGGGCACTGTACTTCTATTTTTAATACCCCAGACTTAAACTGACCAGGAGCATTTAATGAATAAATGCATTTGAGAGGTGAAAGCTGTAGCTGTTCCTTCATGGGTTGAAAATTGGCATTTCTCTAAATGCCATAGGCTGACAGTCCATTTCTAATTGCAGCTGAGGAGAAGGAATCAGTAAAGTTGGAATTCTGCCTGTTTCCCAAATTATCTGTGCAGAAACAGCTTAATAATGTCAGTGTTGTGTGAGGCAGACCCCTTGATGTTGTGGAGCAGTTCCAGCCTGCCTGCCAGAGTGGTCAGACTTGAAAACCCCCAGTGCCCTTTTGCACAAGGTGTCACAATTAATGGGACATCCCATTTTTTTTCCATCTATTTACAGCACTGGTTGCATGGCCAAGCATGTAACTACACAAGCAGGGTCTGTAGGGTTATGTCTTCCTGAAGTTAAATTTTATTTTGGGGGGAAAGCACAGTTTGGGACATGGAGCCCTCTTTCACCTCCTGCCCCCCAGTGAAGATGCTGCTAAAATCCCCTGTGGATGTGCTCCCAGGGCTGAGCCCCTCGGGAGCGCTGCCTCCTTCTCTGGCTCCAGTTCAATGGTTTTGTTGAGGCCAATAGCACTGTGTGAATGTATTTTTAGAACATCTGTGAATGCCATCAGGTCAAAATTATAAACCCAACAGCATTCCCCCTCCCTGACCCCGAGGTCAGATGTCCCATTTGTGTCCTGTAGGCAGGATGATGCTGATTACATAGTTACATTTTCTAACATATTCTGCACTAAAAAGCACATTATTTTTTGGTTTTGTTCTCTCAAGGGGAGCATATCAATATCAAATATCGATGCACAGGAAGTTCCACCTGAACTTGAGGAAGAACTTCTTTACTGTGCAGTGACCGAGCACTGGAACAGGGATCAGAGAGGGTGTGGAGTCTCCCTCACTGGAGATATTCCAGACCCATCTGGACACAATCCTGTGCCATGTGCTCTGGATAATCCTGCTTGAGCAGAGAGCTTGAACCAGGTAACCGACTGTGGTCCCTTCCAACCTTGCCCATTGTGTGAGTCTGTAAAATGCCATTGGAGTTTCGAATTTTAACTTCCCTCTTCACTTTTGACATAATGAGCTCTTTCCATGGTTTTGCTCTGAATGCTGTATTTAGAGGTATTTGTCTTTCATCTGGGCACAACAACAAAACCTTTCTAATGGTGTAAAGCTTGTAAACTTGTTCACATGCAGTCTACATTTCAGGTCAGATGTGGTTGGATAGTGTGTACCTTCAGGCCCCTCAGGTTCCTGTTGTATCTGTGTCCAGTGACACCTTGAGGCCAGTTCAGGCTTTGGGAGAAACCCTCTCTGTAAAGAATTTCTTCCTAACATCTAACCTAAACTTCCCCTGGCAGAGCTTGAACCCATGTCCCCTTGTCCTGTTGTTGGTTGCCTGGGAGAAGAGACCAACCCCCACCTGGCTATAACTTCCCTTCAGGTACTTGAAGAGAGTGATGAGGTCACCTCTAAGCCTTCTCTTCTCTAGACTAAACAACCCCAGCTCTCTCAGCCTCTCCTCATAGGACTTGTGCTCAAGTCCCTTCACCAGCCTGGTTGCTCTTCTCTGGACCTGCTCCAGCACCTCAATATCCTTCCTGAACTGAGGGGCCCAGAGCTGAACACAATACTCAAGGTGTGGCCTCACCAACGCAGAGTACAGGGGAAGGATCACTGCCCTGCTCCTGCTGGCCACACTGTTCTTGATGCAGGCCAGGATGCCATTGGCCTTCTTGGCCACCTGGGCACACTGCTGGTTCATGTTCAGCTTCCTGTCAATCAGCACCCCCAGGTCCCTTTCCACCTGGCTGCTCTCCAGCCACTCTGTCCCCAGCCTGTAGTGCTGCAGGGGTTGTTGTGGCCAAAGTGCAGGACCCGGCACTTGGCCTTGTTGAACTTCATCCCATTGGAGTCAGCCCAGCTCTCCAGTCTATCCAGGTCCTCTGCAGAGCCCTCCTGCCTTCTGGTAGGTTGACACTCCCTCCCAACTTGGTGTCATCAGCAAATTTGCTGATGATGGACTCAATCCCCTCATCTAGATCATCGATAAAGATGTTAAACAGGACTGGGCCCAGCACTGATCCCTGGGGACACCACTGGTGACCGGCCGCCAGCTGGAGGCAGCCCCGTTCACCAGCACTCTCTGGGCCCGGCCCTCCAACCAGTTCCTAACCCAGCACAGAGTGCCCCTGTCCAAGCCATGGGCTGCCAGCTTTTCCAGGAGTATATTATGGGAGACAGTGTCAAAGGCTTTGCTGAAGGTGCATGGCCCTTCTGATTTGACAAAAAATAGTTAATCTGTCACTAATTACTGCAGCCATGTGCTAAGGTTGCTCTTTTTCACAACTGGAAAAACTCATCTGAGGTCTATTTATTTACTTAACTGTAGCCAGTCAGGGAATGGTACTTTTATTTGCTCAGCACTGCTGAACTTGAAAAGCCCAGTGCTTTCCTGCTTGCTTAAGCATCAGTCTTTAATTATAGCTCTTCAAGCCACACATAAGATGTATGTGCACCCTTTGGGCACTTTTGTTTCAGGTTGAGACCAGTAATAAATCATCTGTTTGGACTGTTTGAGGATTAAATGTTGAACAATGGATTGATTAGCGAGGTCCTTCTGACCCTTGGGCAGTTCAGGTTGAGTTTTGCAGTGTAGTTCTTACTCGTGCTGCAGCCTCTCTGGGCAGGGAACAGGCAGACTATTGCAATTACCAGGCTGTTAGTAGATGGAGCTATATTTAGCTTGAATTTGTCTGGCTTTAAATACCATTGCTTTACAAAGGTGTGAAAGCAGTTCTCCAGCTTGTGAAACAGACCCTTCTGGCCTTGATTGATCACTGCCCTGGGCTGTTCTTGCCATTGTAAGAACAGTGTTATCACCAGCCAAATGTGAATTTCTGGTGTTATAGGTGGCCATCTCCAGGCAGAGCTTTCTGCTTTGGCTGGATCTGATGGCAGTTGTAAGGAAAAGCAAGGTGGGGTATTTGTTTCAGTACACTTGCATCAGTGCCAACCTTTTTGATACCCCTTGCTATTCATTACTGGTACATTTGGGCCTCAACCTTGCTCTTCAAGTGTTTTTTCTTCCAGAAATACTCCACTGACATCAGTAGTTAATCCTGACTTTTAGTGGGATAAGGGAGCAGAACTTGGACTAGCAGTACCACTTGCCTGTTTAGATCACATCAGATCCATCCATCCTCTCTGAGTAACCACTCTTTCCACAGTAAATAATCCATTTTTTTCCCTGAGTAATGGCAGTTATTCACGCAATCTTTATTTCTGTCACAGTGTTGTTGAAAAATCTCCCACACTGCTGAGATGGTTGGCTTGGGAGCTCGGGGACAGCCTGGATTTCTTGCTTAGCTTCTGCATCATTACAAAATGTTATCTTAATCCCTGCTCACTGCAGACAGCCCAAGGGATTCATCTCAGCAGCTGGAGAGGTGCAGCAGAAATCCCCTCGTTATCTCCTGTGGCACAAGTGTAGGCACTGCTGGGCAGAGCAGGAATAAGGCAGCAGAATAAAGGATTTTGACTTCTTTATTGATAAGCTGTAAAGCTATTGGAGTATAATGTATGTCAGGCTCTGTCAGAAAGATCTTTTGATGACAAGACTAGAAGGCTGACTTTGAAGTGTGCTGATTAGCAGGAAAATTCCCACTGCCTTTTAAAATGAGCTGCCAAACCCAAAGTATCTTGAAAATGTCTACTTTTGGGAAAAGACTCACTGATACTTTTTTAAAGCTTTTATATTTTAGGCCAGAAGTAATTGCTGTGATTAACCATAGCCTTCTCTTCTCCAATGTGATCAAACCACCTTTCAAGTTTCTTTGGAGCAAGCTAGATAGATTGACCTGTCTTTTCTCTTTCAGAAAAGGAGTTGTAGTAATGAATTTGTATTGATTTCCATTTTTGCTAGCAAGTCAGAAGAATTAATTTAGTACACAAATGCATCCGTCAGGTTACAAGCTGTGTTAAAGTAATAGGAATTTGGGTCTTCTTCCTGTAATAAATGTATGTGAAAACCTGCAGGGAAAAAGGAGAGTCGAGACAAAAATTTGGGTTATTGAGTCTTAAGCTGCAATTACAGGAATGAAATTAATAAAAGTTAGTAGGTGACATCTGAAAAAGATACAAGACAACTCAGTTGTAATGTTGGCAATGAAAAAAGCTACAAATATGTAGGTTTTTTGACTACCTCATGGCAGAGGTGTGAAGTCCACTGACTGGTAGTTCCATGGAGACCTTTGCTTGGGTGGGCTTTGTCCGAGGGCATTTGGAATGTCTGGGTGTTCGATGTGTGGTGATGGGAGACAGCAGGTATCTGAAAATGAAAGCAAAGGGTGATGCAGAGGGTGATGAGTTGCCCAAAGATTGCTCTCCCAGGTCATCTGGAGCTCTCCAGTTGTTTAGCAGCAGCAGAAGGCAGCTTCTATTGAGAATGTACTACTATGGAGTGTTTATGAGGAATAAAACATGCAAAAGAGGATGCTCCTGGTGAATAAATGACTCCTTTTTCTCTAAAGGAATGCTTCCCATTTCACCGGTCAAAATCCTAAATTAGAACCATACATTCATACAATGATTTGGGTTGGAAGGGACCTTAAAGATGATGGGCAAGGACACCTTCCACTAGATCAGGTTGCTCCAAGCCCCATCCAACCTGTCCTTGAACACTTCCAGGAATGGAGTATCCACAACTTACTAACTTGAATTCGAATTACTGAATGACAGAGCTGTATAACAGCTGCCACGTGTTCCTGATCACTTGGGCTACTACAAGATCCTTGAAAATATGTGTGCTATGTGCAAATGGAACATGGAGCCAGAGGGGAGAAAGAAGATGGGCTGAGTGAGAAACAGTCATTGCTTCCAGCTTTTCTATGGATACGAGTTTGCAGAGGGTTGAAATCACGTAAGGGAAAGCTGTGTAAGTCCAGTGAGCCTGACTTTCAGCTGAAACATGCCTAAAATATAGTTGTTCTGATGGTGGGAGAGTCATCTCTCTGCAGAGATTAGTGGAACTCCTGTTTTTCTGCCCTGATGCCTCCCAGTGTGTAAATTCACTTGGGGAACCTCAAGAAGTGAGAGAATGTGAGCCTGAATCCTCCTTTTCTAAAATGAGTATGGCTGATTGTATCCATAAATAGCTCCAAGTCTGGCATCCTCTGTGGAGGAGATGTGTGGGAGCCTGGGAGTATAATCTAACACTGGATGGGTTGGACATGGATTCCAGCCCTGCAGCAGAAATTCCCCAGTTTGCCACGGGAAAGGTCCAATGCTGGTTTGCAGTCCCAGTCCTGCCGTGTAATTCCCTGGTCAGGATACAGGAAACAAAATGTTTTACAGATCATGTGTTGGTCACATCAGGCTGAGTGTAATCAGGGCTGGGAGAATCCACAGCTCACCCTCAACTCATTCAGAATCTTAATGCCTTAATTAATCTAAAAATTCCTGCATCAAGACAGTAATACTTTCAAATGTGGATCTACACAAGAGGTTTTTTACAGGGAGTAAAAAGCCTATTTACATATTATTGTATCTTTAAACTCTGTTAGAAAAATCCATTAATGCTACTTGTAGTAGTGAAAGTTGTCAATAACTTGATTTTTCATAAAATTGACCAGTCCAATCTGTTCTGTGGATGACTGGTCCACACTGGTAGCTGTATTCTCTGACCTTGTTTAACTTCTCCCTTGGTGAAATGAGGTAACACAGGCCTGACCTAAGTACCAGAAATTAAAATTGAGAACACAACCTGTTCTTTTCTGCTATAGAATCATGGAATCATTTAGGTTGGAAAAGACCTTTAAGATCATTGAGTCCCACTATGCTGTGAGTGCACAGAGCTCAGCATCATGGAGTCCTGGACCATGGCTTAAGATCCTACTTGATGCCAGAGTATGAGTAACAGTAATAATAAATGCTAGTGAATCCAAAGGCTTCCTCTTGAAAAGGGTATTCTGCAGACATTACGTCTGAAGTCACGTCTTTCTATGAAAGAAACTCTGTTAAAAATAATATTATTTTCAGTTGGTGAACTCTGGGCTTGAACTCTAGTTATCTTGATATGATTTGACATAACTAAATCATTGTTTCCAGGAAATAAATACAAGTCATGTGGCTCAGAGACAGATCTTATGACAACATAAATAAAAGCAGATAGTATGTAACAAATTATTCTTCTTCAGGGTAAACCCATGATTTCCACAATGTTTTATTGCTGTTTTCAGACCAAAGTCACTTCATTGTTGCAGTAAAGACAAACCACGCAACCAAGAGAAGTAAAAAACAAATGTAATAGGATTTGCTCACTTCTCTTGTTCAACAGTGCAGTCACCCTAATAAATAAAGAAAAACTGAAAGTATGAAGGAGCAACTGGGGCATTTACTGAAAATTTTCTTTGCCCTGATGTGAAGAAGCCCGAAATTTCAGTTGCCTTGCTTTTATATCAAGATCGTCTTGGCATTCATTCAACCCAGCAGCTGTACATGTTAGGACTGAAAAAACATCTTTGCCACAAAATACCCATTTGGAAAACAACATCTGAGGCAAGTTCCATCTGAATTTCAACTTTTTTTCTGGCCTTTCCTTGGGCCATTCAGTGAACCTAAACCCTTTCTTAGAATCATAGTAAGGTGTTGGAAGTGATCTTAAAGATCCTCCAGTCCCAACTCCCCTGCCCTGGGCAGGGACACCTTCCACTAGACCGGGTTGGTCTGAGCTCTGTCCAACCTGGCCTTGAACACTTCCAGGGATGGGGAATCCACAACCTCCCTGGGCAACCTGTTCCAGTGTCTCACCATCATCACAGTAAAAAAATTCTTCCTAATATCAAACCCAAATTTCCCGTTTCAGTTTGTACCCCTTACTCCTTGTCCTGCCACTACAGTTCCTGGTGAAGAGATGTCCACACAACCTTCTATTCTTGCAGAATCACAGTTAGTTAATAATTTTGCATAGTTCTGGTTGTGTTGCTTATGGTGAAAGGTGACTTGAAAGACACCAGTTCTGCTAGTTTTGAAGAAGCTTTTGCCCCTGAAGTATCCTGGGGAGGGTTGGTCTGTCTCAGGTTGCACACCTCTGTAGCAGCTTTTGGATGAAGTTTATGATTTTATTTTCTCTAGCAACATGTTTCTCACTGCATTAATTTTTTTTTTTTTTAGTGAGGTGCTGTAAAGGTGGAAAGTGGTAGATTTTAGTTGTGTGACAGATATTTCTTTGGCTTTATCACCAGACTTATTAAAGATGTGTGTAGGTATGTACATGTATCAAAATACACCACACAGCCTTTCTACGTGCAGGAAAAAGTACATCTGTCCATGCAACATCAACAGAGACAGTGCATGGAATAAGTTATTTTGTTTGTTAACATCTTTATAAGGCTTTGGATAAGTAGAATCATTAAAAATAAACCACTGAACCAATTAAGTGAAATGCCTTTGATAGGATTAAAATTTACCAATTTGTGGCCAGCAACAAAGATGTGGTATCTGTTAGAGCTTGTATGGCTGCGGCCCCAGAGTCATGGGATTGCTTTTTGCCTGCACTTGTTAAGAAAGATGAGAATTAGCGTAAATTAATTTCATTTTTTTTCATCAAAGATACAGACAGTAGCTTCTCAGAGAGGTGGCAGTGAAGGCAAGAATTTTTTCCCTGAAGGCTGACTGAAGGACTTTAAGAATGGAAACAATGTGGAAGAATATGGAAATAAGAAAACAATATGGAATAAAAGTAAAACCAAAACCTTATTCTTACAAAGAAATCATAAATTTTGGTTAAAAAGCTGAATATTTTAGAGATTTACTGTTTTATTAGCAACAAAAAAGCAACTTTCTGGGGAGAGCAGAAGGAACTTTTGCTCCCTCTGAAATGGTCCACCAAAAGAATTGAAAGCAATTTCAAGATAAAAAGTCAGTGAAAACCATTTTTGTGTATCTTTTGACAGTGTTGAATTTGAGATGAAAATCTGACTTTGTGTCCTGGTTCAATATGTCCTGGCTGTCGTGTGAACCCAATAATGGCTGTTCTTACCCTTTTGCTTGCGCTTCTGTCACTGCAGGAACTTTCTGATAGATTTTTTTCAGATGGGCTGTGGTTTTAGATTTTTCTCAGTGTAGAACTAAAAACCATCTCTGTAACATCTTTTCCTGCTTGGTGTGAGCTGAGTGCCTTTGGAAATAGCTGGTCTGACTCCTGGTCACGTGGAAAACACCTTGAGCCCTTACTCCTGTGTGAAGCCAAAGGAGCCCAGGACAGGGTGAGCATCCCTGTGGTCAGGGATCAGCACCCAGTGAAAAGTTTGGGCTCTTTGCGTGACCTGGATAAAAGCACTTTTTAAAAAGTCAAAGTCATCTTGCTCAGCACATTCACACTTTCCTTTTTCTGACAAGACAACCACTGAAGGTGCAAATATAATGGAATCTGGCATTTTAATGTCATAGATTTTCACCCTTTCATCAGTGTGAGCACAGACCCACGGGAAATTTTCAGTGTGAGCTCTGAGCTCTCCACCCCATGAAGAACCTCATTTATCAGCTGGAATCAGCCACACAAAGCAAACCCAAATGGTATTTTTTTGAACCACAAAATCACATATTTGTAGGGATAATACACAAAAACATCCCAACTTCCTCTCTTTATTGACCAGATCCTAAACCAAATAACACGTTTTTCATCCCTGGGACTGTGTCACAATCTTAAAATCTTCTCTTCAGATATTAACAGTTCCAAAGATGTATTAGAGATCTATACAGCCTCAGATCTTAGCAAAGTTCTTACAGAAGTCTGTTAGAAAAATGTTTTTAGTCCTCCCCAGTAAAACAATTCCCATCTCACTGAGCCCAGTGCCTCACAGTGTAGCAGAAAGCATTCATGAGATTATCAAATACAGTCCATTTTCAGTAATTTATAATCTCTTCATATCTCTCTTCATGGAGGATAATCATGCTCACTGCTGACATCTCCCACACTACCCAAATAAACCAGAAGGAATGCTAGCAAGCACCACCCTTTTGCTCAGGATGGAGGAGATAATTTAGTGGCATTTACAGCTCTTCTTGCCTGTGTCATCGGGCAAAAAAACTTCTCGTGATGACCCAAAAGTTGCAACCTGTGAACATTAAGCTCCTTACCTTAAATGGTACATTTACTTCACAGTGTTTGTCAAAGAATCTGCCTCATGTAAAACAAAAGGTGACAAATTGACCTGGGGAATTTGCAGGGTTTAGAGACTTGACATCTTCAAATTGAATGACAGACCTTGCATAAATATCAGTACAGGTGATGATCTTAAGTTTTATATTTCAGATGATCATTAAGATGATTTCAGATGATCATTAAGGCCCCTTGCAACCCAAAACATTCTGTGCTACTATTGGGATGAAATATGTTGAAAATACAGCTGTGTTTTATTGGGAACTTTCAGGATGTGCAATTGGCTGTGTATTTTCTGTAAATATTGACCTAACTCTTTAGAGCAAGGGTGATGAGGTGGGAACTCCAAGCTACATCCAATTCAGGCAAAAAGTACACCCAGTCTTCAACCTGCACCTTGCCATCCTTTCCCTGGGATTTTCATATGCCTTTTCCCACGGGAAAATGTGGAGGAAATGGAGTAATTTGCAAATGGAGGCATTTGCAGCTGAATGCTTTCCTCAGCTTTTTGCAGGGGCTCTTCTGGCCCTCCCTCAGCTGTATGACAGACTGTGCAGCATTCTAAGAGCAAAATGCAGTTGTCCTGGAAAAAAATCCGTGTCTGCCTTGTCCTACTGCAGGGATAAGCCTGGAAGTGTTCCAGGACATCACTGCATTTTTCTACCATGGGCAGTGGAGTGAACTGCATATATCTGCTGGTACCATGGGGGCAGGGGCAGATGATGGACACGGAGAAGGAAGAGGAAGGAAGTCATGGATCATCTGCACAAGAAACTGTATGGCCACCACATGTGGATTGGTTAATTTTTGGTGTGCTTGTTGTCCTGTATCAGTCATGAGTCTTCTTTCTGTATCCTGACCGATGATCAAAATTTCTAAAATTGACAGAACAAAGAGTTTGGATAAAACTGGAGCTCTATTCTCAATTCCATTGCAGCCATATTTCTTGGAAAAAGTTGAGGTTATTTCAAATGTTTGAGCATTTTTATAAATACCTTATAAAAACAGTTAAGTCAGCATTCTCCCTGTGAAAGCATTCATTGCCAGATTTACTTGCTACCACAACTCTACTCACATACCAATGTTCCCCTGAGCTCCTCACTGGTGTGGATTGGGTTGCTCTAGATAAATTCCCTTGAGAATTTGATGGATTTAGCAGTACAGTTGTACCACAGACTGTAAGTGTAACACAAATAAATGTCATCTCCAGTTTTCCTTCCTGTGTTATGGGCAAACCTGAGCAGATGTTTTAGAAGGCCAGTTGATCCTCTCTCGCTCCATTTTTCTTGTCTACCTCTTTATTTGTTCCAGGCTCTTCTCATGTGGAGTAACTGATACCAATTTGGTACTTGTCTGACTGGAGGTTTAACTGAAATTTAGTCAAAGTGTGTTTAATCTAAATAAATACCCAAGACACCCTTTACAGTTAATTCACAACCCTCCCTGTTCCTCCATGCTTGACACATTTGTCTATTTTTGTTAGTATCTGAGTACAATTCTGCTGATTTGCCTCTGGCACTAAATGTACTCCCAGACACCCCTCTTTTCTTAAGTATTTTCCTAGATTTTCTGTGCTATTTGGGATTTTATGAAATCCTCTGTCACTGGGGCTGTCTGTTGCGGTCCAAGATGTAATCATGGCTTAGCTGAAAAGATGATTAAAGGAATTCTTTAGGCAGGATAATGGAAACATCTCCTTGTCTTGGCAAGTTAATGCACAATTTCACCTTTGCACGTGTAAAATGGCCTCATCAGCTGAACATTTTATGCTGTTGGTATTTGTTTTCATTAGAAATGTGATGTGACTTTTCCTATTATTATCTGATTTCTCTTTAGGGGAAAATGTCAGTGTGACCTGATTAAATTAACATTCTTGAGGCAATTTCTGGCTGTGAACTTTTCTCAGAAAAATCACCCATACGTGCTGATCATCTTGAACTTTAGCATGAGCTTGGCATACACTAATTTTGCTGGCAAGTTGTTAATTAAAAAAACACCTTAATTATGATTTGCAAAATGTTAAAAGCATTAAATCACAAAGGTATAGACAAGTATCTCTTTGTTTTATTATTCTCTAGGATGACTTAAGAACAGTAGTCTCAGAAACTTAGAAATATTTTAGTTATATTTCAGGACTCCTAAAATCTCAAGGAAATTGAATGGGAAGGAAGCACCCTGCAATTAAATGGATGATACAATATATAAAGAAAATTACTAGTTAAATAATTTAAAAATTAATTTGAGGTGTAAAGAGAAAACATTTCTGTGCAATGCCTTGAACCCTTTAATCAAATAATGTGATGGTAAGAAAAAGACTTACCTATATCTTTCTGCTTGAGACTAGTTGCTTCATGTTAACAATCTGAAGTGAGAAACAAGCCTTATAATGTCATAACTAGAGAGTCAGAAAGAAACAATATTGCACATCTCAGCCTCATGTAGGTGGCATACTGCAGATTTTAACCAGAAGACCTTTCCAAGCTTAAACAGACGCTCATTTTACTGGGACTTTAGGGGACCATAATGCAGTAACGATTCAAAATAAAGTTATAAGACATCTTCTCAATTGTGCACATGAAAGCAGATGAATGTGTTTCCAGTGATGCACTAGAGGCTACAGCTTTCAGGGCTGGTGTGTAGCTGCCAGATGATGAGTTAAATGGATTATCTTGGTAGGGATGTTTTAATGGATGAACTGTGTTTGCTTGTGACAGGGCAAAAGTAAATCTGTTTTTATGGCATTGAAGGACTGGGGACCTCATCAAAGCACAGATTAGAATAGCTTAGTAAAGTACTTATAAATATTCAGTGTTGTACTAGTGCTGGTTAGTGTGCCATGATACACCTGAGTCTTTTTTTTTTAACCTCTTTCCTTCAATAGAAAGGTGTCAGTCATTTACCAGTCCTCAGGGGATTGCTCCCAAAGCTGGGAAAATTCCAGCTGTCATTTCAGTAATTATCCTTTCTCCTTCTGGTCCTTCCAGGGAACACTCTTTTGAAATTCTGTTTTTACAGTTCTAAAGAAGTTATTTATTAAAGCATTTTCTGCTTCTTAGATAGACCTTTTTTTCCAAGTTCCAGTTCATGTTATAAGATCCAGCCCTCTGTCTGGGAGCTCCCAGTACCCCAGAAGAAACCATAACACTCCTGTGTCACCATTTAGAGGGAGAGACTGCGAACAGCAAGGGATTTAAAATAAACAAATAGAATGGCTGGAAACAGTTGAGGTGAAGGCTCATCCACCATCTGGGTTTGCATGTTTTCAAATCTTATATTCCTTTAGGAACAAAATGTTTTTAGAGGATAGCACTTCAGTTTACACGTTTTTTCCTGGAACTTTACTCAGTTGCTGTGAGGGGCATTAGGCTCTCATAGTGTGAAGACTGTAAAATTAACCCACTGAGTGTAGGGGGCTCTTACTGACATGGACGTTTTCTCCATCTTTCTGATGGTCTAATTTATACTTCAAGAAGAACATCATAAAAGATAGGTTTAGAAAAAAAATTGTGTCTGTTCTCATTGACCTTTACACGACTGAGCCAAGCTTATCTGCATAGCGTGGCCATGAGTGCTGGTTAAATCCTCACCCCTCTGTGCTGCAGTCCCTCAGTGCTTCACCTATCATTTGGTCTCTATCTCTTAGTGAATATAACCTCTTATGAATATCTTAAATAGTTGCAATGCCTCATTTGGTTTTATTCACCTTGTAACTCTTACTCTGTTCATTTTATCGTCTCCCAGTTAATCTACTTTGGACTTAGAACATCAATCATCTTGTTAAAAATATATGTGTCATAGTAAAATAATTTAAAAGCACTTTGAATTTTTGTATGCTAGATATATGCTTAATATCTTAGATATATTATAATGTCATAAAATAGATTCTCTGCTTCTGTGCATGTTGAAGTAATTAAATCCCCACCTTTAGCCACAGTTTGATTTATATAAAGGCTTTTTGGATTTAATGATAGCTCACAATTTGAAAATAATAACATTATCTTTGCCATACTTAGTATAGTATAAACAAGAATTAGTCATTAAATGTTAATTCTTTTGTTTGTGGAGAAAAGGTTTCAAGAATTAGACAACACTTTTTTATTGTTGTTATCAGGACATATCTTCTATAGAAACAGATGCACATTTGTTTCCTATCACGTTAATGATCAAAAGTCTTTAAAATCCAATTTGTCCTTGTCCAGAACAATTAGACTGCTCTATAATTGATTTTTTTTTAAAGTGGAGGAGTAACTATTTTATTAGAAGTGCATTCAAAGACTCACAGAATCATTAAGGTTGGAAGAGATGTTTAAGATCATCAACCATCAACCAAGCACAGTGACTAGTCAAAGAAGGGGATTTTATTTGCAGGAATCGATTTGGTTTTATTACCTTTAGCATCTTGTGTAATATTGCTTTGGGATTGACACAAAAATGCCACTCAGGATTATTGGAGGACATTATTCTAATTGCCATCTTAAAAAAGAAGAAAAAAACAAAGCAAAAAGGGACAAATGTCTTATAGGCTTTAATATTTAAAAGGACAAAGTGCTCATAAACACCATAGGCTGGGAATGTAAAATGTCGGTATTTTCTCAGAAACTGATGGATTTCTACAACTGTGGTTTCTTACATTCACACCTAGCTGTTACAGAGACAAAAATCATCCTTAGTCTAAAGGGAAATATACTGCTTTTGACTGATTTATGCATCAGCAACAAGCCAAGTCTGTACCTGTCCTCAGTGATCATCAGGAGAATAAAACTGCACGTCAGGTGCATTTGCACCAGAAACTTTAACAGGATCATGGCAGCTCTTTGGCCCTGATGCCAGCCCAGTATTTCAATTCTACAAAGCATCTCTGGCCTCCCAAGTGGTGTGGCCACATCCAGGCCACCTTTGGGAAATAGTTCCTGGCCCATGGTTGGGATTTGTTGGTATGGTGTTAATTTTTCTGGGCCAAAATTTCAGCTTAAGTGTAGGTGACAGACTCAGTGCCAGGGAATAATTTCCCAGCAGTAACGTGGCCAATGAAAACAGAATAATCCTGGAGTCTGAAATAAGTGGAGGTAGATAATGTTCCAGGACAAAGTAGGTACTTAGGAAATAGTGACAGAAACCGCACTTACGTTTTTTCCTGAGCTCAGAAAAATTCTCACCATGGACTCAACACAGACCCTTGTTCCACTACTGTCAAAAATCTGAAAGGTCTTCCAAGTTGTATCACAGAAGTATGCAAAACAACAGGGAGAATGGATCTCTCAGGTTATGATGTATATAAAACCTCATCTAGGATGAAGTGTCTCTCACTGAATAAAGGTGGATAAACTAACGCAGATCACGAGAGTGACTGTAACTTAGAAACAGGGAATCTCTATTCCTGAAGAAACTGAAGGTACTTCAATTATCTGTTTGACAAAAGGAAGGTTGAAATTATGATGGTTCCTGTAATTGGAACACTGGAGAAATAAATGATGTAGCAGGGAAAGTTAGCAGAGCAGCAGGAGAGTTTCAACACAGCAGGAGAGTTTTCAACACAACCAAATAGGTATGTGTTCAGGCTGGACATTAGAGAAAGAATTCTAATCATCCCTGAATGAACACTGGGAATAAGCCTATGGTAAAACCCAAAGGAACCAAAATCCAGAAAAGAAAAAAGAAGAGAGAAAAGAGAGTACAGAAAAAAGTATGATCAGCTCACACACTGTTTGCCTGCAGTGCTGGGTGGTGAGATTTCATAGCTCTGAACATTCTTCCTAATGCTGTGCTCCTTCTTCATCAGGATATTTATATAAGTCTGTAAGCCATGTATTTCATGGCATGGAAAATAATCTCTTAATATGGTGTTCCTTTCTCTCTATTTTTTAATCTTATATAGATGTTTACATTATCTATATTTCAAAAGAACATATATTGCTTCATCTGGGACTGGCAAGCACACAATGAGGCAAATTGCCTTTGGGAAGTGCCAGTGCATCTGTAGGCAGAGCCAAATGACCAGACACTTGAATTCCAGTGAATAGATGTTGGTCAGACAAACTTTCTTCCATGGATAACTCAGTCATCCTTTTATTCTCTGCCTTCTACCAGCCAGTGAGCAGTTTTACACAGAGGGCTTCATAGGCAGTGATTATAGTTTACCCAAGAGCCACTTTTTAAACACTTTTAATGATCCATCCACACAGTATGAATGACTTCAAGAAGGAGAATTTAGGATTAAGGGAATCATAACCTTGCATTAGCATGAGAAAACAACTGACTTACATTCTTGAGCTGGTCTATGACTGTGCCACCAGTTTTGTGGTACGCAAAATTATCTATGTAGAATAGAGAAAAATGATCAAAAAGTCTTTGCTGGTACTTTCTGTGGTTTTGCAGTGGTTGACACACAGGTGCAGAAACACTATTGCCAATCTGGACATGTTTCATACGAGTTTCTGATGATGGCATCTCTTGGATAGTCATCAAGCAGAGCTGGCCATGTTGTCTTCACCCTTCTCTTTCTTTTGGTGGCATGCAGGTGCTGTCAGGAGTTTGAGGCTGGTTCCATTTTATACACTTTTGGGCATCACTTCTGTAGCTGCAGAACCAGGCAGAAAGTCCTGGCACCCTGGAGGTGTCACTGAAGTGGGATCCCCTCAGTGAGCCACTGCTGCCATTGCATGTCACACCTTTTGCAAAAGTGCAAAAGAGCAAGAGAAAAAGTGGGTTTATTTTGCAGGAAGGTGTTTCCAGCCTGCAGTCTGTGCTGGGCCACATACACAGAGATACCTCTGGTATTCATCCATACACATGAACACATGGAGCTTTGGATTTGCATTTAATGACATCCAAGGAAGTTACAACATTTGTCAGCATGCAGCAAGTCAGAAGTAGACACTGTGGTCCCATTAAATGAAGGTTTGTGCTCATTGTTCAAAAGCATTTTATATGGACACAGGGACAGCTGCCTTTAGGTCCAAAAAATTGAAGAAAGTGAAAAATTATTTACATCAAACTCAAATTTTGTTGCCTCTTGCACTCAATTGTTTGCAAATGTTATTGACTTGTTCTTTGCCCTTTTCTCATCTCCTGTAGCCTTCACTCTTTAGTAAGTGTTCAATCCAGTTTTCTGTACAATGGCCTGATCCATGAGGTATTTCCTAAGTGTCTGCTCCCAGCTGGGAAGGCTTTCCTGTTCTGTCTGGGTTTTTTCTTTGTATCTTGACTCAAGTGATGCAAAATGGGTAAATACTGCTGTATTGATACAAAAATAAGCAGTGGCTGAGGTTTTGGATAGCTGTTTAAAATATAAAATGTGACTTGTCCATCTGTATTTGAAGTCTGAAAATACCACGAAAGAATTGATGTTAAACCTGCATCTATCACCAGCACATTCAAGTGGAGAAAATGGAACATTTCCCTTATACTATCTTCCACAAAAAAACTAATTAAGTTGTTCAAGAAACAGTCTTCTGCTGTGATTATGTATTTTCTTATTAAGTATATTTTTCATTCTTATTTCCACCTGAAATAAATCAGTGACAAAAGCTCAACAGCTCCAAGCACATCTCCAATTCCTTCTGGGTTACCATTACCATCCCTCCCACCCCCATGTCCTGTTGCATTGAAGATAACTCTGTTTAGAGAGGGTTTTTTTGTAGTATAAAAGTGCTAATTTGATGGTAGAGCCTTCTTACCACCCTGCTGCATGCAGAGACTTCCCTGCTCCCACACTTGCTATAACGCAGCTAGTACAACCCGTGTTGTCAGGGCACCACAAACACAATCCAGACCAGGCACAACAGTCTCAAGAGCACATCATGGCTCCTTGCTTTTATTTCTTAGTAAATAGAGCATGGTAAATAAACTCCAGCCTGACACTTGTGGGACTGGGGAGATGAGGAGACTTGTACAAGGACTAAAATACGTAAGATGCAGAGGGAAGCAACAGTACCTGGGAAGGGAATGGTGAGAAAGGGGAAAAGGCAAATGGTAGACAAGGCTGAGGTTGAGAGTCACACAGGGACTTGAAAAGGGAAGATGTCCCTACCCTGAAGCTTTAAAGGGGATCTTGGAGATTATTGCGCCATAGAAGATGCTGTTTAAATAAACTAGGATGTATTTTCAGAAACTCTTCCTCTTTCTTTTTTCCCCCTTTTGAATATCTTTCATCTTCCAACCCACTTTACTTCAAGACTTTTCTCTCTTGCTTTCACTGGTTTGAATGTCTTTCTTTTTTTCCTACCTCCTGCCCATTCTTCACTTATTTTCCTTTTTCTCTCATTTGCAATCACTCTTCTCTTCGAGAGACTCCACTTTATAGGACAGAGTTTTCTCTTGTTTTCTGTGCCTAAAGAGCACCCAGAGAAAAGAAAGACTTGAAAATATAATTTACACATATAGTTGCCATTGGATGTCTCAGCTGGCGGCCTCAGCTGAGTCATCCTTGTGTTAAACTGTCTGATCTGACTGTAACAGTTCCTTGATCCTTGTTGGAGGTCACACAGGCACAAGACACAATCATTCACTGTGGTGAATAAATCAGTAACTCCAGCGAGGACTCTGTGAAAGCAGAGACTTATTTTGCCCAGTTCCTGTTAGGAGACATGTTTTGGGTGGAATCTTATCAAATCCACTTGCTAAAACCACTTTGCCGTAAGTTAGATCAGTTTAACGAAACTTACGCAAAAAGCAGGGAAATTTCTAGTTGAAAGACTGGCAGGTACAAACCCAAGCACTTCTCTCCAGATAAAGATGGACATGGAAGGGATTTGCTGTCAAAGAAGGGAGCTGCTCCAAACTGTAAATTTGGTGGTTTCCCTTGCATTGCCTATGGTTCTGCATCTCCTTTATCTATGCTCTTGCTCTTGTTTTTCAAAACATTAAAAGAGATATAATCAGAGATTTCCATTAGTTTCTGGTTTTGAGAGAATTAATAAGTTCAAAAGTTAGTGGAGAAAACTTGGACACTGTAATTATATAGTCATCATTTCCTTAAGAAACCAAGAAGCAAGTCAACTGCTTAACTTTAATTAAATTTTTAGAATCATTGTGCATTTTCAGGGATAAAGTAATAAAAAATGAGTATTTAGAAAGTATCTAACATCAGAAATTTTAATTTCAAGTTTTAATCAAAATGTATTTTTCCATTTTTCTTTTGCCTATTTCCCCTTTTGAATGATGAAAACATTTTATTTTTTTCTGTTTATTTTTCTGATGCCTAAAGATAAAAGGCTGATAGATATTTAAATTTTGATGTTTAATGTTTCACCAACTCCCATTAGGTGAGATGAATCTCCCTTGCATATGTAATTATCTTCATATGCTATAGAATAAAGTCTGCTTACCTGCACTTTGTTGGCTGTTTCTTTGATTTGCACCATCCATGTTCCTCCTCTTGGGAGATTGGGGACCAGTGTTTGGAAGTGAAGGATCCCAAGGTGTCCTCCCTGCTGGAGACAGGCCTTTTTTTAAAGTGATATGTACCCAGATGGCCTGAGTGAGCTGTCAGCAGGTGGCCTAGTTGGAAGATGTCTTTGACAAGTTCTGCACACCCAGGGGACAGAATTAGTGGCTTGATTGATCACACAGATTTTATGCGCCTTAGTAAGACAAATATATGCGTGCTAAAGAGGCACTGCTTACCTTTGCAGTGGTGGTTGGTACAGGTTGTTTTGGAGGGATATGTAAGGAAAAGTTAGGACTAATTTTAGACCTAGTTCTCTAGTTCTAGAAAACTTGGCATTTTTAGAGGACAATTCACTTGACTACTCTCAGCTATGCATTCTATAGTGAGGTAAAATGGCCTCTGTAATTACATATTTAAGAAGGAAGAAAAAAACCTTCTGCAGAGCAGCAGCTGGAAGGGAGGAGTGAGAGTGTGTGAGAGCAACAGCCCTGCAGACACCCAGGTCAGTGCAGAAGGAGGGGCAGGAGGTGCTCCAGGCACTGAAGAAGGGATTCCCTGGCAGCCCATGGTGCAGAGCTGGGGTGAGGCAGCTGTGCCCCTGCAGCCCATGGGGGAGCAGAGATCCACCTGCAGCCCATGGAGGAATCCACACTGGAGCAGGGGGAAGCCCAGGGGAGGATGTGACCCCATGGGAAACCCACACTTGAAGAGGTTCCTGACAGGACCTGTGGCCCCACGGAGAGAGGAGCAGGTTTGGTGTCAGGACCTTCAGGGAACCCCACAGGAGCAACCTGTTCCTGAGGGACTGCAGCCTGTGGGAGGGATTTACAGTGGAGCAGGTCACGCAGAACTGCAGCCCATGGGAAGGACTCATGCTGGAGCAGTTTGTGGAGGACTGCCTCTCAAGACAGGGACCCCACACTGGATCAGGGGAAGAGGGTGAGGAGTCCTGCCCCTGAGGAGTAAGGAGCATTGGAGACACCATGTGATGAACTGACTACAGAACCATTCCCTGTCCCCCTGTGCCACCGAGGGCAAGAGGACAAGGAAATCTGGAGTGATGTTGAACCCAAGAAGAAGGGAGGGGTGGAGGAAAAAGTGTTTTAAGGCTTTATTGTATTTTTCATTATCCTACACATTTGCTGAGCAAGGAATCTCTCTCAGAGGGTCAGCACTGTGGAGAAGGTCTCAGTGGTGAGGGCAGCAGAGTTTATCCAGCGTTATGCCAACAGGGAAGACCTGGGCACATGCACAGTTGCTCGACTTGGAAAAGCCTGCCCCAGCAGTAACATTTAAAATATCATCCAAAATGGTGCAAGTAGATTCAGTGCAGCCAATGACTCAGTTAACATGTTCTGGCAGCTGGAATATGAGTCCCCAAGAGAGGATGGCACCACCACCACTAAGTTCTTCTGTGCCTCAAGCTTTGCACTGGCATTGTGTTAATTCACTGTGTCACACGTCATAATGTGTGACTTAGAGGTTCACACAGCCTTGCCCTCTAATGAGTCCTCACTTCCATTTTTTAATGAGAGCATACAAGTGCCATAAGACTAATTTCAATAGACACATCTGGATGGATGAAGCTTTTGCACTCAAATTCCCTTCTTTCATCCCACTGTGTGTAGTCAAGATGAAATCCCACAAGCAGAGAAGAGAGTTAATTTTCATCTCAGTTGATCAGTGTGGCATTAAAAAAAAAACAAAGCCACAATTTATAGTTTTTAATAACCATGTAAATAAACATGCTGAACGTTTAAGACACCCTGCAGTTTGTTCTGATGTTCTTTCTGTTGCACCAAGATTATTGAGTAGTGGTGTGCAGTTAACATGGAGCTTCACTGTGCTTTGTGCTGGTTGTTGAAAAAATGTGCTACAGTTCTGTGGTGTATCAGTAATAGAAATACTGCCATTCTGATTTAGTTTTTATTTGCTTTTATATTAAATCAATAATCTGTTAGAAAGCTTCTTTAAAAATAGGAAAAAAAAATTGAATGAATGAACTGGAAGGCTGAAGGATATTTTTCCCAGTACCTTTTTTGTCCTGTACATTACTTTTCTAAAAAAAAAAATCAATAAAATATTCAATTTTCTGTTCTTGCAAGCGTGTTCAATATTGGCTTTTATTTCTCTATTTCTCATGGTACATAACACCTAGATTCATCCAAGCTTTGGGAGATCAGCAACTTCTTGGTTCTTTCAGCCACTGGAACATTTTCCAAACTTTGTGGATTTTTTTGTCTCCAAGATTCCTGAAAACATTTTTCAACAGCTTGAATTCTTAAGTCTCACATCTTCACTAAGCCTGAACTAGTTCATCAAACAGTTCACAGCACTTGAACTACACCTTCAGCCTGGCCTGGTACAGTCAAAATCCTGTTATGGACTTAATAAACAAACACAAGAATTGGTTGTTAGTCTAATTAAGATAAGTTAAAAGCTGTTTTTAAGTCCAATTAAAACTACATTAATGCACCATTAATCCAAATTGTTCAATTAAAATAAAAGGAGTGATATTACTTATGTAATTAATAAAAAGATCCTGGGTACATTGTCCCCTTGCTGTGCCTCTCCTCCAAAGCTACTTTCCCACTCTTGTTGCCTGTGATTTCCTGTGGTCTGGCCGAGGGCTGCCGTGACAAAATGTCAGTGCCCCAAGTTGCCAGCGTTGCTGCTGATGGCAGTGATTTGTATTTTCTAATACTCCTCAGTTTTGAGGTTTGCTTGGGGATATTTTACGCTATTTTTGTTAGTAAGCTTCTTTCCCAGCCATTCTATAACCCTATACCATGCTAGAATTTTCACTCACATGTGGTTCTTTGCTGGAATTTTACCACATGTAATATGACTGAATCTTACCAAATATGAACAAGTCCAAGGTTTAAAGGGCTGTGGTTAAAAAAATAACCCTCTCTGACCATTTTACTTATTTTGCTGTTACGAGTTTAGTGCCCTGATTACTTTGCTGCTCAGGCAAGGAAAATAAGACCAGTTAGCAAAGCAAGTCAAGACCAGTTAAGATGAGAACTAAAATGAGATTGGCATCAGCAATCTGTTACTAACAATGACAACATCATATCACCAACACCACCTGCAATAAACTGAGAAATAAACTCAATTTTCTTCCATTGCTTCCTTTCGTGAGTTGTTAGCTACGATTTCTGCAAAATCTTTCCTCGAGATAAGTGATATTCCCTAGAAGGACTTTGATTTATAATTCACATCTACTACTTTTTGAGTCTGAAGTTCTCTGTAAAGAAATTACTGTTTGGAGAAGAACCATGATCCTTCAGTCTCTGAGCACCAAGGGTTCTGGGTGAGGCTCTAAATTACACTCATCTTTCCATTTTCCTCCTTTTCAACCATTCTTTGCCCTTACCAAGTTCTGACCATCCTGAATTACACTGTTCTCTTTAACCCTCACTAAGTGATGGTGTTTATTGCTCTGCTCCATGTTAATGTCAAAAAGTGGAGATGAGGAGGGGAGAGACACCAGGTGTCATCTGTTCTCAGAACTTACCACCTACAAAGCAGCCAGTTACCTCGGTCTGCTCTTGAGTCCTGCAGGGTATCAGAACATTACTGATTTTGGAGGGCTTGGAGCTTTCCTGATGTCTACAACTGTTTCGGCACACACTGACAGTTTGGAAGACTGCAGCTCTTACCTAGAGTGGGTTTTCTCTTTGGAAAATCATGTACTTTTCACCTTTCTCTGGTTCTTCACCCCTTAAATAAAACATGGCATTAACGATGAGCATTTTCTGCAAAGCAGCTTCAAACCAGCTGAGCGTACAGCACTGGGTCCCTGCTAATTCTGCAGTGAACTGGCCTGAATCACTTGGCACACAGGGTTTTTGATGGTGCAGCCTAGATTTTGGGTCAGTTAGACAGTTGCTTTCTGCAGTTTCAGGATTCCTCCCTTGACACACAGTGCCTGTGGGCTGAGGGATCTGTGGGTGTGCCAAGCAAGGCTGCACTGAACTGACTGGGGCCAGTCTGTAATTGAAAACTGGGCTACTCCCAGTTCCTTCATTAGGACGGAATTGTTTTTATGTAACCATCAGAGAGTGGTATCCAGCCTTACTGTGAGGCTCTGCCCTGGCTCAAAAAAATCTTTGTATTTCTGGAAATAATTTTCTGCCTTTATCTTCTTCTATCATTGTAGGAGAGAACTCTTCCTTCTCTGTTACTTGTAGAATACAATCCTTCCACCTCTGGGAAGCATAGAAAGACTCCCATGGAATTAGTGATACTTTTTTTTTTTTTTTTAAATAAAGCAAAACAAGTGTCATGGTCTCTATTTGTCTTTGATATTAAAATGCCAAGTGAAGCTGCTGTTTATTAAAATCTTTCAGTGACTTCTGCAACCTCTTAATTCCTAGCCCCTGGCAGAAAGGTGACAGGGTAAGTGCCAGGTTACAAAGCATGTGAAAATGTTCCCTGCAATATTCTTTCCTTATCCAGGACTGGATTCAGTTTGCTGTGTTACCCAGGAAAGTTCTTCTTGACCAGGCAGTTGCTGAAAGAGAACTGACTCTGTGGGGCTCAGCCATCTGCCTAGGTGAGAAAAATCAGGGATTGATTCCTGTATTTCATCTTTGCAAAATTCTTCAGGCTTTAGATTTTATTTCCCTGCTGTGGGGATTGAAAGTCAGGTCTTAAGTTAATGTAAAAATTTTCAGGGCAGTGATGATGATTTACACACATGTATTTCTGCTACTCAGCCCAGTTTTCTAAGTGACTGGTGGAGCTAGAGAAGAACAATGAAATACAACACCAAAAGATGCTTTTATTACCTCTGTGAAAGCACCTTTTAGAACTTCAGTTCTTTGTGCTCTCTTACCATAAAGTAAGAATAACTTGAGGAGAAAAAGCACCTTCAAGTTTTAAAAGCATTCTCTGTTCTGTGGTGCAGCTGATAAACAGGATTACAACTGTGCTGGCAGGAGGGACCCGGCAACATATGACATGTGCTTTGACAGATTTTGGCTGGGTCTGCCTTATGCCCCTTCCTCTGCCAGTGGTACACTCCCAGGGTCCCTCTCTGAGGTGTCAGTGCTCTTTGGAAAGCTGATGCACACGGACATAGGGGCAGGATACACCGGAGAGGGAATTTCATGGGGCGAGACGGATGATCGACAGCAGCACCACCGGGAAGAGTGACAGAGGGAGGAACAGCATCCAGAGTCCGGGAGTCCGAGCTGGGAAGGGGGAAAACCAGAGAGATCTCCTTGTACTGAGGAAGAGAATGATTTCCCCGTCTTCCTCTTGAATTCTGAAGCTTGAAACACCAAGAGCACTGTGGATTTATGCTTTTACAGATCACTCCGGTCCAGATACTGAAATAAAAGCAGCTGCAGAGCTCTAGGGGGGATGCTCTATACAGAGTTCATCAGTAAGGTACGTCCTGTTTCTCTTCCTGTTCTTGTAAGATGCTGAAAGTGTAGGTGTGTAAATGCAGAAGAGTATGCAGGTGCAAAATGGCATGCATAGATACACATCTAGGTGCTTATATTGCATGTTTTCACTGTATTCTTAATTATGTCCATTTTCATATTAGCTTCACTGATATTTAGTTTCATGGAATCCTTTTGATTGCCATTCTACTTCTCTTCTTCCTGCAGAATAAAATGTTTCATCATAGGATTAAAGATTTTAGGGTGTAGCCTTCAGAAATGTACCTGAGAAATTCAGAAATATTTTCTGAGAGTTTTGATGTTGCATGGTGCCATTTATCCCTTTCTTTCCTCTAGCCCTTCTGATGGTATTAGAGTCTCCAGGCATGTGTGATATAACCAGGGATAATTTCATGGTGTAACAGGACTAGCCTGTGTAATGGCATTTTGATAAATATTGTCCTATTTGGACTGGCGCTTTCTTTTTGGAATTCTGCACAAATCTGGCATTAACTTTATTACAAAATGAATTTGGAAGAGAATTGTTCACTTGTGGCTTTGAACAATATTAGGAGCATAAAACATTGATTATTTGATACTGATTATCTGAATGGTATAGATTTTATACTGATTATTGTTTAATTTCAAAGTAAGAAATGACTATCCCAAAGCACTCTCTTACAACAAGAGAGAAAGTATTTGCAGAAACTGTGTTCACATCCCTTGTTCAAAGACAGAAGGGAATTGCCTGGAGTTGTACAACTCCAGACAAGAAGTCAGCACAGTGCTTTTGGTGCTTTGCATCAAAGAAAATCCAGTTCTTTGAACCTAGCAGAAATTTGAGCTGCATCTAATTGTAAAATAGCACTGAAGTACTCTCACCTGAGAGTCAGGGATCAGCACATCCTTGTGTTTGCTTGCAATTGGAGAGTGTTTCTTCTCTGAGCGGGCTGCAGCACCCTCTCTGGGTACTTGGCTGCACCCCAGTTTGCAGTGCTCAGCTACCTCAGTCGAAAACAGGCAGCAAATGGACAATTCTAACATCAGTCCCAGCCTGCAATAGGAGGAGAAGATCCAGCAGAGAGAGCAAGGGAAAGGGAATCAGCATTTCCAAGTTGCATTCCCAGCCTCTGACTAGTTATATGACTGCATGTAGATCACTAAGCCTCTCTAATTAAGTCTATGAGCTGGAAAATAGTAGTTACTCCAGGCCTTATATTTTACATGAGAAAGGAACAGATGAGATTTCATATGCTGGTCTGCCAGGAAGCCTCTTGTTTCTCCTTGGGACAGGCTCAGGCTTTTGTGTGTCTCCAGGACATTTCTTTAGTGGACAAATGGACAGTGATGTCGAAAGATAGGGGTAGGATTTTCTGTGCAATAGGAAACCTCTGCCAAAAAGGTGTTCTAAACTGAAATTGCAGGTGCTGTAATCTCATAAACTGTCATTGCCTTTCTGTTCTTCTTCAGCTGGTCTTATTTTCGTGGCTCTTCCTTGTTGCTTGTTCTCCTGTGGGGCTACAATTGGGGTACTGTTTTGTTGGTTAAAATGTCCCTTGCTGGGTTACTGAGACTAGTTTTTATCCTCTCTAAATGATGCTTGGTTGTGACTGCTTTTCATTTTCTTCTAGACTGTCTCTGCTGATTACGTAGCTCCCATATTTGAGTGGCACATGCTTTTTTCACAAGTCAACCTCAGGAAAGCAGGAGTGTGAAATGCTTTATTTGCTGCTGTGCTGTCGATGCCACAGAAATATTCAATAAAACCTTTGCAGCCTCTCCAGATCTTGTGAAATGCCTGCTCTCTTTTAGTTAAGTTTGTTTTGACTCAGGTCTACAGAGGCAACCTAGTTCCCTCTGAAATATTAGCAAAGGGGTAGAGCTTGATACTTGGCAGGTTACTCTGCTGCAGCAGGTTCACACAGCTGATCTGCTCACTACCAGGACTCCTAGGAAAATTCCTGCAAAAAAATACGGTGCTGTCTTCCCCAGACAAGAGCAAGGGTGGGTGTCTTGAAATTTGTAAGCAAGGTGAGCTCAAACATGAATGTAAGGAAATCCTGACGTGTCAGAGGGCTCCATAATGCAGAGGGGATACAGTGGGAACAAGATCTTTTTCTCCTAATAGGCTGGCTCTCGACTTTGAGGAACTTTGCAAAGAGTGCTCAGATCGAGAGATGAATTTTTAGTCTAAAAAGGGGCCCTGGTATAATGTGCTCTGCTTCCTGGGCAAGCTGTGGATGCATTTCAGGTGCTGCCAGCCTGGCAAGGACACTGGCAGTGTCCTCTGCTATGGGCACTGGCTGTTGTTGTGTACAGTGCTTTGCAATTAGGTTGGGTTTATGGACTAAAACCCAAGCAGAAGCAAATCTTGTTGTTATTTATCAAACATTGACATATACATGGTTCTTCACCCTAATTTCCCAAATTGAGTTTTTCTCAGTGCTTCTTGAGCACCTTCTATTCACCAGATAAAATAATGCTTGTGTTTGAGTTCAGGTTCTTCTGAATTAATCTTTTTGCATTCCTCCCACCATCCCGCATCTACAGCTCTTGCAGCTCATGTATATTTTGTGATGTAATATCATGGCGAATTTCAATATTTTGTTGAATCTTTAAAAAGCACAGTTGATGCCCAATTCTTGCCAAAGCAGTGACACAAGTCAATATGCTACTACCCTTCTCCATGTTCAAGGCACTTGAATTTCCCTCCCTTGTGTGCAGCCCTGTTCATAATCTGTCTTGCATTAATAAGCCTTTTATTAAGGCTGAATTCAGCAGATTATTGAATCTGCACTAATTAGACCCCTAAAATATTGAAATTAATCCCTAATATTAATCCCTAATATTATTCATCCCCCAAAAGAATCTATCTATATCATATATTAAGGATCTGGGAGGAAAATTAGTCTTTCTGGTCTAACGTTGTAAGTTGTTTAACAGGGTAGTGGTCTCAAGTTTCCTTCTCTGAGAATTTTAATTAACCTCAGGAAAAAATTACCTTGGGAAGCTGTGAAATTTCCATGGTTAGGAATAGGCTGGACACTCATTAGTAGCAGCAAAACCAGAATTTATCCTTCTGTGAAATCAGACAGGGAGTATGTGTTTGCTTGATGTACTCCCCAGCCTGTTTTTCAGTCAGAAAGGTTGTAATGATCACATGCCACAGTCTCATTTCCCAGCTGTCTGCCTTCTGCAGGGTGTGACACTCCAGTCACCACTCAAAGTTACCACTGAGCATCGTGGTTCTGGGCTCTGGGAAACCACATGCAGAGGGGTCTATTAACAGCCAGGGTGAGGAGGCAAGAGATTTATCTCCCTAATCAGAGATGACTATTGTGAAGGCTGCTTCTCTACCCATCTTGCTCAATTTATTTATTCCATGGTTTGCTTGCCCTAGCAGCTTCAGATGCTGCTCCTGGACAAAAATACATATCTGGCCACTGTCAGGGATATTAGGAGGCACTACACCACAGAGAGCATCATTTATTTGTTGTTTTATTGAGGTATAGGAAAACAAATCCACAAATATGTTGTATAATTCGAATGACTTCAGGCTTGTGCATGTTGTTATATGCCCTCTGGATACTGAGGGCTAACTGTATAAATTTTGAAAACAATAATGCTTGTGGTTTTTCACGTCAAAAATTGAAAATATAACAGGCTGCTGGGATGAATCTGAAATTTTGGTTTTGATCTCCCTACTGTACATAATTCAGTTTTCTTCTGAAGATGCTATACTGGGGAAAACCCCCACAACTTCAGGTCTCTGAGTTTTCCATCACCTGCAAAATCACAATCTGCTGTTGCTGGAGCTAAGAAGTTAATCTGTACTTCATAAAAGCATTGAGTGCCTCCACATCGCTTAGGACACCTTGTGGTTTATAATAATTTTCCAAAACAGCAGAACACATTTTTCTTCCTTGGATCACTGACTTGGGAGCCATTACACCAGAACACATTAGTCCATTGGCCCACCTCCTCTGTAGATGCCAATTCACTCTGTTTCCCTTCAGGGGGAAGAGGTTTAGCAATTTGCTGAAAATTGACCATAAAATCAAAGAAGAGATGAGACTCAGCAGGATCCAGGGGGTTGCTCTGTGCTTAGTCCTCCAGACCTTCCTGTTCTCTCGGGAGAGTAGGGAACTGTGAGAATTTCCATCAGAAGATGGGAAAACAGGTGGGCTAGTATGGAGAAGATGGGCAGTGGCCAAGTCATGATGTGTGATGAAATATAAATGGACAAAAACACAGACTGGACAGGTTTGCAGCTGCTGAGGTAGCAGTTATTGTGAAGCTCATTTCCTTGCCAGGTGATGTTGTAGGTGAAGATGGGACCTTAAAGCTCACAGGCTGAACTTTTTTTTGGGGGCGTGGAAAGTCTCGTGCTGTGTCTGCACTGAGCCAGCCACCAAGGGGTCTACAAAACCCTGAAACCAAATGTCAGTGCCTGATAAATAAGGGAAATAAACTGACAGGGGCAGGTTTAGATTAGATATTAGGGAGAAATTCCTTGCTGTGAGGGTTGTGAGACACTGGCACAGGTTGCCCAGAGAAACTGTGGATGCCCCATCCCTGGAAGTGTTCAAGACCAGGCTGGATGGGGTTCTGAGCAACCTGGTCTAGTGGAAGGTGACCCTGCCCATGGCAGGAGGGCTGGAACAAGATGATCTTTAAGGTCCCTGCCAACTCAAACCATTCCATGATTCTATGATAAGTGACAGGGAATGGTCGAATCTTTTTGGTTACTGCCACTCAGCTCCTGCAAAATGTCATGCTTGTTGCAATCTGGGATGAAAATTGCTACGATTTGCCTAAATCTGAGGAAAAACATCAGGTCCTTGGCAAGAACAGCCAAGATTTTTTTTCTCTCTCCTCCTTCAGTGCCCTCCCTGTAAGAGAAAGGGATCAGCAAGGCTATCACTATTCTGTGGTCATCTTCTTTCCTGAGAGAGGTGGGGATGGAGTGTCCTGCCCTTCCTCAGGGTAAGAAGAGCCTGGCTGAGCCACCAAGGACATGTTGAAGCAGCCCAGTGAGACATGAGGAGAAAGCATGGAGCAGAACTGATGTAGGGCTGGCAGAGCTGCATTCATTAGGCCCAACAAAAATCCTCACATCACTTTTTCCTTTAATCTCAGAACTTCTGAGGTTTGATATTGACATTTTATAGTGTTTGGGTGATGATTTTTGATCTCCTGAGGTTGGCTAGAGTTGATCAGTTCCATTTTAAAGAATATATTATTTAAAAGCGAAATTGTTTGTATTAATTAAAGATGAGTGTCTGCAGCACAGATAGAAGCACAAATCCATTTCTAAAAAGCAGCAGGTTGGTTTCTTTTGTTGTGGTTTTAAATCTGTTTTCACAGGCACAGGGGGCCTTTCATCATGGAATGTGCTGGAAAGCTGGTCTGTAGATGAGCTAGATGGTAGGCTGTGGTGCTCTGTGTGTGCTCTGCTCCCACGCTTGGGACACTGGAGACCTACTGCAGTGTGGGATCACTTAAGGGGATCCACCTGTAAGGGGAAGGGAGCACTGTCTGACTGAAAACTAAAATCCCTGCCACCTGTGGAAAACTGCTGGGGAGCAGAGACGACCCTCTGCAGCTCAGGAAAGAGCCCATGCCGAAGCAGAGGAATCCTTGAAGAAGATGTGACTCCATGAGAAAGCCTAGAATGAAACAGAGTCCTGCTGGAGACCTGTGGCCCATGGAGAGAGAGAGAGACCTGTGCTGGAACAGAAGGCTCGGGTAGGCCTGGGATGTCAGTGAGGGATCTGTGCTGGTGCAGCTGAATTTGTGACCCTGAGGGACAGCAGGGAATGGAAGACCTGTTGCCTGAGAGATGGACCCACGTCGGAGAGGTCTCTCAAGGACTGTTCTCCTGTGGGAAGGGACCCCCCAGGAAATAGGGGTGGACTCTAAAGCCATTATCCCCTGTGACTCTGTGGTGAAGATCCATGGTGAACAGGTGTCCATGGAAGACCCTACAGGACCTGGGTAACACCCCAGCCTCCGGTCTTAGCCCAGGAGGGGGGGGAGGCCCAGCCCTGAGGCTGACATAGAAAAGAGAGAGAAAGAGAAACAGTTCCAGATGTGACGAATCAGAGTTGTTGTCCAGAGATAACAGAAGAAGAACTTTCTAATGCTGCAAAGTTATTTAAAAGACCTGGAGCTCCGGAAATAGAACAGAAACTGCTTCTCCTCCTGAACTGATACAAAGGGAGGAGGGGTATTTCTGTAAATACATAATATTTTTGCCTAATTAGAATTGTTGTAGATATAGTTCTTTAGTTTTTAATCTTGCTAGTAATGAATCTTAATATTATTCTCCCCAATCAAATATCTTTTGTCTGCACAAACCTTCTCTCAACTTATAGCAGTTGTGTGGGGGGTGAGAGAAAATTGGCCCAGAGCAAACCCATGACGTTTTTGGTGGAGAATGTGAGTAGAGACTGCCAGGAGAGGCAGAGGCCGGATCAAACCACGACAAGCACCTAAAACTCACATAACCACTTGTGAATTTATCATCACATTTTTTAAAATTATTGCATGTTTTTCAAAGTTCCATAGTAAGTCTTCCTGCATAGCTTTAAGACTGAAAGAAAATAGAAGCACCTAACTGGTGCTTTGATTAAAAATAGGTTTCACCTCTCACTGCCCACTGGGACCTTTTCCTGTTTCCACAGCCCGTGTCCATGAAATGAGCTCCTCAAAATACACAGGGAAAGTTTAGGATAAAAATGACACTTGACAGCAGGAGCTGGGATCCAGGAGACACTGAGAGATGACTAACTTTGCTGTGGGGACTGTGAGAAATAGATGTCATTGGACAAATTAAAGGAAGAGATAGTTACCTTTTTTCCTCTTAAAAAGATAACAATAGTTGCTGGTATTAGCTCTTGTCTTTTTATTGACTCAAAATTATTCATAGCTTTATTGTTTTTAACATATCATGAGAGAGCAGAAAATTATTTTCTTAATTAACACAGTTGATAATGTTATCACTTTAGCTGTATAAAGTCCTTCAAAATGAGCTCTAATAACTTTCTGTGAGGTGATGCTGGGTCCATGGATATCTTTTGCTCCACTCTGACATTTATTCCTTGGTAAATTAATCTGCTTCTACAAATAATTGCCACGCTTGAATGTGGTCCACGATTTCTTGTGTTCTCTTCTCAAGCACATGAGAGCATTGCTGCCACAGTAACTTCCACAGAAGATTTCTGCAGCATCTGATGGTAGTTCAGTTTCTTTCATTCCTATGAAACATAGAAGGCTTTTTCTAATACTAAATACCTTTAGGTTTTTCAGAATTTTTAATTTTTTTTTTTTTAATGGTTGGTATTAAAATTTCCATCATTAGTTACAAAAATGCTTTCCTGATTTCATACCACTTTGGCTGTGCTACATAAACTAAATATATCCATTTTTAGCTGCCTAACATAATCATAGTGATTGTTTTCTTACTAATTTAGATGAAGGACTCCAGATTTTGCTGGTATGTGCCCATATTTATCTAAGCTCGTGGAAGAAGGCATAATTCGAATCTGGGCTAGTCTACTTCCTATTTACAGCTTCCCAAATATGTTTTAGGAGTTCACAGGAGCTTGCAAGCAATGAGGGTTGGTACAAGCAGGGATCATTGGCATTTCTATTAAAATAACATTTTATAGTCCCTGTCACTGACTATTAACTTTTAGGAGCTGTGGATCAGAACGTTTATGACTTTTATCAGGCATTTAATATTGTGATACTTCAAAAAGCACGTGTATAAATAAAATCAACAGAGTTAGCAGTTCAAATGATGGTTTCTGAAATAATTCAGCTGGGAAAATGGACATCCCCTACATTTGCTAGGGTTTACCTATTATTATAAAAGTTATCCCTCTCCATATGTTTTTACCCAACATTTAGACATGAGATGCAGATCAAGATTATGGCTTTTTTTGACTTGGAATTACATGAGAACTAATTATTCTGCCTTGTTAATTACATCCTTTTCTGTTTATGTGCTCTAAAAGTGAGATCTGATTCTTTCATAGAGCATCATTTTGGGGGACACAGTTAATTTCTGCCCAATCAGGATGATGAACATTTTTTAAAGCCATAATCTAGTATTATTCCCTGCATTATATGTCACTATAAACTTTTAGTGTGAATCAAGTAGGGTTGGCTTTTATCTTCTTATATCTGAAATTTATTTTTGATTCATCAGGCATTACTACAATAATGAGGAGAGTTTTTGTATCTTCTGGGAAATTTGACATTAATTCCTTTTATTTTTGTTGAAAATTTTCAAGAAATAATTTGCTCTCTCTGCTTAAAGCCACAATAAGGTGCTTCTTTTTTAGCAACCAGATAGGAGTAGTCTGTCACAAGATTAACATTTACAAGCAGGTAAAAAAACTTAGACTGAGCAGAGCAGCAAAATCTTCCATGAACAGTTGGATCAGAGAGGGCTTCCTTGTCAGTCACCTGATACTGACTGGAGTGGGAGATTCTAGTGTGGCTCAAAAGAGGAACATGCCCTTAAACACTTTGCTATTTGTATCAATCTCAAGTTGTGCTGACAGGTCCCAGATGTGCTTTTCTATTTGCATCACTTCAGACACCCAAATGCTGCAGCCACAGAAGAGCTGTGGGACTGTGCAAGCTGGGGGATAGAAAAACATCAGGATCCTTTTAAAGACCAGGCAGAATCTGGATCAAGACCTGTGGCTATGATAGGATGGAGAGGATGATCATTCTGATTGTTTTCTTTCCCAGATTCATGATTTAGTCTATCCTTTTGTACTAGATGGTCTCCTAAGACCACCTTTTTTCAAAGCTAGAGGGACAAAGGGAGAGGGTTTGAGTGCTTTAGGTGTACCTAGGTGTACTTGGCCACACAGGTCTGTTATTGAGAAGACTGTCTGTCTTCAAGATGCAGGAGAGATAGCAAATGGGTAAAATAAGGCAATACTTTTTTCTTCTCACCTGGTCTCCCTTCAAGTTTGGACTTCTGAGAGGCAAAATTTGGAGCTTTCCATTTTGTCCCAGGTTCCACAGCAAAAGGTATGAAAGCCCTGAGAGTCAAGTGTTAAGTTCTTGAGTGCCACTCCTGCCCCACCAAGCATTGGCAAGAAGAATTGAGAGGTCTGAATGCCCTAAGAAGCTCCTGGCTGGATGGTTTCAAGCATGGCAGAAAGGTTTTTGCCTTATGCAAGGGTTCCTCACTTAACTTTTTCAGTTGTCCTGGAGGGATATCCCTCATAGGTGTCTGTCACATTCTCCTGTATCTGGGTTCACTTTATTTCCAGTAGTGTATTTGACCTCAATGACCCATTTCCACACGAAAGGAAATGGAAAGAAAACTCAACAAGCCTTCCTACATGAGTCTATTATTTAATAATGCTGCTTCTTCTTCATGACTGCTGCAGCCAATTGCTATTTATAACCATAGCCAGGAAAAGCTATTTGCATTGGAACCCAACACCTAAACAACTCTAAGGACAATTTATAGATATGAGATTTCACTTATCTTTAAAATTTTTAGAGCTACCATCTGTAGACATAGTACCCCTCAGGACATGAAGAGATTGCTGGGACTGTCTAACTGGTAATTACCAGTTTCTTGGCATTAAGAGAACTGTGTTTATTAATAAAGACAAATAGTACAGTATACATTAAACACATGGAGCAACGAAGATAATCAGACACAAAAGATTGCTTTGTATATTTTTTTCTGTATTTTCAGTCATGAGGCACTCTTAGATCAAGCTGGAAACAGGGAAATCCATAAGATATTCAGGGAAGGCACTTCCAAAGACCTAGATTGAAAGCCACAATACAATGGCACCTGCTCAGATGGGTTACTGTGGGACTGCCACAGACTCACAGAATACACTGAGTTGGAGTGGACCCATCAGGATCATCAAGTCCAACTCCTGGCCCTGCACAGAACCATCCCCAAGACTCACACAGTGTGCCCAAGAGTGTTTTCCAAACACTACTTGAACTCTGTCAGGCTTTGTGATGTGACCACTGCCCTGGGGAACCTGTTCCAGTGCCCAACCACCCTCTGAGTGACGACCTTCTTCCTAATAATCCAATCTAAACCTCCCCAACAACTTTGGGCCATTTCCTTGGGTCCTGTCACTGGTCCCAACAAAGCAGAGATCAGTGCCTGCCCCTCCTCTTCCCTCACAAGGAAGTTGTAACTGCAATAAAGTCTCCCCTCAGTCTCCTCTTCTCCATCTGAACAGACCAAATGCCCTCAGCCATTGCTCATACTGCTTCTCCTTCAGACCCTTCACCACCCCTGTGGCTCTCATTTGGGCATTCTCTGACAGCTTAATATCTTTTTTATACTGTGGTGCCATGTGAATAACAATGTTCTTGGATGAAACCATGAAATAGATCATGGCAGGATGCTTTGCTCAATTTTGAATTGGATCCTGAAATGCCCTGGAAAGTGGCAGAGCAGAAACAAAGATGGGAAGATGCATCTTGTGTATGAACAAAAATATCTTTGCGTTTTTTAACAGCAGATGTGATCTATTGCAAACTGTTCCCTCTTGTTTTTCAGACACTTAACTGGACATGAGTGGGATGGCATCAGATCATAACACTTCCTCCCAGGAAGAATACGTCCCACATTACCTCCAGAAGGAAGACCCCTTTGCATCAAAGCTTTCTACAGAAGCTGACATCATAGCTGGCTTTTATTTGACAGTAATTGGTAATGATTTTATAATTGGTGTCTGAAATATGACTGCCTGCTTGTAGCTCTCACAAAGGAGGCAGAAACTGCTGTGCATTAGATGTGTAATTACATATTTCTTCATACTAGAAAGAAAAATCTAGGAGGGAGAGGAGAAAGTGTATTAGAAATATGGTGTGAACAGTTAGTGGCAACAGACAATGCTGCTCCAGATAGCCACAAGTGACTGGCAGTGGACCTTCCAGCAAAAAGTGAATAAATGTTATATTTTTTTCCTACTGATAAATTACTACCTTACAGTTTAATTGTCTCTGAGCAGAAGTGATTTTTTCCCAGTTATATCTTTTTGTGTCAGTACTCGTCTCAACACCCAAGGGAATGGCATGAGGTGTGTCAGGGGAGGTTTAGGTTGGATGTTAGGAAAAGGTTCTTCACCCAGAGGGTGATGGGGTACTGAAGCAGACTCCCCAGGGAAGTGGTCACAGCACCAAGCCTGACAGAGTTCAGGAAGTCTTTGGACGTTGCTCTGAGGCACATTTCATCTGCGCAAGCAACTTTCTCTTCCGTTTTCTCAAATATGTAATTGGCAGAGGCGTTACTAAAACTCTTGATTGGCTTTTTCTCTTGAAATCCACCTGGAGAAAACCATTTTCAGCCCCAGAGGGGCTGGTGCAAAACCACAGAAAGGTTTGATTTTGTCTTATGGCTTTAGTTCGTGCAGTTCCTCACAGCGATTTTTTCCTAAAGCTGAGCTAAGGACATATAACTAAACTACACCAAACTCAGCTCAGTTCAGACAGCTGAACACCTGAATACAGGGTGTACAGTGATTTCTTGACATTTATTTCAGTTTTGATTCAACCAGAACTTGTTCAACCAGTTCTGCACAAAATACAAAGATCGATCAGTCATTCCTACATTTGTGTTTCTCAATCACTACTTTACATCCCTGCCTCCTACTCTCTAGTACTGCCTGATCCTTTGTTGTAGAGGATCCACACTCACTCCTCCCACTGATCTAAGTAATCTAATCTTTTCTGTAGTGAAGGTATCAGAGTTATTCTTATCATTTCTCTTCTACTTATGCCCTCTGCTTATTTCTCATTTCTTTGCTGCTTGTGTCTTTATTGGAAAAAGAATTCAGAGCAGCAGAGGAGGCAGGTGAAAGCTGTATCTCAGTGCTGGTTTTGGTATTCATGCACTATTTTCTATGTATCCTCACTTTTCACATATATATTTTTTTTCTGCTGCTCTACAGACAGATGTCTTCATTGAACTGCCCAAAAAAACCTCCCCTTTGGGTCCTTATTCACTCTGTTAAGCAAATTTAGCTTTAATCCCAGGAAATATGTTTGAGTAGCTGCAGTGAATCTTTCCAATATATACTGTGTTGCCTTATTATGTTTGCTCTATTTAGGGTAGATTTATCCTGTTCCAAAATAACCCAAAAAACAAAACCCCCACTCCTGTCAGGTGTGAAACATTGAAAAACTCAGATGTAATCAAATTAAGGCAAGGAACAGGAACTAAAAGTTTCCAGTGAAAAGCCAAAAGCAACCATAAAGGCAAAGACTTCTATGAGCAGTGTGAGGAACCCGAAATTATAATTCAAAAAGGTCTGGTGATCATTTTGATATTGGACTTATCAATGAGATTCCCACCTTCCTGATGTTGTGGAATGGATGTCAGACAGCCTGTGGTGGACTCATTGCATCCAGTGGCCCAAGCCAGAGAAGTTAAAGACACAGCTCTGCTGTGTGTGTGCAACTCTACATATCATACCCTACATTTAGATCTGGATTTAAGTTATTTTTCATGTGTTTGTTTTGCATCACATTTGACTTGGTTAGTTACTTTACCCTTATGGCCATTACACGCTCCAGTAGCAGATTTCATTAGAGGCAATTATGGTCTTTACATATGCATGTAAATGCTGCATTTGCATCTTCCTTGGACTTGGATCTATGGAATAAGACATCACTGGTATCTGGCACGGATATTTTTAATTCCTTTTAGCGATCATTGCACTGTTTTTAAGCACCAAGCTGCTGCCCAGCTGTGACCTCAATCATTTCAGCAACTGGTTTCATAATTTCTAGGCCAGCACAGCAATGTCTTAGACATTGTATATCATACAGTAATGCATGTTAAGTTGCCAGAGGCCAAGAGAAGTGCAGAACCCTCCACTCCCCCTCCTCCCTTCCTACCCTTTCGTAGGGATTTTTGTGAAGGATAGTTTTTATCAGTAAAGCATAATTTCACCTTATGTCTCAACCACTTAGAGAGGATATTAAACAAAACTGGTGGAAGGACCAATGCCAGGTCTTCTGTGTTTGTGAATAGATGGGGTAAAGTAGCCTTTAAGCACATTTTCCTTAAAAAAAAAAAAAAAAAAAAAAAAGAAAAAAGAGGCTTTGCTTGGACTCATTCTTCTCATGTGAGTTGTAGCTCACAAGGCTGATTTAGTGTAGTGCCTTGGGGATGCCACCATTAGCTCCTGCTGCTGTGCAGATCCATGTTTTAGTACCCATCATGTTTAGGTGGATAGCAACATTTTAATAATACCTTGGGCTTCCATAAAAAGGAGAACTTAGAAGGAAATTCATCTCCATTGTTCCAAAAAAAACCACCCCAAACTCAAACAACTCAAATTTCCTTTTCCACTAAGTTGATTTCTGACAATTCAAAGCATCCACATTTCTGTTGGGACATAAAGCGCTGCTCTGCGAAGTTCTTGGGTGGTAGATAGTGGAGAAGGAAGCTTACCCTTGTGAAGTTATTCAAGTTCCACACAGCAAGTTTGCTAAGGCTGCAAATTTGCTTTAATTGGCAGCTTTAAAGTTAATCACAGCTCCCAAGTGTCCAAAACAGTAAGCAAAAACTCTGTGCTCTAATAGCTTTTATGCATAGTTGTGCCTTGGGGTAACTCTGCAGTATTGCAGATTTACTTTATAAACTGTGTGTGTAATCTGCAGAAGATGGAAAACCAAGCTGGAGCATTCAGTTCCTGTGAGGTAGGGAGAAAAGGAGGCTCAGGGGAGACCTTATCGCTCTCCACAACTACCTGAAAGGATGCTGTAGCCAGGTAGGGGTTGGTCTCTTTGCCCAACAAGTGACAGGACAAGAGGAAACAGATTCAAATTGTACCACGGGAGGTTTAGCTTCAATATTAGGAAAAACTTACTCACTGAAAAAGTGGTTCAGGAGATGTAATAGGCTGCCCAGGGAAATGGAATCACCATCCCTGTTCAGAAAACAAGTAGACATGGCACTTTGTGATATAATTTAGTGGGCCTGGTGGTCGAAGGTTGGACTTGATGATCTTGGAGGTCTTTTCTGACCTGAATGATCCTACAATTCTGCATCTGTGTTTTTTATTATAACTTGTGATTCAGACTGAACTTGTCACCTTCAGTTCAGTGGTGGCACTGAACTGTGTTCCCTACTCCTTTGCAGATCCCTTCCAAGAAAATTGTGGCCCCTCTTGAGGATGGTCTGTGTGGACATCCTGAGAGCAGGGAGAGGGAACCCAGGAGGTGGGAAGCCAGGACTGCTATTGCACATCCTTTTGCCCTTGAGGTGTGTAAGGTGCACATGAGTTTAAAATTTCTTTCAAAGAGGGGAGGAAGCTGCACTATGGCTGAACAAGGCTAGGATGCTACCAGGCAACTTGGCAGAGCTTTAGGGTCAGATTGGTTCTACAGCTGAAGTATTGAGGTTTGAGATAGAAAAAGTACAAATTTTTTGCCTTTGAAGAAAATCAGAGGTCTTGAACAATCTGTGGTAAATTTTCTGTGAGCACATGGTCTTTCGTCCTGGCTAGTTAATTTCTGTGTGAAGTTGTTTTAATTGTCTAGGAAAAAAAAAAAATCTAACCATGCATGTGGTTTTGAGAATCCAATTCTTTTTATTTTTTTCACTTCCCCCACCAGCTTTTTCATCACTGGCTTGATTGATTCACTGTATGACCAGGCAGGGTGACAAACTACTGAGCAGGGACCCGCTGGCTGCCAGCTCCTCTGAAACCCTGTGGCAACTAACTATTGATTTGCAAACTCTTGCTGCATGCTTCCTCAGCATGTTATGAAACAGCTTAATTGAAAACAAAATCCTGAACTATCTTTTTTTTTTAAATTTTATTTTTATTTTATTTTCTCTAGTGGTTTAGTACCGCTGTCAGTTGGAGAAATGAAAGCTTATTTCTTCAGTTTACTAATTTTAAATACTTTCCCTCTCACTGCAGTTCGTGTGTCTCAGCCTGGCTCTGTCTCTGCAGGCCTCACTTTTTTAGTTATCACATCCTTGGCTCTTTGTATCTATGTAATAGTGCTACAGTGCCATGGACAGCTGTGCCCTGAACTGGTCACTCCTGGGAAAGAGCCTTTATTTTATATCTGAAGAGTCTTTTCCCCTGTTTCTCACCTACCAGACCTGGAGATTGCACCAGCAAGGTCTCCAGCTAACTGCGAGGAAAATCATTTAATAGAAGGGGAAATGGAGCATTAGATGCTCCTCTAAGGAGATTATAGAGTTTTGATCACTGAGGAGTTAAAAAAGAATTCAGATAAGCAATTGCCAGATAAAAGCATAGACAAAACCCAACATAAATTATCACTGGACCCCTTCCAGATGTAGGATTAGGAGGTCAGTGGGCTGGGGCTCTCTGGAACATTGATATTAATGATGAGCAGTTGCTTTAGAGGCTTGGCAGAGATGGAGACGTCTCTCTGGACTGCCAGTCAGTTGAAAAAGATTCAGGAAAATGTCAAGTGCTTTCAAAAAGTATTTCAAATTGGATGCTGACACTCTAGTTATCCGAAATATCACTGGAGAGAAAAATGGCATTAAGAGAGAAAAGGATTAAAATATATAAAAAATTCTCACAACATTGAGATTCATCGACTTAGCTGCAAGGAAGAAAATAGTTCATATGAATACCTCTATCTGCTTATAATTCAGATTAAATTTGCAGAGCCATAAGAGTAGGTTGTTCTTTAAATTTAATTCACCATGGGTAAATCAAATTTCCTGTGAAAACTTGAGATCAATAATAACCCAGCTTCTGTCCTGCCTGTTTTTTTTTTTAATAATGTAGAAAACAATACTGTCAATATAAAAATAAGAAGAGGGTCCAATTAGTGTTGCATTTAATACCGAAAAATTAAAAAACAAAGTATTTTTGTCCTGAGTTTGGTAAACTCTTGGTCCTATGTCTTAGTAAATAGTCTGGTTTTAGCCTCTGAGAACCATTTTTCTCTCTGCCTCATGGAAGGTTCCAGGTTGGGCTTCTTGATTCTTTGAGGACATGTCACCCTTGCAAGGGGATTGTTCCATTGATGGGCCCAACTAAATACTTAAATATCCATTTAAATACTGGACTATTAATTACTGAATTACCAAATTAATTACTTAATAATTAAATTCCCATTTAATTACTGAGCTTCAATTCCTTAGGTCTGGCCTGACAGAAGATTCTGATGAAAATTATGTGGTATTCAAAGGTACAATATTTGGGAGGTCAGAGTTGCTGGGAGGCTGGAGGGCTAATGGAGTCTTTAGGAAACATAAAATACAGCTGAGTTTGCCCCAGCAGAGCCATGTGTACGAAGGCATCACAGAAGGTGACTTTGCTGCCTCATCAACAGAGGAAAGTTGGGTTATTTATGACTTTTTTTAGTAGTGTGGTGAGTTGGCCTCAGCTGGCACCCAGAATGACCCTCACAGTGGGACAGGGAGGAAACAGGCAGAGAAAAAGCAGTGGAGATGAAGACAGGGTGGAGGTAAAGACAGGGAGATCCATCCCCAGTTACCGAAGTGGCAAACAGGCTCATTGAGGGGAATTTACTTTAGAATCATAGAATTAAAGAATGGATTGGGTTGGAAGGGACTTTAAAGATCATCCAGTTCCAATCCCCAAACTTCCAACTGCCAAAACTTAACATTTAATTACTGTTTATGTAGGGAGAAACAAAGATGATAAACATAAAGTACTTAAGGAAAACACCTTTTCTCACACTTCTCTGAGGTGAACTCCTCTCCAAAATCTTCCTCATTGACATCGTATGTGCCTTTGGTGAGACAATGTCAGGGCAGGAGGTTGGGGTTTCTGCCATTCTTTGCTCTTCACTCTTTTCTTCTGTGTCTCCCTCCTTCTTCATCTCCTCTGCTCTGGTGTGAGGCTCTATGGGCAAAGGTTCCTTTGGGTTTTCCACCTTTGGATGTGATTCTTGCTTCATGAGGGGGATGTTGTGTGTGCTGTCCTGTGTTTCTGCTGCAAAACTCTCATGCTGAGCTTAAACTCAGACATGAGTTACTGAAGAAACATTTTTCTTTAAGGGAAATGGAAACCCTACAATTTGTGGTACCAGTGTGATTAATTCAATGGGTGATTAATCACTTCCACTGTGGTTCCCTGTAGTTGCTGGGGTGGTGATATGGAAAAAAAAAAGTCATCCAGCAAGAAAAGGGTCCTGCCCATGCACTGAATTCCACCTGGAAGTTAAAATCAGAATAATCAGATTAATTTGATTATTTTTCTTTCTTATTAGAGAAATTAATTTTATTGTAAAATTTAAGATTTTTATATTAATATCTTAGTTTACATCCCTCTGCCTCTGATTACAATATTTAATACATTTGACTACAGACAGCTGCAGACAGAATTTCATTCCTGTGGCTGTATAAATGTTTGTGAGAAAAAATGGGATTGATGATAACAGAGGAATTATGGGATTTCTATTGAGACCATTCAGTCAATAGTTGTGCAGGCTCAGGTGGTGAAGGCAATGCTCTGCTGCAGAGGGGAAAATAGTATTTGCTGTGGGAGGGAGGTGTCTGCAGCTGATGTCTCTATGAGCTGCATAATGACAATGAGATGACCATGTTTCGGAGTAAAATGTCCAGTCTTAGGACCACAGGTTCAGGCTGAAAATAGCAGGGAATTTCACAAGGAAGGTGGGATATTGCTGGTTTTGAGGAGGCTTCTAATTTGATTGTTATTCTGTTTTTCATTATTACAGGGATCCTTTCGACTCTGGGAAATGGGTATGTTATTTTTATGTCCTCAAAGCGAAAAAAGAAGTTGAGACCTGCTGAGATAATGACTGTTAATTTAGCAGTGTGTGATCTGGGCATTTCAGGTAATGTCATGCCTTTATTTTCACTCATTTTTACTATTCCACCATTCTTTCTGGCAGCAGCAAGAGACATTCCTCTGAAAGTCAAGGGAGCCCCAAAGACCTTCTGCTACTGATATTTCTACTCTCTTATTTGCATATAAATAACAGGGACGGATAGAAAACAACATTCCTGAGCAACTTGATGGGAAGAAATGAACAGTACAGAGGAAAAAATAGGATTGATTTTGTCAATCAGTCAAAACACCTGTTCATCCCAGCACTGGGCAGCTCTCCAGTTTCCATGTGCACCCTGGCACAATAACCACAAAATAACTCAGTATTACAGGCACAGAAAACTATGTTTTCTTGCTGTAGGATACAATAGAAGGGATCCAAGTGCCTCAAAAATACGTGTTTGGCCAAATAATTGGAAAAAACCAGTAGTCATCAGCCTACCAAAGCTAATAGTTTTCTCTCTAGTGACCACCCTCCTTTATCCCTGGATCAGAAAAATAAGCATTTGTCAATCTGTAAAGTAAGAGCAACAGCAGCCAACTGGGAGGATTTTTATTTCAGCCCCACAGTCTGGATATCCTGGCATGGGAAGAGAAAGCTTTGGAAAGGTTTATACAGAGTTGCAGAGTCAAGAGCCTCTGGAGATTGTTGTTTTTGGCTCTTGACGAGTCTCTCGCTCAGCTGCCCATAGCTACATGCAAATACAGCAGAAGGGCTGGATGTCCTTTAGAAAAGGATATTTTGGATGTCAGGCAATCCAATAGACCCAGGTGACCATGGGATTCTCCCCCCTGCAATATAAATGGCAATATATTCCCATGCTCCCAAAGTCATCTGTCCTGTGTGTGTTGCATACACTGGGAGCCCTGCCTTCAACTGCAGTGCACCCTTTTCCTGCCCTCATCTCTGACAAATGGTTTTGCTCTCATCCAAATGTCCAAAATAGCACTGAACAATATAAAATGGTGGCTCCCAGTCTCCCCTCACTGATGCTCTCATGGCACAAGGCTGAGGATCTGCTCACCCCTGCAGATTACAGGGGTTTTGATCAGTAAACATGGATTTCTGAAGCAAATATAAATTCAGTAGATGTTAGTATAAATATCATTGCTACCACACAGAAAAATCCCAATGATTTCTTTGGCATTTCTACCATGGAGTCACTATTTCCATCTTTCAACATTTGGAAGTTAAGGATTAAAAACCATAATGTTTGTTTACTCTTCTGGGATGCTCCCATTTCCTTTGTGTCTTTAAGAGTCTGTCTTATAAGTCTCATGTTTGACTCTTATGATAGTCAATCCAGTGAGAGGAAGTTTTTCAGGAGAATTTCCCCAGCTATATATTTTGAATGTTGCCAAGAGAAGGAGTGGCTACTCCATCCCTGAAGTGTTCAAGGTTGGTTTGGATGGGACTCTGAGCAGCCTGGTCGAGTGGGAGATTTCCCTGTCCGTGGCAGGGGGCTTGGAACTATTTGATCTTTAAGAACTCTTGCAAGCCAAAGCATGCTATAATTTGATGAGTTTTAATAAGTATCTCTTAACCACAAAAGCTGCATGTCCCAACCATGCAAATTACGCCTATTTTGGGAGCCTTCCTAGCATGAGGGCTGACAGCTTCTCTGTTAAGGTCTGTCACCACCATATCACCTGGTCACCTTGCTTTCTTCTATGGGGAATCTCAATCTGTGTGTTTAAGTTTTGGAATTAAAAATAATTGTGATTGGTAGATCCATGCAGGTTTTTTCTCCCTTCTCTAATATTTTTTTGCTAATGGAAGATGTTCACCTGAGAAATGTGATGTGTTTGGTCTGCTGGACTGATCGGAGTGAAGATAGGATTTCCCCTCCCCAAAATTTTCATATTTCACACACTTATCTTGGCATCTTGTTAGAGAAACGAGTTCTGCCATGGCTCTGCTTCCTGCAGATTTCCACAGGGTGGCACCAGCCCCTTGTTCAAAGCTGCATCGGGCTCTTTTTGCACTGACACCGTGCTCTGAGCTCCTCCGAGTCCTGCTGCTGAAGAGAAATTTGGTTTAGTGCAAATAAATGTGTTGGCCTTTAAAGCTGGCAATCATTTACATGAGTAAAGTTGCTGGCTGTTAGAATATGTCCTAGACCTTACCATATTTAATGTTTTTCTTGAAACTTAATCACTGAGGTCAGCTCTTGCTTGAAAAATTAAAAATACATTTATTCTGCTCAGAGAAAAGCACATCATACATTGACCCGAACACAACCTTCAGGCTCAGGCAAAACTTTCCTTACAGACTTAGGCTAAAGGAAAATAATCCCAAAATACCTTGTTTAAAAAGAAATCTGTTTTTGAAGGGTTTTCAATCATGATGCTTTTGGCATAAAAGATGGAGCAGAGGCCATTTTATGCAATATTTGATTTTATTAGAAATATTTTAATTTTCTGCTAATACTGAAAACAGAATGCTTAGTATTGTGTTCAATCTGATGTGAAATGGAATATTTTTGGGAACAACCAAAAACATTTTCCTGCAGATCACTTCAACAAAATAAGACTTTTATCTTGGCTTCTATGAATAGGTTACCTTGTGAGAATTGCATTTTGCAAGACCCTCTTTATAAACCAATTCACTGAGCTGCTATGACATTACAGACACTGTGGTTCAGCCGGGGAAAATAGCCCAGGGCAGCGGAGATGTTTTCAAATCCTTGAGGTGCTCTGGCTACTCCTGTGCAGGAAGGAATACAGTCACAGAAACCTGGAGTTCAATATTTAATGCTGTTTGAATATTGCAGTTGAACTGTTCAGGCCTGAGAGCATTTCAGGTCAGTCTGGTAAGTAGAAATGAAGGATATGGAAAACATGCTGATGTTCCTAGATTATAAATTTTTGAGTTTTCTGTTCCATTGACATTGTTTTTTTTCTTTGTCTGGTTTTTGACCAAAAAAATATAAAATATTAATAATCAGGAGGTAGTGGTAATTTTCTAACTAGAATATTGCAAATTTCAAACTTCCTTATTTTTACAGTGTTTACAAAACATATGAATAATTTAAATTTGATTTAAGGTGGGAATGGAACAACATTTGTCCCAACTTCACTTCTTCCATAATGTACCCCTCAGTTTTACAAGTGGAGGAAAGACCTAAAGTACCACTAAGACAGAGCCTCAAAAATATTATATATTTCCCATCTTTTTGGGGAAGTTTAGAAGGTTTTGATGTCTGTGACCAGGTTACTTGTTGAGAGGCACCAAGGAAATGTGTGGCATGGACAGAAGCTGAAGCTACTTCTGCAGCTGAGCCATAGCAGAATCTTTCCTCCTCATTTAACACTTGTATCCTACTGTTGGGCCTTGATAGGTTTGTAAAAGCCCTTTTTAAAGGCAAGTTTCTTTATCTTGTGTTTCAAGACACTCAGTGGACAATCCTAGGGATGTAGATTAGATCTGTGCCTGTTTCAAGCCCTGACTTGCCCATCACCTGTACTGTTTAGATACTGACATGTGTTTGCATGTGGAATTAACATACTCTGAAGTTTTCATAATGGGAAGAGCTTGCCCATGTTGGGTACCAGAATACTGGTTTACTTCTGGTTCCTGTGGCCATAGTAAAGCACCTATTTCCAGCAGTTCTGAAGGCTTGGCTCATCCTACCACAGCTTTGATGTTGTGGGCTGTAGCTAGAGCTGCCTTAGGCTTAGTTCTGTGGATGGAGAGCACACAAATCATAGAATCATAGAAGACTTTGGGTTGGAAGGGACATTAATGATCATTTGGTTCCAAATCCCCCAAATGGGCAACAACACCTTCACTAGACCAGGTCGCTTGAAGCCTCATCCAACCTGGCCTTGAACACTTCCAGGGATGGAGCATCACAGCTTCTCTGGGCAACCCATGCCAGCACCTCACCATCCTCACAGTAAAGATTTTCTTCCTAATATCTCATCCAAGTTTACCCTCCTTCAGCTTTAAGTCATCACACCTACTGTGCCTGAAGCCCCTCTTGACATTGCAGAACACTTTGCAGTTTTGTCCAAAGGAGAGGGTTTGCCTTTCTGAAAAAGGGTGGTTCTATCAATGATGGGTTTTATCAGGTAAAGTGACATTCTCTTCTCCTTTTCTGAAGTTGTAGGCAAACCTTTCAGCATCATCTCCTTCTTTTGTCACCGCTGGATGTTTGGATGGATAGGCTGCCGCTGGTATGGATGGGCTGGTTTCTTCTTTGGCTGTGGGAGCCTTATTACCATGACAGCTGTCAGCCTGGACAGGTACCTAAAAATCTGCCACTTGTCCTATGGTAAGACAACTCTATATTTAGAAATAACTATATTATCTGTGACTATAGAGGAACTATATTAAGTGCTGTAGTTTACTACACTGAAATCATATTTAAGCTCTTCAGAATGTTTTTGTTAAATATAGAGGAAAATACATAGATAAGAGAAGCACATTTTCATTAGCCAAGTAATCCCAGCTAAATTTGCTGGACATAACATCTTCACTGTTGTCTCTCTGCTGTCTGCTTAAGCCATGAGTTTTCATAATCCATCATAGACAAACCACTTTATGTGAATCAAGGACTATTAACATTAGCACATTCAAGTATTGCACATATTCCAGGACCTTATGGACCAACACATAGAAATATTCCCTATTAGATGCCTAAATTCCACTAAGATATGTGTCAAGCTATTTAAAACATCTAAGAGATTTGGATGGGTAATAATTCATAATGTGATATCATCTCTCTAATATGGAGATGGAACCCGAGAGGATGAAATGAATTTAGCAATAAAAGTTGTTACCATCATATCCATCAATATCTTGTATGCCTTGAACATGATGTATTATATGCTTCATTCTTTCCAGTAAAAAGAAATTGTCACAGTTTAGAAAAGATATTCTTCCTGCTTTGGAAAGGATTAAAATCCCATCAAAATTCAGGGTGACTTTATATATAAGAAACACCTTGCCCCTGTGACTTGAAGGATACACAACAGATTTCTTTAAAATGAGATATAATGTCAATCATGTAATGTTAAGTTATAAGGAATGTCTCTACAGCTAGGAAGTGTAAGCAAGCCAGTCTGTGTAAGCAGTTAAAATCTGTGGTAGAGTTGCTAAGATGTGCTATCATAGATCCTGTGCTATCATAGATCCTGTGCTATCATAGATCCTATGCTATCGTAGATCCTGTGCTATCGTAGATCCTGGCATCTTCTCCCTTAAATGGGAGTGCAGGGAAGGTCTCCTTAGCTGAGTGTTAGATACGTCATTCACATTAAGTGGGATTTCAGTTCTTCCTATAGAAGTCTTATCAAAATAATTCAGTGGCAACCCAAACCATGGACAGTTTTTCACAGATTTGGTGAACTGATGTGAATGTTTCTTGCCTGGCTGCGTTCATGCCACCAGCTCTGGTATTTAGCATGGTGTCTTAGTACCCTGGGGACAGAACACTTCAAAACCTTTATGCTCAAGGGCTCTGATCATGGTTGTCTATACCAAATGATGGAGACCAATAAACATATTTATCATACTCATTCTAGGAGGTTAAATTAGACATTATCTGTATAATGACTAAATCAGTCATCAGGGACCTGCACCACCAGTTTTTTACTTACATCTTCTTTTCTTTTTGGTACTAGGTTGCTATGGTTTGACAATAGCTGTGAAAAGAATATCACTCTTTTAATACTCATGCTGTTGTTGCTTTGTTTTTCCATCCCTGAGCACAACAAACCACCTTTCTGTCTCTCAGCCATCATACAAGAATACATCATTTGTCAGGCAGTGTTCATTTTCCTTCCAGTGATCTGGGAATGTAAAATCAGCTGTGAAGGGAGAGTGGTCACAGGTGCTTCTTTGCTTTGATTCTGTTTTAAGTCATCCTGAAATCCAGAAGAAAGCTCCTCAATGTTAGTGTGAAGTGAGTGAAAACTCCCCTGTGAGTCAGGAACTGCAAACAAGTTGGACCTTCCGAAGTGGAAGGGCCATTGCACCATATTTCAAGTTTCTGAATAAATTACAGATTTTAACTTGTTAGTTCTATCCAAATCAAATGTTGAACATATGTGATGATGGAAAGCTTGTAAACTGAAGCTTTTTCCACATGGATTAGAGCTGTATGCAAGACAAGCAGAAAGACAATATTCCATATTCCACATCTCCAGAGATACATTTAATAAAATTAGGATTAATTAAATAAATGGGCAAGAATACATGAAAACACCTATTATGGATACTTCTGACAGGAACTCATGGTGGTTTTCTGTACTGGAAAATAATGACAAGGTAAAAATATGTCTTATTCTCATTCCTTCTGTAGAGCATATCTCATTCCCTCTGTAAAGCCTTTTTTAAAAGTCACTTAGTTTAATAATTTATGTTGAGAACTGTCCTGAGATTGAACTTTAGCCTGGTATTACACAACAGAAAGAATAGGAAATAATGTAAGTTACATTGCACAGTTACCATGGATGAGCCCTTGTACTGAGTAATGAAAAGCTGAATTAAAGTCTTAGTCCTTCATGTAGGTTGAACCTCTGTCTCATCTGATCACACACCATGAATACACTGTTAGTGACCACAAAGCAATTTCCAAAATTACTGCACAAGATTCCCACAATGTTGCTGGCCTGGTTGCTTGGATTGCTTTGGTTTGGACTCTTCTCAGTTGTAAATCACCACAACTTAAAGCAAAGACCTAAAGTAAAGTCAGGTGGAGTCTTCCATACGAGTGTGTATTTGTCTTTGTGAGGCACAGCATGAGCTGGAGGGCCTCACTCAGGGTCACCAATGATTTCTGGAAAGAGGCAAGACTAACACTACAGAGTTGTTGCCAAACAGTTGACCAAACTCATACTTCATAGAATCAGTGAACAATAGAATGGTTTGGGTTGAAGGGACCTTAAAGACCATACAGTTCCACCCCCCCAACAGGGACAGCTTCCACTAGACCAGATTGCTCAGAGTTACATCCAACCTGGCCTTGAGCACTTCCATGAGACATGGCATGTTCAGTCGTGCCAGATACACCTGGGCATGAGCTTGCATCTCTGGAATTACCTTGCAGGTACCTGGCTGAAGAGACATCATGCATTTATCTGTCTGGCAATAATCTGGGCCTATGCTACGTTCTGGGCTACGGTGCCTTTTGCAGGGGTGGGGAGCTACGCCCCTGAACCATTTGGGACCTCCTGCACTCTGGACTGGTGGCTGGCACAGGCTTCGGTGGCTGGACAGGTTTTTGTTCTCAGTATTCTTTTCTTCTGCCTCCTGCTCCCAACTGCGGTGATTGTGTTTTCCTATGTCAAAATAATTTTGAAAGTCAAATCGTCCACCAAAGAAGTCGCTCACTACGATACCAGGATTCAGAACAGCCACATACTTGAAATGAAGCTGACCAAGGTAGGAACATTAACCTCGGTTTCATTTGCTGGGTCATAGAAGCAGGTTTGGAGACAACAGTATGATGCCCTGAAGGTGGTTCTTGTAGATTTCTCCTTTGTTGTTGTCAAGATGGGAAAAACAGGAGTGGAAACATAATTCTGTGATTAGGGCACTCGAGTCTCTGAGATCATGATTCACTCTGAAGCTCTGACACAGCTTTCCTGTGTGACCTTACAAGTCATATGATCTCCCTATGTCCTTTGTTCTCCACTATAAAATACCCTTTGCTTCCAGGAACAGTTGTAAAGACTAATTTAAGGCATTCGAGGTACACAGAAATTATTACAGAAAACAGATAAAGAGCAGATTTTGTAGCAGGGAAATAAACCTTTCAGACAGTTTACGTTCCTCTGTTAATGAAGATATAAACCAAAATCAGTCCTGTGACACTGCAATTGTTTTTATGCAAATAATTTATCATTTAAGTTCAGCCTTGTGATAAAAATGCACTGAAGTACTAAGATTAATTTTGCATCTTAGACCATATCCTGTTTTTCCTTCTGATTGAATCTGTTTTCTCTTTGGCAATGGTGACAACCATGAGCCTTGATACTAGTTATTGTGCCAGCAAATCTCTCAAAATAAAGACTTGTATTGAACAAAACCAGATTCCTTAGCTGTAAAAGATCCACCAGCCTCTGTAAGCCACACCAAGAGAGAGAGACAAGCAGCAACTTTTGCTTGGCTGATCAAACTTTGTTCCATTTCTTTTTGTGAGTTGAACTGAAAGTTATATAACATAGAGCAATAAAGGACAATATGTCTAAACATATTGGAGAACCTCAGCTGGTACCTGTACAGCCAGTGCTGCCAATACAGCTGGTACAGCTGTACTTGCCTTTCAAAGGGGTGTTTCAATACGGTACATTTTTTGTGGTTATTCAGCAAATTTCCTTTGAAGAACAATGCAAACTTTTGATTTGAGGCTGCAGATTTATTTTTGCCATATTGGAGGGATCACATAAAGCTTCAGTGTGATCTGAGTTGAAACACTAGTAATTGTCCCTCCTGTCTTGGATCCACAGTAGGGAACATAATGTTGGGATAAATAGAAATATGGAAAATGAGTCTCCCTTCTAACCCATTTGACTCCACAGCACGATTTATAACAAACAGGCTGTGTTTGAGACCCTTGGCTCACGTGCACTTCACTTCCTTCAATAACAGACAACAAAAAAAAGTACAAAAAAATGTTATGCAACATCCAAAATCCTTTTGCTGTCTGGTGATTGTTTTTCCCCTAATCCTGCTAATTGCCTTATTCCAAATGAGTGCACTTGTACTACCCCCAGTCTGGATGCAGCAACAGCCTGTCAATGGCAGCAGTATAATGGCAGAGGTTCTTCAGGATGTATTATTGCATGATGTCATCTTAAGCTTTACCAGGCTGTGATTGAGTGTAGACAGGCTGGTTCCAGTAAAATATACAAATCTCAAATCTTAGCCCCAAACACTTTTTATTTAATATTTAAACTAAACTTTCTTATGGTTACATTTCCTTGCATTATAAGGAAGTCCTTTACTAATTTACTGGGAACGTGTTATCAGAACTGAAGTATTTTCTGGAAATATGCTTTTTTAAACTATCTACATATCTTAATGGAGTACAAATCCGTGATGTGGGTTAGAAGAAAGATAACTAGACATTGTACTAACATTCTCACTCTTAATTAAATTCCCAGTTTTCAGAAGATCTTTTTAAAAACTTTTGCAGCTCTGCTATAATCTGTATGTTATCCAAAAAAAAAAGAGATTCTGTGTTTTGAAAGGACTCTCCTCCTTAAATAGTTTAAATCCAGTGTCAAATGATTATTACTTTCTGAGATCTCATTTAGTTTCCTCCTATTTAGCCAGACTTTATGGCATTTTTAAATGTCTGTGATAACAGACTCATTAACTGCTCTGTGGCAGGTGAAAGAAAAGCAGGCACAAGATAAAGATGTGTGACAGATTTTCTTCATGTTGTAAATTTACCTGAAGCAAGTTTTTATTCTTCTTTTCCATTCAGTGGCATGTTCCCTTGTATTCTGCCCCGCTCTGTGCTGTGCTTCCAGTGTCTGACTGTGCTGGATAAACCTCCTCCTCTCTTTTCTCCTCTCACAAGGTGGCGATGTTGATCTGCGCAGGGTTCCTCATTGCCTGGATCCCCTACGCCGTGGTCTCAGTCTGGTCAGCCTTTGGACAGCCGGATTCAGTTCCCATTCAGTTTTCAGTGGTACCAACACTGCTTGCAAAGTCAGCAGCCATGTACAACCCAATTATTTACCAGGTCATAGATTGTAAGTTCGCCTGTTGCCGGTCAGGAGGACTGAAAGCAAAGAACTCTTTGAAGAAATCGAGGTAATGTCTTCTTTGAGAAGTAGGATGCCTTTAAGTACACAACATTCCAAAAAATACCAAACTAAGATCTACCAAGAATCACAGCTCTATGAATCTTATTTCTTGTTTTTAACCATGACTTATTTAGGGTATTTCTTGCCATGGGAATTTATGAAGTGACTCTGGGTGTATAAAGAGAAGCAAGGAGACAATCCTTACTTTCAGATCCAGCTGCAACTCCATTGATATTTGGAAAAAAGGCCCACTGGTTTTAGTGGTTTTGGGATCAAGCCTGTCTTCTTGTTCCTTTTCTTTCATGTCATCATATGAGTTACCTCCGAAAGGTGTTGATGACCTCTATTTCCAGTGAAGTAAATGGAAGAGAATTATGCTAATTCCATACATTCCAACCTGTTAATACTGTGCCTTTCAGCTGCAGAATCAGCAAGGAGAGACAATAGTTCCTTAATCACCCTGTAGGTGACATTCACCCCAAACTCAACAAATCAAAGTATAATAAGGTCTCATAAGAAAGCCCTTTTCTATTTACAACTTTCAGGTGAAATTTACGCTGAACACCAGTGGAGTTCCTGAAAACCCTAATTATGCCCTTGGAGGAAAAGTGCTTCTAGTTCTGCATTACACCAGAAATTACCTTAGTTCTGTGATTGAACAATGAGAAAATCATGGATGTTGATCTGACAGTGTAGACTGATACAAAGGCCATTAAATAGTAGAATTCCAGTAATTTTCTTCAAAGGCCTAAAATATATGTGCCTCAGCATGTGCTTATTAGAGGCACAAAGGACCATTTTATCATTCCTATTATTCCTTTACCACTTCCAGCATTTTTGATGTGTTGCTCAGAATGAGCCAATATCCTGAACTTCCGCAGCTTCTCGTAGCAGGTCCTGCACTCAGATTTACCTCATCTGCAGAACATATAGAGTTTCTATATGTTGTAAACATTTGAGAGGCTGAATTTATAGTTTACCTAAAACCCTTCTACAGTTTTAGTCAAATGAGAGACAAATCCAAAATAGCCTTTGGTGGCTGGATTTGTGTTTAACCTCTAAGTTATCCCCCTGAAGGAGGTTTCACTTAGTCCCTGATGCTGAATGCAAGTTGGCTTTCCTAGGTCTGTGCAGTGAACAAAATGACCTGGAGAAACTACTTCCCAGAATTATGAACTTACTTTCCAGCTTGGTACAAACAAAACTATCATTGTACCTTCTCCTTCCCACAGGACATACACCATATCTGCACACACAGACTCGATGGTGGTGAACGAAACCCAGCTGGAAGCATGAAGGCTCATTTCAATACAGCAAATGAAAACCTGATGACAAACAGCTCTACTGGCTCAAGCTCCTCTTTCTGTAAATTAATTAAAACACAGTGACAGTTTTATTTTACTCCCTAGTCCTGAGTACAATGTAGTTCTTTGCATCCTGACCAAAACAGTGGGATTAAAGTTGGGCAAATATTTTGAGTACTCAGAGGAAGAAGAAGCAGAGAAATTTTGTTTCTATAAAAAATTTGTGTTCACTTCAGATGCTATAAAATGACTTTTTTTTTTTTTCTTTTCTTTTTATGACTAACAGAAGTGATAGTTTGGATGATATTTTATTTTCCCTCATGGGAAGGAAAGTATTCATAAAGGCCAGTTTTAGTTTGCCAAAGCTAATCTCCCTAAATTCCAACTGCAGTCACTGGAGACCTGGAGCATGAGAGAAAGGATTCCTTAGGGGACAAATCTGAATCAGAGCTTCACTTATCAGGGCTCTGAATTACACAATGGGGACACATTAGCCCTGGTTATCCCTGGTGAGCAGCTCTCCAAATCATGTGGCCGCCAGCTTTCTTAAACCCACTTTGACTTCAGTCCTTCAAGATTCAGAAATATTTTGGTTTTAGTCAAGACAAGATCAGAAGTATTTGTGAGAAAGGTCACAGCAGTGGTAAAGGAGTCGTCTTTCAAGTGCAGCTGCAGAGTAATTTTTGAGCACTAAGTGTTGGAAGGATGAGGATTAGTAACGATTTAGGAGAATGGCGGTTGGTCTCACCAAAACAAAGCTTGTTAAGTTCCCAGTGTACTCAATAGAAAAACAATGTACCTTGTAAAGATCTGCAGAGTAAGACAAACAAAACAGTTGAGTTGAATCTGTTTCTGTTTTGGATTTGTCTTAAAGGAGAGACATCACTACAGACCAAAAATTAGCAGTCTGGTATAAGCACATTTTTTAACGCTTAAAATAATGATTTTGATGTTTCTATGTAATTTCTTTGAGAAGGATATGATTCTATTAAAAATAAGCTAATTGCAAATCAGAAAGTCTCCCACACAGATTTGTACTGACTGTTGTGTGTGTTAAAAAAAAAAAAAAGAAAGTTACAAGGGTGAAGCTTTCTTCTGAGCTGTTCCTTTAAGGAAAGAAAGCATTTGTGAAAGAGTTTCAATTGTTTTCTTGTTTAATATTTTCTGTTTAACATTAATTTGTTCTACTGTTGTTTCACAATTGTGTTTAACATTCCTTTCCTGCCACACTGAACTGAACTTCTTTTGGAGCTGATCCGTGGTGATGTTAATTTGGTTTATACAATAATATCATAAAGGTTTAATCTGATGTTTGTTGGCATATCCCAGCACTCCCATTTTGCAGTTGCTATTTTCTCAAATGATATTCAGACCATGTAGCAGAAGTAGAATTTTGTTGAATTTCCTAAGCTGGGTAGAGGTAAATTTTTCTTCCTTCTCTGCAATGGTTTAGCAAAAGAAGTTTGAATAAATAGTAAGAGAACTTACATAGGTATGAACAGTTGCCACGTTACCTATACAGTGTTTTGTGCTAAGTTTTCCCAAGAAGCTGAGTTCTTTCATTTCTATAGATCTTTCAGCATGAGACAAACTTATTTCTTGGCTATGGTTGCAAGTTGTGGTCATGAATTGATCCAGAGAAGGTATCCTTCAAAATATTTGCAGTCTTGGTTATGAAGCCATTAACAACCTTCTCTCCATTTTCTTGCCGATTTTATTATTTTTTTCATTCAGGCAAACTTTTGTTTGTATTTATAGGTGTTTATCCTAACAAAGGTCTAATGTAACTCCTATGGACTGTAGCTCTATAAATGCAAATTAGCTGGAGCAACACTACTGGAAAGATTGTAAGAATTGCCTACCAGTCAGGCCAGATTTCAGGGTTGATCAACTCACAGTTTGTGCACGAACCCTTCCTCTAGTTTAAATTTTGGAATATTTTTGTTATTTTTGTTTATTTGTTAAAATTACGTACTCTCTTCAGGATTGCTGTTGGGTCATCCCAGTAATAGATACACACTTGCAGTAGGGCTGAATTTTATATTTTTGAAAGCTGTAAAGTATTTTTGGATGCCAGTATACAGAATGTACTAGATACATGTGCTATCTAAATAGTTCAGAAGTTTAGTAAACTCTAATTACGAACTTTCAGAATAATGGTAAACATGTTTCACATGACTTCAAGATATTTATTTTCACATGATTTAAATATATTTATTTTTTTATTCAGTGCCATAATTATTTTTTGTCTGAAAATTTGGTTTTACCACTACTGAATAGTATCTTGCTCTGTAGGAAACTCTAGGACTCCAGCTTGAGCAGGAGTTAGAGACATGCTTATACTGAGCATGTGTTCAGGTGAAAGATGTTTCCCTGAATCAAGCAAGACATACACATTCTGGCATGCAGTACTGTAATTTAAATGCAGAATCTGAACCTAAGAGCAAATGGATCTCATTTGATTCACTGATAAAAGAGAATTGGAGCACTTTCTTTGTTTACTTCCATATAAAGCAGCTGATACAATTAGTTTGTGCTCTGTTTGGGATCCCAGTGGTAGAGCACTAAGGGTCTTATTATGGATTCAAATTTTCAAGGTCGACTTTGAATTGATTTGAAGGTTGTAGCCTGATGGTTCTAGAGATAATAATTTGCCACTGATGTTAAGGACAGTTTTCTCCTCTCCATGTGTTGAGGCTGATAATTGATTATTATATAAAACTGAGGTATGTCACCTTGGGCTGAGGTCATTAAAAGACAGTGAATCTCTCAATTTGCTGTTCAAGAAATCTTTTAAATGTTTTGCAAGTTTCAAACATGCTATTTTGCGATCTGAGCTTTGTCAAAGCACCAACGTTATAAAACCTACTCAGTGTGATGAATAAATAAGGGATATGACTCGGAAGGAAGATTTCTTTATTGCATTTTCAATATTTCAGTCTTCTTAGTATAGTAAGAAATTTCCTCTTTTTATGTACTAACATTAAACTAAGTATTTTTCAATGAAAATAATGCCACCAAGAATAATAACTATAAATGAGAATCTTTTATTATGTAACCTATGTGCACATTCAGACTGAGCTGGAAAGAAGTAAAATTTTATCTGAATTCACTGTCTGTGACTTAAAGGAAGTAATTGACACAGGTTGACTCCACTTAGATAATGAGCTGACCCAGACAGTAAGATTGTCCCAGTGAGAGTAAAAGAATAATGAGAGTAACACTGTATTTTGAGGTGATAGTGAAATTATGCAAAGCATGTGGATATGGAAACTTCTAATTTGATAATTTTTGGTCATTGATGAAGAATGACTATAAACCTTCTACAGACTTGGAAATCTGTTGACAGGGAAAAAATATGAACAAGCAAACTTTTATGAAGAAAAAGTTGAAATAAGTAAAGTACAAAAAGCATAAGTTATGTTTGTAACATTTTGGAAGAGAATAGAGAGTATATGTCCATGCAGGTGAATGCAGCTGTATCAAAATTTATTTCTAGAGCTGTAAATAAAAATGAAGAACCCCAACCCAACGAGTGGTTTGTTAAAAATATTTATGGCCCACAGTACAAGACTGTTGATAGCAGAAGATTTTTGTCTTTGTGGCATTGAAAACAAAAGAGAAAATTTATACATCTTCATACAAAGAGAGTATGATTAATGAATTGATAGGCACAATGCTAGTGAATTGTGCCCTTTGGTGGAACTTTACTCTTGGCTGACAGTGTCTTTTGGAGGCTGTTCCACCTCCAGTGTGCAGGGTGATCTTGGTCATAAGAATAAATCTGAATTGCTCTGACCAGAGACACTTAGTTCTCCTGCAGTTCTATGTTATTCATTTTATGTTTGTGTTTCTACCTCTTATTCCCACCAGGGAACTTTCAGATATATCAATCTGCATCCCTCAGGGAAGCTGCTTTGGCATCTTTTTAGCTAACTTCTCCCAGCTCAGGAGGCTCCCAGATGAGTCTTGCCGTGGGTAAGAAGCTCTTAACAAATAATGTTCACCATAATGCCCATTTCTCTCCCAAGACAGATGGATGTTTGGTTGGTTTCCTCCACATCTGCACCTTCCCAAGCTTCAGAGTCTTTGCAGTTCTTCAGCCTTGAGGGAGAACACATAACCACCTGAAAATAGAACTTCTGGGGAGCTGTTGTTGAGCAACACCGTTACCATCACCATGTTTCTGTCTTCTTGAGCCACCGTGCATTCCATACTGACCCTCCTCTCACTTAAGGGCTTTTCAGGATGACTTGTATTCCCCTTTGCTTGACACACAGTACAGTGATAGGGTGACTTTTGTAACTGCCTGGAAGGATCTTCACTTCCATGGTTGTGCCTGTTTCACTTTGGAGCTGGTGGAATGGGTCTTGAACCTGTCAGTCAGAACAAAAGTCTGTTAAAATACTAGGCTTAGTTACAGGTTTTCATACTTTCCTGACTTCTGGGCTTAAAGGATTCCTCACTAATTATGAATAATGAGGCTTTTTCAGTCACTGACTACAGTTTTGTGTCTCAGTTGGGTAGAGAAGAAGACCTACGTAGTTTGTTAGAGATCTTTTCTGACAGAGATATCCAGTATCAAATCAGATGACTACAACATCTGGATGAAACTTACTGATAAAGGTTTAATAGGTTCCCTGAGTCAGTAAAACTTACTGATCTGTATTTTGGACACGGCATCTCAAGGGAGTTTTGGGAGTAGATCTCTTAAACTCTCAATCTCTTAAACCCTTAAACTCCTCAATCCTCAATTAAAAGCCATTATCTCAGATTGGTAAGTGTGTGGAGAACCTGCCTGTCTGCCAGCAGTTCTGGTCCCCAAAATTAAGTGAAGCTTTAGAGAATGTGTAACAGGAAAGAAAAAAAGTGACCAGGTATTAGCAATGGGAGCTAAGAGGAGAGGATGGCAGGGTTGAGCTAACTAACCTAGAAGAGGAAAGATCTGAGAGTAAATTATATCAGTCTATAGATAACTTTAAGGCAATAATAATGTAAATGAAGGCAGGGAATTATTCAGGGAATTATTGGAAGGTGATGGAATGGGAGATCAAACCGGGAACTTAAAGCAGGAAAAGCTGGAATGGGACTTTCTGAACTACAGGAACATTCAAGCTTTGGAAGAGTTCTCAAGGGGAGAAGGTAGGGCATGATTCAATAATAGATTGTCTAATACACTAACAGAAATTATTTACAACTGGAAATACTCCTGAACAGCCATTTTTAGTCCTGATATCTGTTTTTTTGAGCATTTTCCCAATTTAAACACTGGTAGTATCTCACCTTAGGACCTATCTGTACTGCTGGAGGAATGAGTGCTGACCTCACTGTACTGACAGCTAGATTGTTTACACTGAAACCAGCTTCAAAAGACCTGTCATAGAGTGAAACTTCACTTCTAATGAAGCAGTTTCAAAATCCAAAGTTGGTGCAATGCAGAGGTATGTGTAGATGCCAAGTTAAACTTTATTATGAAAGAAGTAGCTTTGCTTTTGCAGTTATTAGATGAGCTTTTCAGAGAGGTATCATTCTGCAACACTTGCAGTTCAAGCTGAAATAAAGTGCTGTAATTACTGCCATAGACAATTTATTGGAATAAAATATTTTCAGCTATGCTATCGAGCTTTTGAGAATGCGATAATAAATCTGGAACCTCAGTGTGATTAAATGAAAATATACCAAATAACCACAGGGAAATTACATGAGAAAATTACCTTCAGAAAAACATTTATTAGTGGTTTGTGATCTACATTTTCATTCTTAGGAATTGTATTTCTAATAGAGTTAAATTTGCGAGATACCAATAAACTTTTAGTGATACTGACCCAAAATAACTGCAACATGATTGTCATCTCAAAGCTTAGGTGTATTAATTGTATAGAAACATATTCCTGCTACTGAAGGTGTGTCCTCCTAAGAAATAATTTCAAGTCTAATTTTTCATGTGTATGCGCTGTATTTATTATTTCAGTTTGTTGGCAGTAGAATTGTATTCACATTTAGTGTCCTAATACTGGTCTATGTTTGGTATAATACAGCAAGAAATCACAGGCACGTGTTAGCTACATTTCCCCCCTGCTTAGGGGATCAGATTCCTTCATGCTAAAAATAGGCACACATCTGCTTGGAAGTCCATGGTCTACATCTCTTTACAGTTTCTTATATAAAATGAGGATGTGGTGTTTCCTTTCTCTCGTGTGTCTCCCACCACAGCAGCCTTACCAGCCTTGCTGGAGGTGCTCCTGGTTTACAATGCCTACAACAGGGGGTCTGGGTCCATAGGGAAGGGAGAAAGCAGGCAGGGGCTGGGCTTCTTTCCCAATTGAGGATAAGATAAACCAGAAGCAAGCCCACTGAAATCAGTGTACTACACTGAAACTGTGATAGAAATACAATGAGAAACTGTGATATAAATAAAATGTGGATGTATCTTTTCAATTTTATGGGACCCAGGAAATCCCAGCTGTATTGACCACTGTCTGGGAGCTGGTTCTCCAGCTCTGACGTAGATAACTGGGTTGAGCTAAGAGGATATCTCTTGCTGAGGGTACCTACTGACTGCAGCAAAGATTGAACTTGACTGGTACCTTAAAGGTGAGGAAGGCTGAAGGCCACTTTGTTCCTGTTGTTGAGTGATTTCAGCTTTCTCCATGTTCTGTTTCATTATATTCCTTAAAAGATGCCCTTGACCTTCACAATGGCCTAGTGGACTACTCAGCTGAAGCATCAGAAATAGCTTGTTGGTGTTGTAAGCAACATTCAAAGCTGTAAGAAACTAATACAGAACTTTCTAGAATACTTATTACTGAATTTATTGGTACATTGGAGCTCAAAGTGTAATGAAATATCTGAATATGGTGATTAATGAACCTCAGAGGTCAGAGCGGTGGGAGAGTTCATAAACTATTACCATCTTGTAACTCACGGTATAAAATTCAATTGTTTGTGTCCATAAATGTCTCCAACATGTTGTGTGTCAGTGCAACGTCTGGAACTGCAATCACCAATGTAAGACAAAATTTATGGAGCGAACCTGTAAATAACTGTGTAAGTTCTGAAGCGGTGTTGCTGAGTTAATATGTTGTTAATATATAACACTGTGTTATGAAGCAGTAGAGAACCTCACTTGCTGGCTGCACTTAACATAAGGGGACACTTTGCTGTCACTGTATTGGAACAATAGTGGTGATTTTCATTTTTCTCTGCTCTTTTTATTCCTCTAAACACAAAACTGATTACACGACAGGCATGACTTTATTTTCTGCACTTTGTTATCTGAATATGCTTTCAAATAAAGCAAGAGACTGGATCAGTGCTGTTACCTGTAGTTTTGTCTCTGGGTTTTGATCACAAATTTGTATGTTTTCACACCAGGGCTGCTTTTGGTGCCATTTAAGTGCCAGTCATAATCTGCACATGTCTGTAGTAAAATACTTTGCCATGACTGAAGGTAGGGTTAGATTATATCCTAGGAAAAAATTCTTCACTATGATGAGATACTGGACCATGTTTCCCAGAGAAGCTGTGGATGGCCCATCCCTGGAAGTGTTCAAGAGCAGGCTGGATGTGGCTTTGAGCAACCTGGTCTACTAAAAGCTGTCCCTGCCCTTAGTAGAGGGTCTTTAAATCCTTTCCAACCCAAGATTTTCTATGATTCTATGACTTGAGTAGCAGCAAAAAATATGTGAGGACCAATTCAGTGTAACAAGAAGCACTCAAGCCTCTACTTAAGGAGTTTTTGCAACCACTCTGATGAAAATAATTCTCCAAATAAAGAACAAAATACTTTCTCTGCCTCTTTTCCCTTCTGCCCCCCTGACCACAAAAGACAGCTGACAGCTCTGGCCAAGGGATCCTACAAATCAGGGTTTGGTATTTCCCATGGTTCAGGCATCCTGGCTCAGTGCAGTGCTACATGGACAGGTTTTAACATGCTCTTCCCTGAGAATGCACCAAAGTGAGATGGTCTCCTCCTTAATATTAGCTTTGCCATGTTCTCCTTTGAGATGTCTGCAGACAGTTGAAATCTGAGGAGAAGGGTTCATTCTGTTCATCTGACAACAGGCACACAGTGGAAAACCTTGCCAGGCAGTGCTGGTAGCAGGTACAGAGAGATGGGTGGGTGGAGGCACTTCCTCCCAGACTCATCCTTTCCCCTTCAGCACTAACCTGTGCATAAACCTGGCCAACCAGGGCTTGGAAAACACAGGAGATTACATCAGTGCAAAACTGAATGCTGGGTGGAACCTACTGGATATGACAGTGTTTCAACCTCATTTTACTCTGTCCACACAGTGAGCTCAGCTACAGTGGTTGAAGGAACTGTAAGCATAGGGATTGAGCTGGAAAATAGTGCCAGGCTGCTGTCAGAAGTCCTGGCACACCATGTCTGTGTTGTCCGTGCACAGCTCCAGCACCCTGTCTCAGGAAAAATGGTGGAAGAGATCTGGTGAAGGGCAGCAAAACCCTGTTAAAAATGTTTTTCTATACAATTAACATGCGTTCTGTACAATGGCAGGTTAAATGGACTCACCTTGGGAGAGGGGGATTCTGATGGGGTATGTTATGGACCTCAAATAGCATGGAAAGGATGAAAGAAACAGATTTACAATTTTTTTCATGGAACAGGAGTTGGAAGGCCCCAAATGAAACCTCCCAGTATAAAACATCAGGCATGAGGCACAGGAAAGGACACAATTTGCTCTGGCAGAACACCATTAAGTGGTGGGGGAGCACTCATCCTACAGGAGAATTTGTGCCACTGCCTGACTGCTCAGAGATGCTTTGTGATCACAGAAAGGCGAAGGGACAAAGTGACTTTTCTTTAGGAACCACAGGAGCCCTTCCTGGCAGGGTCTGATCCCACAGAGGTGACATAAAACGTGTTACCTGAGAAAGCATTCAAGGAGTGCTGAGCAAACCTGCTTTAATGGCCTCAGAGAGGGATGCTCCTCCCTATATCCTGTGGGTCCAGTGAGCGAGAGCACTGAGCTTTGATTTCACTGATGCAGCTTTAGATCCAGCGACAGGTATTTCAAGCCATGGAAAAAGGTGTTTTGTCTTTCTTTGAAGGTCATGCTTACAAATGGCTTAAAAATAGTTCTCTGGGTGAATCAGGAGTTATTTCTATTAGCTTCTTTCAAAGCCAGAATAAAAAAATGGATTTTTTTTTTTTTTTGCCTTTCTTTCATAGCGGTTACTCTGATATCCGAAAAAGAAACTGGCTTTTTAAAACAAATTATGAGCAAATATTTATTTTTAGATCAGTAGGAAAACTGGGAGATCAGAGGGAGCACCATAACAGATGCACTCTCCATGGAGATTTGGAGATTAGTGAGGAGCTTTCTGCTTATGGTAAGCTTTTCAGGATTTAAAAAAAAAGAGAAGAGATTCTGGTGCATCTAACACCTACATGTGGATGTTAAAACAACCCAAGTTTGCAGTCAGCAATGAAACAGCAGTTTGAATCTCAGTATGAAATACTGATCTCACTGTTGTATTAAACTAAGGCTTGTTCTTGATCTGATTTTGATTTTCAGGAATAAAATACTGTGAACCATGAGTACTTCTATGATGTGGTGCTGGAGAAACCCTAAATCTCACAGAGCCAGTGGTTTGTGTCATTCCAGAGTTTTAAAAACCCCAGCTTGGCTGTAGCTGCAGTCCTCGAAGGTGCAGGGCTGTGGTATGTGGGAATCTGGCTGGGTCAGAAATAGACTCGTAAAATTGTTGTGTAAAAAGAAAACAAGTTTGTGTGAACCCATCTTTACTTTTACTGCCATTTTTCCAGGGGTTCAGAATGTAGAAAGTATGGTGGTGTGGTGAAGGCAAGTTATCTTTTAGGTGCCTGATGTTTAAAACAGATGGATATTTACCTTGTGGAAGGCAGTTCCATTTTAGGGTATTTCAGGGTGGTCAACAAAAATTAAAAAAACTTAGGTTTTGCATTAGATTTTTTTTCTCAGTTCCTTCTCTTTAAACTGTCAAATAGAACAACAGTGAAATCAGAAAGGGGAAATACTCAACTGGACAAAGCTTGAAGTGGGTCACTCACTGATCTCATTCCTCTGAAGCATTATCTTTTATATTTTGACTCTTCTAATTTTGATTTTGCGCTGATGGATAGGGATAACTTTTGATTCCAGCTCTACTGGCTAAAAATAACTTTTCAGAATTTCTTTGTTCTTAAAATATGACTGCCAGTAGGAAAGCTGTGATGGACTTAAAGGCTGCATACTTCCAGTGGGAGTCAAATGTCAGACTTCAGTAAAATTCTGCGCTTTGCCTAAATGCCTCACCTGTATGCCAAGTATAATAATGATGTTTTTGCCATTTTTTATTATGACTTATGAAAGCTTTACTCAAGATTCAGGATGATGAGTAGTGTAGGGTGCACACAGAGCAAGTGGATGATGAAGGTTCAAGTGCCCCTTCCCTCTCACTGAGAAAAAGGATTTTAATAAGGGTCCGCTTTATTTCAAAGAATCTTGGTCACATGCTTGTACAGTTAATTTCTCTATTTTTCTCTGGTCCACTTGTTATTTAACTGTTTAGCCAAAGTGAGTTGCCCTTTTGAAGAGACTGAGAAGTAGAAATTGAGACTCATATCCATATTTTTCCAATAAATATTCTTATTTTCTCCTCATCAGACTAAAGATGACCTTCATGGAACAAGAGCTCTTGCCTGAGGAATTAAACTGTAACCTTGAAAGCTCTACCCCAAAACCATACTTAAACTTTTTTCATATGAATGTGATCTCAGTGACCAGTATGTTAAACTATGAAATCAGTCTTTGTTGGATTTATTTCCTAGGACAGTTCTTCATTACCATGGTGAAAGAAAAGTCTTTTAGCAAGGGATTCATTCCTTTAAATAGAGATGAATCTTGCAATACTTAGAATTTCTCCTGGAATAATTGTGTGGGTTTTGAAATTCCTTAGTGGAATGCCTGGAAAGGTGCTTAGGGTTTTGTATGAATCAATAACCACAGGATGTAGTTTTATGCCTTTCTCAGGAACCCACAAGAACTTCTACTATATGAAGAAGAAAATCAGCAGAAAAAGTAAAGAAGAACAAAGAGGAAAAAAAGAAGAAAATGATATTCTAGCTGAAAGCAGTTTGCTGCTCTGTCCATGTGTACAGTAAGGTAGATCTGATGATAATGAAAAAAAGGAAATATTTTAAAGTATTGTTGATGATTATTGAAAGGAAGTGTAATAAAGGCTAAAGACATCATGAATGACTCAGAGATAAAACAGCCAGCTTAAATGACAGAGTTTGCTCTCATTTGAAGCTTTGAAGTTTTCTATTCCTGCTCCCTTCTCATCCAATGCATAACCTTCCAGAGGTGTGAAATACGCACTGGGTTTAGTCATGTGGAGTTTTGCGTAGAAAATAGTAGATATTAGTGCTCTAATGAATCACAGTTGTCTTTGAGCAGATAGCAAGCCACGTCACGTTTGAAAAGAGAGTGAGAGAAGGATGATGCCAACTTCCATGGAGTGTTGAACCATGGAAAAAAGAGTGGAATGCAGTTGCTTATCCTCTGGTTCTTATCCTCCAGGTTCTCCCTCTTCATGACCTGGACTGAGGTACCAGTGCATGTGCAGGAGCTGCACACTCACCTTTTCTACTGATGTACCACTGCTGTGGCATTACATGAACAGGGAAATCTCAGAGTCTAGGACATGTGATTCCAAGCTTAACACTGGATATACTTTGACTGAACTCTGCTGAGCAGAAGTAGAGGTATGCCAAGCTGGCTTTACATCTGTTTTGCTCTTCCCTTGTGCACAGCTGGAAGAGTGGGACAGCTTCATGGCATAGCAAACCTCTTCCAAGGTCAAAATGACTCTCAAAGACAGGCAAGCAAAATCTGCAGCACAGTAATATTCTGGCTGTACTCCATCACCTCCTTTCTTTTTATCTCCATCTCATCAGAGAACTTCCTTTATTCCAAAGGTTCCTCTCAGTTTCAACATCAATTTGACTTGCTTATGTTGCTAGATTGGGCCATAGTGCATTGGCTATGCTGTTAGGTAACTGTGCAGTTTCCTATAACTCATTTCTCTTCCATCTGTACAAAGAGATTGGGTTGAGACAAACAACCCTCCAGGGATGATGCTGGAATTAATACCAGAAAAGGCTGTATGGCACCAGGGCATGGTATAGCAGAGTAAAAGTCACGTTGAGTATTGTAAACTTCTCACACTTTTGCTGCTAGAGCCTGTGGTTTCCAGAGCTTTTGCTTCAAGATTTGCAGGAACAGAAGGAAGAAATCAACCTTGCAGTGCTATTTACAGAAAAGCTGTGTCTCACCAAAGAATGACAGCAAGGGAAAGGTTTTCACCTGAATGGCTGAGTAGAAAGAGACGTCATCAAGTAACAGATTTGTTTCCACACAGGTAGGCATATAGGGACCTACATTAAGCACTGTCACAGCCCTTCTGGGAATATATCCTCAGTCTGCTACATTTATTGCTGGTAACATCAGTGACAGGGACACTTTCAGGGATGCATTAAGCTCTGTTATTTGAAACATGCATACACCATTCTGTGGAAATACAATGGGCATGTGACTGGGGTTAAGCCTTTTGAAGAAAAAGGGTTTAGTGGACAGCTGAGGAATCATTTAGGTTTGGTGTGGGGAGTGCTTTCGTTGAGATAAGAAGAGAAGCCATAAATTCTTACAGTCAAGTCATTCTCACATGACCTTTTCAGAAGGTTTTGCTTTGTTCTTCTCCAGCTCCACTTTCATTTTTCCTGTCTCTGGAAAATTCTCCCAGTTCTCATTTTTTGCAACATTTCATTCATTTTCTTATTCCCTGATCAGACACAAACCAGGATAATGTTTTTATTGCATTATAGTCTCATTTTTGAAATGTTGCTGTCAGCCTGGTTTTTCTAAATAGCTTATGTGCTTTGCTTAAATATTGCAAGCCTGTTTATGTCAGTAAGTAGAATTTTTCTGGCTTGGGTAAATGCTGAAAGTTATACCAATGGGAAAAAAATGATTCAGACAAATAAAAAGTGACAGTAGATATCTTATGAAGAGCTGTTTATTTGGATTTTAGTCTTGAAGGCTTCCAAAAAGAAAAAATAAATAGGAAGGGCAATTCATCTTTAAAGAGATCAGTTTATTATGTTTGTTTACCTCCATGTAAAGTTCCTTTGCTTATTAAAGGATGACAACTGGATGAAAAGGAAGTTGTGGGGCAGCTAGGGAAGGACAGGGTTTTCTTCTCTTTCCATACAGCAAACGAGCCTGGTGCTTCAATGAGGTCAAGTTCAGCAGAAGTTAGGAATAATGTGACACCTCTGACAGATCTGTGTTAGTAATAGGCTTCCTTGGCAAAACAGTGTTTCTAGAAGGGAAAAATCTAGAGTCTCAAGCCTATGAAAGGGCTAAAGAATGGAAAGTTATTGTCCAGAGAAAAATCCCTTTGCTAGTCACAAATTTACTTCTTTCCTCCTCTGCTGCTAACAGGGACCAGGTGTATACCAGTAGCAAAGGAAGCATAAATAAACTTTGAGGAATATCACAGTGAAGACTGTGTTCATTCAAATATTGACACTAGAGGTAATGCCAACTAAATGGGATCAAAAGCTGAGTTGAAATTGCTACATTTAGTGTGCATATGGTTACTAACATTAGCTCCTTTAGGATGTTGCCCTACTTTTTCTAGAAATTTGGGGTAAAATCAAAATGAAGAGACAGCAGTTCCCAGTAGATGTTTCCAAGGTCTCCCTGAACATGCCGTTTCTGCTTTGGGAGGTTTTGCTGCAATACTCACAAAGCCAGAAGAAGTCTCCAGTGCTTTTGGGGCTGCATATCAGCTCCTTCCAGAGCTGGATCCACACTGATAGAGGAGACTGTGGGCACATGTCCTGGGTACAGCCAACCTTCATCAGCCAGTCTGACCCACCTCCTTTTCTGATGTGGGGAGACACCAAGACACACTAGCAGGTTAAGCAGTGGCAGCTCCTTACTTTAATACTGGGTGGCAACAAGCAGTTTTTTCCAGGAACAGCTGAGTGTGATCATTTTTCCTCCATCCTGGAACAAAGTCACTATAATTACTTTGTCCTATTACTGAATCTTGCAGATATTTCAAATGAGACTACATTTGCAGTATACAAATAGAGAACATAAATAATAAATAAAATAAATAATAAAAGCTAGGATAATCTGTTTTAAGTACTTCTCTTGATTAAGAGTTGAAACAAATGATGGAGGGAAGGGTTGGACTCTCCATTCCTTGATGTCTTTAATTCAAACCTTTGTGCATTTAAGGAAAATAGTTTAGTTTTAGGTGGTCCTGTGAGGGGGCAAGGAGTTGGGCTTGATGATCCTTATGGGTTGATCCAATTCAATATTCGATGAAAATTTGGTTTAATGGCTACATATCTGGAAATTTGGGTCTATTATACAGGAGTAAAGTGGTGAAGCACAATGATGGTGACTCAGGCCAAAGTCCTGACTGTGGTCCTCACCTTAACCTCATGAGCTTTTGCAGATGGGATGTTGAAGGACAGATGAAGACAGCTGACTGTCTCTTGGAGGACAACTGACTGCAGTTTACACAAAATGAGATGAATTTCGCACATAAGTTTTACCCAAAACCAGTTTCTCATTATGAGCTCAGTCTTTTCAAGCCACTCAGTCTTTCTTATTTTATTTTGATCATTTAGTGGTGTCAGAAGAATATAAGGGCACATCGAACAGTCATCGAATTTTTCTGGCACAGCCTTTGGCAAAGAAAAATCCTGTGGGTTTTTTTCTGCAAGTTGTATGACCAAGTGAGAATATGGCTCTGCTGTGTGGTGGTGATGTGACCTGGGAAGGTGACAGAGCACTGCCTGGGTACAGACTGTTCCTGCCCAAAAATGTGTTGACAGGGTATTGCACCTGAGGGAATGAGATTCCTTATGGTATCAAGTCCCTTGTGCTTTATATTCAGCTTTTAAAATTCCAGGGGTAACCTTCAAATGCCATATGTGTGGGAATTTTTATATGGAGAAAACCTGGTTTTGCTATAGGGCATCAAGAAGGGAAATAATGGCTTTTAAATGCCTTTTGCCAGAAGAAATGAGAAAGCCCAAAGGTTTTGGAAACTGGGGATTGTGATTACGAGCAGAAGAGGTTTGCTGCCTGTAACTCAGCATCTCAGAAAAAACTTTTAAAAACCCCTGGAAATTATTTAGTCAGGAAAAGCCTCTTAGAAACAGCAACAATAAAACTAATGATACAAATACAGAAATGTAATTAGCTGGAAAATATAAATGCATATGGATCAGGCCAACTGAATGGAATATAACCTAGCATGCAGCAGGAATGAGATAAAGACATTCCTGAGGCCATGCACATTATTTTAGAAAGACAGGGAGGCAGAGAATTTACCACAAAGCTTAAGAGAAGACAAGGGAATAGCATTTTTCAAAGAGTGAGTGTGATGATGCTTTTGCCTGTAGGAAATGCAACAAATTAAAAGGAAAATAACCAAGGGCAAGATCTTGGATCCTATTTTTTTCTGGTGTGTAATACCTGGTTCCTGAAACAAAAGTGTTGATGGATAGACACTGTTCAAAATATTGAGGGTTTTTTCCCCAATTGTTTTCTGCCACTGAGCTTAATAAATCACCATTGTTCATCACCACTTCTTTTGTGCACAGTTCTTGAAATTAACCTGTTGATGTGACAATCCAACAGCCAATGTATCCATACAGCTTTCAGCTCCAGTTTTAGTCATGCAGCAGTGGCAAATGTGCAGTTTGTCTAGAATGTCAGACTGCTGTAAATACTTATTTTCAGTAATTCCCATTCTCACAAAGGATCTAAGCTTTCTGTCTAAAGCTGAATCCTGGAAAGCAACAACTGATCACAGAGGCCAAGCCTCCCTAACCTAAGACCTTCCATTTAGCTTGGAGTAAATCTTGGGTGTGTAAGACACAAAGAACAGGAACTATTTGATGACTTCTTGAATTTATATTCAGTAGTAGTCAAGATGACCTCTACCAGGCAGTTTGAATATGAACACTTTACCCAATAATAATTGAGAAGTACAATAAATGAGATAATTCTATGCTATAACTGTGTGATGTTCACAGCTGGCACAGCTGTTGGACTGCCTTGTATGAGAGGATAGGCAGGCAATTTAAGGGAAAGAGATTTGTCAGGTCTGAGATAAAAGTAGATAGTAACTGAAATATGGCAATGCTTTAGGACTGAAAAAAACCCCAACTCTTTGAGTTTGGTGGAGGTTGGAAAGACAACTTGTAAAATCCTCTGAAATCAACCCAATTTCTGGTGCCAGGCACTCATTGCATTGTCAGAGGAAGGTGAATGGTTTTCATCTGTAACCTCAAATTCCAGAAAATAGGTACTTTTTAACCTCCATATTTAGCATTAGAAAGGAAGACAGCCTCTGACTGAATTATGCTTTTAGTAGGAACCTGGCAAGGCCAACTAAAAAGGAAAAAGGAAAGAAAATAAAAGAACTAATTCTTTCAAGTTGCTGAACATCACTTTGTTTCCTTTTCCTTTGTGTGGGTAGTATTCCCTTTAGAAATTCCCAGAGGGCATGTGACTTGAAGACACACACTCTGCTGTTTTGTTGCAAGCTAATATATGGGATACACCCAGACTGAACCAGCAATGGGATAAAAGGAAATTTTCCATTCCATTACCCTTTATCCTGGCTCTCTAAAAGGTAGAACTGTTGACAATGTGCCAAACGTAGCACATAATGAACCGTATGAATCACAGTCATTGTTCCTTGGGGGTAAAGGCACAGTACAAAGGTTATTGTATATATTAACCACTTGAGTGATTCAGGTCTGAATTAGGAAGGAAAAGATCCTGAATGGTCACTTGGATGTGTCTCTTTTCATATATGTATTAAAGAGTTCACTGATCCTTCACACACTGAAGGTGCTCCACAGGTGATGGATCCACTTCCATCCTCAGGAAAGCAACGAGGATCGAGCATCAGATCTCAACAGGAGCAAAGAGGAAATCAGAGGAACACAGGAGCAGAACTTTGCCATGGCCATCTCCAAAGCTGACTCTGTTGAAAATGGCTAAATAGCTGCATGTAGCCTGTACATTAACCCACACTGACACTTTATTTAATTGTCCCTTCTGTTGATTGTGACATGAAGTTTGGAGCTCTGTTTTCCTTACCTGCATGCCAATGGATTATCTGCAAGACATCTCAGAACACTCTAGTCCTGAAAGGCGCTGTGTGTACTGCATCAGTTGGAATTAAATTCTATATTTATTATAATTTTTTTAATATATCATACTTTGTTGATATCAATTGGCTGACCTTGATGCAATTAAAACTGGAACCTCAGAAATGTGGTAGAATTTCCTTGGCTTTTTCTAAATGAAAAGTTGACCCCATACATTGAATCTTGGTTTTTTTCATTAGTTTTCATTTTTTCTAAAATAGAAAGCAACACTTACGAAAGCCTTTGTGCTTTTTTCTTTTTCCTTTAATAGCTACTAAAATTTTTCCATTGGAAATAAAAATAGAAAAAGCTTTGCCTAATAATGTAAAAATTGTTTCCTGTTCCACACAAAGACTTATTGTTGCAGATATATATTTTATATATGTATGCAGTGCCTCATATAGGCATTGTGAATAATCACAGAAGACATGGAAGGAAAATAACAGACTTCTGGCACACAGTGCCCAATTTTTATGAGCAGGAAAGCTCCATCTGTACTAGAATTAAATAGTGTCAGGGTCCATTCTCTGCTGCAGAAGTCAACTGGCACAATCTGAACATCTCTACAGAATTAAAAAAAGGTATTAAAACATAAAATCTACATAGATTGCGGACTAATTTAGCTTGGAAGAGGAAGATGACCTCTGGAGATCAGGTAATCCAAATCCACTCTCAAATAGGGCTATCTTCAAGATCACTTGGGTTTCAGAGGACAATTCCATGTCCTACTGAGTTTGAGTATCTCCAAAGATGGCAGTTCCACGACTCTTCTGGGCAACCTCTTTGGATATTTGACTACCCTTACAGTGAAATCATTTTTACCTTGTATCTCACAAAAATTTCCTTTGTAGTGTTTTGTGGCCCTTGTCACTTGTCCTCCTATTTTGCTCATCTGGAAAAAACTCTGGCTTTATCTGTATTCTCTAATCCAAGTTGTACTGTGGAAGTCTCCTATGAGACCTACCACGTGGCTTTCTTTTTAATAGTCTGAATAAATCCCACTTCCTCATTCTGCCTATGTCATGTAGTTCTCCAGCCCCTCACCATCTCAGTGACCTTTACTGGAATCCCCTCAGTTTGGCAATGTCCTTATTGTACTGGGAGGGAACGTTTGTAATTGGACACTACAAGACAAAATTTGGACCAAATGCATCACATTTTTATCCCTCGTTGTGACTAGAAGCCTGAGCCCATCTTATAGGCCACAGTTAGTTATGTGTGCAGCCATGTAACTCTCATGATACAAGTGGTTCAGGCAATGGGCCACTACAGAGAAAAAAATGGGGAAATACTTAAATATTTTTCAGTCAGAGTTTGGGTCATTGCACAATGTCAGCAAGTTTGATCCAAGGTTATGAAAAGCATGCACAGTTTTTTCATGTGAACAGAAAACCTGTGAAATTTAGCTAGGGGATGATCTATATGAAAACCAATAAGTAAATAAATAAAACAATAGGGAAAAAATAATATAACTAATAAAACCATAAACCCCATAGGTAAATAGGTAAAATTTGCTCTGGTTTATCACTTGTGCAGCTCTACATATTGAGGCACAAAGAAAATATTGTGCTAGTGAATAAAAAAAGCAACAATCTAGGAAGAAGATTAGTCTTTGGAGACTAAATAATATGGAATAAAAGGAAAAGTTGGCAGCTAGGTAAACAATAGAAACAAAGGAATGAAGGTAATAAGATAGATTCCCTCTTGATGTGGGGCCATTTTCAAGGTGGAATCATGGGTAAGGATACTCTCAGGGGACAAGTAAGGTTTTCTGCCCTAAATTCTTCTTTTTGTAAACACTTAGCATAAAATATTGTTGACTGATTTACCAGTCACCTTCACACTTCACTACTTGAGAACGTTTTGTTTGTGCTTAACAAAGGCAAAGAGCTCTCTGCAGTTTGGGCTGCCTGTTTTAAATGTAAATATGAAGACATATGTTTGCTTTTGTTTTCGACCTTTCTTGGTGACTCCTGCAACTGATGAATCTGAAATGACAAGAGCCTTTCTTCCCAGCTGATATTTCTGCTAAAACTTTGGCTAATTGTAAAACATGAAGGAAAACAGAGGAGCTGGCTGTAAAATTGCTGTACTCCATAACCTCAGTATGGGCCATTGACGTCAAAACAGGATGATCAATTCCTGAAACAAAGATTTAAAGACCCACTAGAGAAGAATCTCAATTTTTAAGAGAGCCGAAAGCTATTTCTTACTAACTCAGGACTGTTCTATATATACCAGGAGGAGAGTGCATATCTTGATTAGAAATTCATATTTATACATAATGTATAGCAGAAAAATGCGGATTTTAGGATCCTTTGGAGATCCCGGAGAATTTAGTCATCACAGAAAGCTGTGCTGAGCAATCTCATTGAACCAGCTTCTCATTTGCAACCACCCTTATTACTGGAGACAGTGTGATTTGGTGTGCTGAAAACACATGCTCTGTATAAATTTTTCCCTCTATATCAATTTACTAACACTGACACTGGTAAATGCAGAATGCAGAGCACTATATCAGGAGAGGATCCCATTTTTGAAGGGTGTGCATTTCAGCAAGTGTCTCAGCTGGAAGGGGAGTCTGGGCTGTGTTTCCCTGCTTAGCCCCATGACCTCCTGTCCCATGCAAATAGCAGATCCAGGATTGTAACCACTGCAAAATCCTTCCACCCTTACCATGATGCAAAGTGAGACTGACTTATAAAACTTCAAATGTTTCAAATATGACCCTCTTTGGATGCTCTTCTCCACTGTTAAACAGACGAGATGGGAACCAGTTCACCTGACTTAGGGACGAACTCAGGGAATTCACCACACTGAATTTTGCATAGGGAAATCATCTCCATGTTCTCACTCTTGCTTGGGTGTTTGCATGTATGGAGCTACATCAGAGATTAACTTCAAATCAGTCATGGCACAGCTTCCTGAGAAGAGAATGCATCCCAGGCCTTGAGAACTTCTGTTCCCCACAGACAGAAGTTTTCAGCTACAGTTGCTATTGATATCCCAGTAAAAGTCCTCACCTTTATTCACAAATGTTCAAAGAAAATTGATGGGGTCTTTGCAAAACAGTTTGAGGTGAAAACAAAGGCAATGACATGAAACAGGCAAAACAGGAAGTACCAAAGCTTAAATAGTATAAAAATGGCCTAAATATTTTAGAGCTGCTGCAATTTTTTTTGTAGGTATTAATGTGGAAAGGGTGTCAGGAAACTGATTTTCAACATTGCAGCTGTTATAAACTGTGGTCCAGGCAATATCTTCTGACCACTGCTTAGTGCTGCTTTTGCAGAGATGAGAGACTGTAGGTATTCCAAAATGGGCTTAATGGACTATTTGTGCCTGCAAAGAGATGCCTTTTGCATGAGGCTGATTATGAGTGTTTCAAAGATGAAGGAAACAAGAGCAAAGAGGAAGGGAAAGTGAAACAAAACCCAGGAAATGGGTTAACCTTCCTCTGAAAGGCCAAAAATGCCACAGTGCCCAAGGCTTCTAAAATAAACAGTTACTTCTGAAAAATACATTTCTGTCTCAGGAGCCACAGGAGTGGCATGAGAATTTTCCATGAAAGAAAATAAAGGAATAGAAATTTGAGGGTTTTCCTAATTAATGTGATCCCAGTGAAAGGCTGAGATTCTGACATGGGTTGTTAATGCTACAGCATTAAATATGCTTACAAGAGGAAACATGATGAGGGTATGCAGAGCAATGACTGATTTAGGGGTAGCAAAAGAGAAATCTACAGCACAAGGCCAACAAGAAATCAAGTAGTGGAAAATTTTACACCCTGGAATAGGGTATTCTTTTTTTTCAGATGATTTATGGTCTGTGGAATTCCTGCTCTCAGCAGTACTATGTGGACCATAGTGACCTTCAAAGAGGGAGTGAGTGATTGCAAGGATAACAAGAATGGCAAGAGAAATTTTAGTAAATAAGAACATAAAACCCCTTACATTTGTTAGGAGGTTTGAATCTTGTCTTCCAGATATTTAGTTCATACCTGGTGGGCATTCTCTCCTTCTTGGTGGTGTTAAGAAGTCCCTCCCATATGAAAAAGTGGTGGCATGTGGTGGTTTTGGCAGGACTTGTCAAGGAATTTCACCTCACTCGTGGAAATCCAGACCTTGGATTCATCTTACCTCTTGTGGAGCAAAAATCAAAGCACAAACCTTGTGTCTTTGGTTTCTCTGGGTAGTTGGTGGAGAGGTAAGGATGGGATAATCTGCCACACATCAGCGTGACAGTGACACAATCCCCTGGCACAGCCCTGCTGGCTTTCAGAACATCAGGCACATGCATCAAAAATGGGCAGGCTGAATTTGAAATTAATGCCAGGTTAATCATTCAGAGAGGTGGTCTTGTTGTGTGTTTTATCCACATGCACTGGCAACTGCTTTCATTCCAGGGCAGTGGGAATAGATGTGCACAGAGCAAGGAAATGTGTTGTCATGGCTCTCTGCTAATGAAGCAAACCACTTTACTTCACATGACTGTCCCCCAAAGACAGAAAATACATGCACACTTATTTTCTTTATTTGACAAATCTTTAATTAAAAAATCAGTCTTTTCTTTATTATAAAATTTCACAGGCTGATAAATCTCAGTAGGTTATAGAGAGAATATTTTTTTCATGAACCTAATATAAAAGTTAAAATAAATAACAGCATTCATCAGATTATCTCTCCCCCCTCCCACTATGTTACCTATTACAAAAACCCCTATAGTCATCAATTTTTGTTTAAAAATCATAAATGTATATTGCAGCCTTTTATGACTTGAAGGGATGATATTAATATTTGATGATTTATTAATCATTTTCTGTGACTCTGACTGGCAGGAGTGGAAAATGCAGCAGGCTTGGATCTAAACACATACATGGAATTTTAATGTTCTAAACTCAGCAAAACAACAACCTGCAGGGGAACACATAGCAAATTTGATGATTATAACACTGTACTTTTAAAAAGAAAAATCCAAGTATCAATTAGCATGAAGAGATTAAATTGACTACACAGTAAAGCTTGCAGTTTTACATACAGATTTTGCACTGGAGAGCTGCTAACATTGTGCTGGTGTGTTGTGCTGCCTATGAAGTGTGGGCATGCCTATGGATCAGGATGCTCCAGCTGAACACTCCATTCACACGGGACTGGCACAAAGAGACTTTGACTAAAGGTGCAACACTGTAACCTGGACAGTTTAATAGAACTGCATTAAATGACGTGATCACTACTTAACTCAACCATGCACAGACATGCGGGGGTACTTAAAAAAGCCCAAAGTTTGTTTACAAAGCAGCTGCTTCCCTGGAAAGAAGTGTACAAGCAGTGAAATGAAATCTCATATGAAAAATGAATATACAGTATCTACATCGCCTTATGTTCCTCATTTAATTATGAACAGTTTATCACTCATATCTAATTAATAGAACAGAGCCTAAAGTCTGGGATTTTGTGTCTATTTTGCATAGTCCATTTAATACCCGGTAGTATCTCGCTTGCATGATTAGTGTCTAGGAGAAACGGTTAAATAAATACACAGTCATTTACACAATGTCACAGTTTATTTAAAGCATTTTGAAGCTGAAATGATGAAAAGAGGACTGGGTAAATTACTTGGCAAACTGCACTTAATTTATTACTACACTGAGCAAGTATATTGCACTGTCTGAAATAGTCACTGTTAAATTACCAACTTTTAGATGCTGTCTAGGTAATTTTCTGTGATTTCACCCCACTCCCCACCAAGTTAATAAACATACAGCTTTAAGTCTGGATTGTAATGGAGGCCCTACCGAAAATAGTTAATTGTTGTCACTCCATTGGGATCAGCAATGAAATAGCAATAATGCACCTCTTCTAGGTAGACACTTTGTTGCTGATTCCCCTGTAGGTGCATTTGTCAAAACATTCTCAGACTGTTCTCTCAGCTTGTTCTGAAGCCCCCTGGTGCTCATAAAAATATTCTACTTGTTTCTAGGTTTCAGGAAGGTGTCAGGATGTGCCCTACCTGATCTTTGTAGTTTTCCTGTTATTCCCTGGGAATAAGTTTGCTGGATATTTGGCTGTACCCATTGTTCTGTCTGTTGGCTGTCATCCTCAGAGGAGATGTGCTCTAAAAGAAATCCCTTCAGAATCACACTCACCTCACCTTACCTCTGCAATGTTATCTATGCATGAACTAGAGCATCTAATAGTCCATCCATGCATCAACCAGAGCTCCCAAGCTTCCTTACTCATCAGCAGAAAGAAGTAGGTACTTTTAGGCATGATCCATTTCTCCTATTTTCTTCCACCTTTATTATGACACAATAGGTTGTGCCCAGGAAGTGCCTGCTTATGTCTTTTGGCCACACATGGACTGTAGAAATGTCCTTATTTTGGTCAGGAAAATCTCAGGCTTTTGTGTTGGAGGGTTGTTTCATATTTATACCCTTGGGCTGAAAGTTTCAAAAGCAGTCATCACTTACTTGTCAGCACTGATCAAGGTCAGACAAAGTTTAACTGCAGAAGCCAGTGAGGTTGTTTAGCTCAAACATACTAAAAAGCCTGATTTAAATACTTTTCAGGAATCTGCTACCTTAAAATTGCACAGAAGTTCCTAACCACACGATTTGCTGCAGGATGGATTTGTCTTAGCTAAGAAAACACAGTTGGATAGAAGATTCTAACAAGAAAATAGAATGAAATTGAGTTTTCTCTTTTTTTTTGTCAGTTAATCATAATTCAAAGAATCAACATTATGGTGTGCAGGTGGTTTGGCTGAACACATGGATACATTTCAAGCTCTTCCACGTTTCAAAATGTTGAGTATTTCGTAACTAGAAGTACTGTATACTTAAGAAGTGTAAGACAAATCTTACATATTTAATCTTTTGTTGTTAATGAGACTGAAGTTTTGACTTAACTGAGATGGTGCTCAATTTCAAACATGAAATTGAGTTTTGAGTTCAGAAGGTAACTTCGTGTAATAAATGCAAACTGTCTCCCTTCCTATTTTATGTCCTGAAATTTAAAAACAAGAAGGAAAGGTCAAAATGAAACAGCTCAAAAAGTATGGCATTATCTCCTCTTTGTCCTGAAAACACCATTAATAACTGAATGGATCTTGGGAAAAATTTGGACTCAAAATATAAGATTGATGGAAGTGATATTACCCTGAGGATTGTTCTAGCATTTTTCCTTGTATTACTGTTCAAGCTATCTACCTCTGTATAAAAGGCTAAAGTCACTTATATTTCAGTCAAGTCATGCCAATGATTTTGGAAATAGCCTACTCTTGTCCCTCTGCACAGCTGATGCAAAACCCTGCTGCAGTCAAAGGGAGCATTTCCAACAGCTCCAGGAGGCTGTGGAGGAATCCTCAGTGCAAGCAAGTGAAATGAAGAGTGAGCAGAGTGGGAGCCTCCATCCAAAAGGACTCAAGTCTTAAAAGCTATCCTGTAACTAATCCTCTCATAAGCTTCCACAGGACTCAAAACATTTGATGTTTGTACAGTCATGGCATGAAAGCGTGCAAAGAGCCTCACAAACAGCTGTTAGGCCAACACTAGACACACTGCCCCTACAAGAGCATAATCTAAAGGATTTTACTAAAATGCTGGACAATTTAATGCTCAGTGGTAACTATTAACAGGAAAAGCTGGAGCACAGAAACAGAAAATGAGGAGTTTTCTGTTTGAACGGTGCACGAGACATCAGCCATTCCTATCCATGTGCTGAGAAAGCAGAACTCTTTGCTGATTCATACAGTAAATTTTCATCCTCACAGAGCATGAACTAAACTCTGGGTCATGAGCTAGTAAAATTTATCATTTGATTACAAACAGCTCTTTAAATATATATATATACACCTATAAAATAAATTAATCATTTATTTACATTTGGCAATAAAACATGAGGTTGCTCATCCATTATTTATCCCTGCAGTGGAAAACAAGAATAGGGATGCAAAATTTCACTGAAACTTTTCTTGCTAGTGCTGTACAACATTTTTTTCTGAAGTAAAATCCCTAGTGTCCCTCCTTCCTTAAATTTTGATCCAGAGAAATCAGAAAAACTTCTGCACAGATGGGAAAACACATGGCATTCCTTGCCCAGGCCTTCCTTCAAGCAGAGAAGAAATAGCATCTTGCTCCTTTATTTTTGCTATATTTTGTTACTGTTGTTGTTGTTGAGCATAGTCTAATTCCACCTGCCACAAGAGAAAACCTAAGGCAATTATGAAAGTAAGAGAGAGATGTGAGGGCTGAATCTCTGTTTGGTTTTTGGCACAATAAATCTATTGCAAATCTGTTAAATTTTACTGGCACTTTTTCATTATTTCTTCTACCTAAATCTGTGTGTCCTCTTCCACCTCCCCAGACCTGTAGCTGCCTTGGTTCAATCTTTGGGTTCTTTTGTTTCAAGAGATCCCAGACAGCAGAGCCCTGCGAGCTCTGCAGCACAACTAATGGTTCAGCACAACCCCCTTTCTTGTCCTTGGAAAATGATACTTTATTAACACTGGCTTTTCTTACAAATGGCTTGAAAAGCTGGATTTTACAGTTGGTTTTGACTATTTAGTAATTACTGTTATTAATTATATTCCTAAATCCTGAAATAGATGGATTTATAAATTATTCATTTTGGTGTGTCTGAAATGGGATGAAGCATTTTAATGTTTTTCGCCTCAAAATACTGTTTCAGTTTGTTGAACTTACTCAAATTCTTTCAGTTCTTGTCCTTGGGATATTAAACTATATTTCCCTGTCATGGCACATTGCCTCCTCTTAGGCCTTGTGGTTTCAGTATCCTGACTGGCTCGAAGCTGGGCTTCCTCTTCCTCAATGCCAACAGAATTCCCCCAGGATTCAATGCTTCCCCTTCTTAAGGGAGACTTATAGATCCCCCACCTTGCCCCCCCGTTGAAATGTGCCATTTGGCTGTAGAGCCAGACTAACATATGGTGGAGAAATAGACCTTTGCACAAAAACTCTTCATCATACCAAAAAATACCAGCAAATGGGGTTTAACGCTGAGCTGATGTTGAGGAGTCAGTTTATTGTGTGTGATTTGGGGAATCTTACCAGCTCTGCTCGTGATTAACAGCCCCAAGGGCAGCAGAAACTCCACCGCTGCCTTGAGAATTTGATAACAGCTCAACCAAGGAGTCTCCCTACCTGTGGCTACTCTATTGTTTGACATTTGTTTCAAATTTACATAGAGAAAACTTGATAGGATATGTTGCTGAGTGCAATGTGATCACAGAAAGGCTTGGGTTGGAGGGGCCAGGATGGTAAACCTATCATACATGAAAAACCTAACTCTCAACACTTCTTTGAGCAAACAATTGTCCTTGACCGCTTGCAAATACACACACAAGGTGTTTACACACCTCTCTCAGGACAACAGGTATCCACACCGCCAGCAGATAAATAATTGTATCCTTCTATCCAGAAAGGGTACCAAAGCAAACCTGCTTTGTCCAGGACAACATTGTGTCAGAGTTAAGCAGAGCATCCACTTGCTTACAGCCGTGCAAAAGCTTACACACAAAGGTAACACCATGGGCAATGTGCTGAAGCAGAGAGACGTGCACTACTGAGGAGGACATGAATATCTTTCAAAGAGACATAATCCATGACAGGATGGAATAATTCAGTGTACTTAGCACAGCTCCTTACAACTCCTTCAAGAAGCTGCTCATGCAGATTAACACTCTAACAATTTCCTCTTATTCTGTTGCTATCTACTGTATCTCCCTTCACCTCCTCAATACACTTTTCACTGTGTTATCTTGCATTTCACGCTTTATCACTGCTCTGGCTACATCAAGGAATTATATTTCTAGCAATGTCAATCTGTCAGCTACTAAGATGACATAAAAAGAAATTTCTGATATGCCCTTATCTAAAGCCTCCAATCTAATTCCTCACACACTCTAGAAATTCTGAATTCTTTTGTTCTTATTGATCCCAGAGAAATTAATGGTACCTGGACATAATTATCCAAGAGCAATACACCACATCACAAGTTTTCTCTCTGCCATTCCTGACAGCCTTGTGGATGCATTTATTGTGGTGTTAAGTTTCCCAGATCCCTGTGATCTGCACAGTTCCCTAATTTTTCAAGGATTTTTGTTTATAAAGCTAATTATAAATTAGATGCCAATAACAATATATTCTTGGTAGATGCCTTTGGTGTAGAAATAGTTTGTCTCTTCTGCCAACTTTATCTAATTAGAAAGTAAGATCCTATTTTGCTTTGCTCTGCTTAAACTTTATCAAGATTTAGTCACAGGGAAAAATCATTCTATTTCCTGGCTTACTCAGCTGAAAGGTGCTCAGTGACTTGACAGTCTTTGTTCTGCTCTTATTTACATGGTTTTCAGTTTCTGACAACAAGCATTCAGGTACAGTTGTTCCCAAACTTCAAAACAGAAGCACAAACCGTATTAGGGCACAGTTTTACACCAAATCCCAAATAGTGCAGTGAGTGAAACAAAATCCCCAGATCCAGGCTGTTTCCACTTTATAATGACCTAAATGACAGTATGGATATGATTCATTTCTCAGATAAGCAACTCTGTCATTTTAAGTTCTAATCCAAAGATTATGGCTCAAGATGAGTGCTCTCAAATCATCAGTGAGATCTCTGAAATAGTTCTGTATGACCTGAGACATGCCAGGGCAGTTCAGACCACCTGTAGAACAGAGGGGAGAAGGGCAATGTGCTGCCTAAATATTAAAAAAACTTTGTTTGTAGAGGTTTTCTGCTTCCTTTTCAACTATGTACATCCCTTGCCTCTCCTCCACCTACATGCAATTTCCACAGAACTGTCTGGCACATTTCCCAAAGTATTTTCAATTTTAGCACTTAAACTGTGATTAAATAGAATTCATTTTTTGCTTGGATTTATCTTGCAGAATACAGACATTGTTTTTGAGGAGCTGATCATGCAAGTGGGTCAGCTCTATATAATATGAGTCTCTGTCTGGATCTAGGGAACAGTACTGAGCTTTTCCTTTGTGCTGTTGAAGGTAGAGGGTTGAGACATCAAAGGTATTCTGGCAGGATTTAAAAATGCTTCTTTAAGTTGACTCTCCCTGAATCAATAGTGGAACCTGTACCTTACATTATTAAAAATGAATGACTTTTTAGAAGATTAATACATTTTTAACTGGCTTTGCTTCCCATTTCTTTCTGCAATACACTTTTCAAAAGCAGTGAAACTTATTTGGTTTATTTCAAGGTTCTATTTCTAGTTTTATTTCTAGGCAAGTTCACATTTTTTTGGGTTCTCCCATTAGCACGAGGATGGCCAGGATATTCAATCATGTCTAAGGATTTTTAAGTGCTTGATTAGATGTCCCTTACTGGGTACAAAAGTGATGAAAGTACAAGCTCTGAAAAACGGGCTTCTTGAAGTTCTGAAGTCTGGGGAGCTCCACTAACAAGGCAATCTCAAAGCTGCTGTACAGCCAGGCTTTTCAAAGCCTTTACAATGATAAAAGTACATTTTTGCTAGATTTTTAAAAAATCCTAAGCACTGAGCCTCAATAGGGAGCCAAGCACCACCTTTAGGAATCTCTTAAAAATTCTACCTTGTTTCCTGACTTTTGTAGAGATTGGGTTATTAGTCTTTATGGAGGTTGCTCATACTTTTGGCAGTGTTTCAAGGGGGTTTCTGTTACATCAAAACTTGTATTTTGGTTCAACCACATCTATTTTTAGCAAGTCAGCACATTATTCACATTTTTCAGGAACGAGCTGTCAAGGGACTCCTTGTTAGATTTTATGAGCAGGAGTTCCCTTACAGTTCTGCAGTCTTAAAAGAACTGTCCCTCGGGGAATTTCTCATAAGAATTAAAAATAGAAACTTGGCTGATTGAGAACATGAGTGCAAATTTATGCTAAAGAGATGAGCTATTTATAACAGGTTGGCCAAAATGATATGGTAAAACTATTTAGAGACCTTGCTGTATAATGTCCCAATGAAGTTTTAAGGAAAGAAGGACCACCAGTGTTTGAATGTCAGGGGCCAAATCAAATGCTTGAAAAATGAGTGAATAATAATGTACAGAAGTACACAAAATTCATATGCTACCAAGCTGTCAGTTGTTACCAATTACATTCTCTTTAAACTGAGGCTTTTCCATTATAGGGATGCCAGTAAAAAATGAGATCACCTTTATTTGTATTCCATCCATGTACAAATTGATAGGGGAAGAGTTTTCACGTCACAGTGCAGAAATGGATACCTTTTCATTTAGAAAGTTGTCTATCATCTCTATGGCTGAATATGGATGGGAAATATGTTCCAGTGTAACTGCATTTTTATGATCACAGTTATAATCTTAATAATAATCTTAAAAATTTACAGCAAAAGCTGAAACACTGCTGATAGCAGGAAAAAAGGATTTCAGTGAATGACTAATTATTTTGCCTGGTGGATGTAACACAGTACTTTATAGATGCAACAGTCTGAACTGCCTGTAAATATCAAACCTTAAATTTAGTTTCATTTGGAGCTCTCAGAGGTTAAAAGCCAAGGACAGTGTTGTGGCTGAGCACAACCATCCCTGATTACAGCGCATACCATCAGATCTTCTGTTGGTGTTGCTTTAATTACCCCCTTTACCTCCAGACATATTTCAGAACTGTCATTAGAAAGAATTTCTTGACTGTGAGGAACTGGAGGTTGCCCAGAGGAGCTGTGGATGCCACATCCCTGAAAGTGTTCAAGGCAAAATTGGATGGGGCTCTGAGCAACCTGGTCGAGTGGAAGGTGTCCCTGCCCATGGCAACAGTTTGGAACTGGATGATCCTTACAGTCCCTTCCAACCCAAACCATTCTATGACTCTATGATATGCCTCGTGAGAAAGGGGAAAAAAAGGCTGACAAAGTAAAATGGAATATGCAGCTCACATATGGAGCCAGGGAGTTGAAACAACGTAAACATCTCCATCCATCACAAACCTGTGACATTATCCAGAGGGCGTGGGGTCTATGTGGAAAGGTTGACTTCACTAGTTTGGGGTGTTGGAACCTCAGTGCAGGAAGGACAGATAAGAAAACTGTAGAACACACTAGGAAAGTGGAGCTGTAAAAATAACCAAGACTACAGCCAGAGTGGAGCATAGATCTGAAAAATACCCATGGGACACTTCTTGATTTGAATCAGGGGGAAAGAGGAGGCTTTCTGTGAAGTTGCTTCCTCCTGTGTCTTTCACATGCCTCATAGGTGAAAGAGGAGGATGCTGAAGAAATAGCTGAGTTCTTTATTGATTTCTCCTGCCAACAGAAATGACTGCAATCTCCAAAATATGGATAATTGCCAGGAAGGGAAAGGAAAAAAAAATTAAATTAAAGCTCTAAAAATAGAACTATTCCTCTTTCTTTTTTTTTTTTTTGGCTGAGGTTAGACATTATAATTGTAGAAGGGGAGTGAGTTTTCCCTTGCCTTCTGCTACAGTAGATTTACTAATACTCTGAGGGCTCTGGACTCCTTCAGAGATGCTTTCTTTTAAGATACACTCTGAGAAAATTATTAGGACTGCGAACTTTGTTGAGAGATATTTGCAAGTACCTTTGAAAGAAAATGCTGCATGACTGAAATTATTCTGAAAATGCTGGAGCCTGGAGAGGTTTTCTAGAATACAGTTCTGTATTGCCACAGGTGCACAGTTTATTAACTAGTCCTGAAAAGTAGATACTTAGTAGCATTTTTCATATGAGCTATATTTACCTCATCTGAAGATAGAATAAATACCAGTCTGATGTATACGATCAGTCATAAGTCCTAAGCTTCAAATTTATGGTCATAGTGACTCAATCATTATATTTGACACTATTTCCCTCAGCAAAAACCCACGTTAGATAGAAATTTTCAAGTCTATCTGAAAATCTGGTAAAACAGACTCCAGCACCACGAGCTGAAAAGATGGAACATCAACAAATTCTGATTTGTTCTGAACTATTGCCTTAATGTTATCATCTTATCCAGAAGCATTTAAAGTTCTAACAAGAAGCCAAGAAGAACGGCAGGGTTATGATATGGCTGCCTCTTTGCATTTCTAAATTTCATTTTTAGCTTTGTAGCTTTTTTTCCTCAACCAAGAACAAAGCAAATCCCATTTGCAACTGGCCTTTCTTTTTTTCCCTGCCTTAGAGGGAATTAAATACCCAGCTACTTACAGTTCAATAAACTCCTCAAATCCTGCATGAACAAAGCTCATAAACACACCCTTCTCTCCTACAGACACCAGTGGGATGTGAGCCTGTGCTTGAAAGATACAGGTAAAAGTGAGTAAGCTTGTGCTTGTAAAGCTATGCCAGGCTGTGGATACCAGTGTTAGTTGTAGAGGATCTGAGTAAAGGGACTAGTTTGGTTTTGAAAGCAGCACAGCTGTGCTGGTGTATGTTACTCACAGGACAGCCTTGTTTCAATGCAGGAGTGATGAGTTCCAGTGCAGAGCTCTGCTGACACAGCCCTGCATCTGTGCCTGCAAACTGCCTTGTCTTCTCGTCATCGCAGCACTACTCGGTGTAGAAAGACTCTCTGCAAGGCTACAGGTTTGCACAGATTTTTAATCCAGTAAATCCTTGCACACTGCAGGAGGAGTCTAAGTAAACTGTGCCCCTGAGAGCACCTGCAGGAGCCTTCACCTTCACAGAGTAGCAGGGACAAGCTGTTGTAAGCTGTGCTGTAGCACTGATTGCAAGAAACAATGATTGCGTGATGAGACTGAGCTCCCCTACTTGCTCCTTCAACTCAAGGGGACCAAAGACTTTCCAGACCACATCAGTGACAAAGCTCTTAAAATGCCAAGGATTTGGAAATGGAGGATCAACGATGAGAAGAATATGTTGCCTTGGCTTCTTCCTTCCAGCCCCTCAGGACTCCATACCTGGGATTTCTCTCAAATCACATGAAGAAAGAGCATCTACAGGATGAAAGCAAAGGGCTTGTGCCCTGGATCTTGAACTCAGTGTTTTTGTGTTCTGCTGGAATCAGCTGAATGTCTTCAGCTGAAGAGTAGGAGAGATTGAAATGGTTATGAAAGAAAATGCCCATTATCAGCACAATATCACACAGTGGATAAATTCCAGAAGAGAGATGACCTCCATGTCTATCATAGCTCAAGAAGCATTATGGGATTCCAATTTAATGTGATAAAATGTCATCACAAACATGAAATTTTAAAGCCATCACTCGATGATTATAATTAGCCCATGGCAAACTGCTCTGAATACTAAAGCAACTATAAAGGGTGAAAATTGTCTTAATTAGCAAAGATGTAGAAAACGTGTGAGACTGAATCACGGCTTGGAAGGCTCCAATTAACCTGGCCCAGATTGAGATAATTAGGAGGGCAGCTCCAATTGTGTAAAGGATGAAAAAACTTCTGGTGTGGTATGAGGTCTTGTATTTTTCCATCCCTGGGCCCATTCTTCAATGCTACCTTCAGGCACATCATCTGTTAACATAAAATTGTTTCCTGAACTGTCTGCTGAAAACCAGACCTAAATCCAGCAAGCCCTGAGGATACTCTGAAAACTTTTTCAGATATTAACTCTTTCAGTAAGTACAACCTGTACAGCAAGATTTCTGCCTGGATGCTACACAGACTTCTGCAAGCTCTTATTCAATGCTATTGTAAGGAAGTCTAGACCAAAAGGATTGGTAAAATTACAGCCTAATAAAAAGCAAGAAACCATTTCTATCCATACAACCACTGTATAATTTCTCTGTGTGCTGCTGTGAATGTTCCACCTGCTTGCCACACTATACATGGACTTCTGAGACGCATGGGAAAGAACCAGCAACTCAGAACAGACTCTAATCAACACAGCCCCAAAATCCATATGGATCCACTATTGAGAGTATAAGGAAGTTATTTGCATAATAACAGGAATGATCATGGATGTGTTTTTGGCAGGACTAAAACTAAAATGTAAATCTAAAAAATTACTTAATTGAAAGTCATATTAACTGGTGACAGTTTAACTTTAGTGAAAAGTTAACTTTTAAAACTTTAGGTCCAAAATGATGCATTTATGGTTTTTTCCTATTTAAATCCATGCTACATTTTATTTCTCGCATTAAATTGATCTGTATTTACTCTTAGTTTTTAAAAAACTATTTATAAATTTTACTGGAGCTATATTATTATTATTATTTTTAGACAAGAACTGGCTAAAATTCTGGAATGAGAACTGCACTTTTCAGTGTGAATTGAGCAAAGACCAGAAATTAACTTCTACAGAAGTCTAGAATACAGATTGGAACAACTGTGCAAATCACTGGAGGGCAGCACAAGTACCAATATAAGCTAAAATAGAAAACCCCAGTATCTTCAACTAAGTGACTTTATCTGCCAGAACAATAATTGCTGCTTCTTTATAGTGACCAGCTACAAACAAGAGACGCTGCAGCCAGTATATCAGACCTGCCTCTGAAAGACACATTGTCATTTATTTTTCTTAATTGTTAAAAGTTCCCAGTCCAAATCTAGGCTGGGAAGGAGTGAAACTTCCCATGGCCAGAGAGCTCCTGGAAGTGAAATTTGTTTCCAAAAATCATGTTGAACGTTTCTCTAATTTTTATAGCAAACATATTTGCAGAAGCCCTTATCATGTTATGGCTACTACCAAACTTGCACACACTCCCAAGCCTTTGGGATAACTTACTTACAGCCAGATATAGACTACCCTTTTCTAGGAGCTCAGCAGGTTTAGGGCCTTGGTGGTTGAAATAATTTCAGTTGCAACATGCACAGAAATCTTTGCCAAATTTTTCTCTGTCCTTGGCAATGAGGAGGAGAATTTAATTTCAGTTCTGGGCTACCTTCTTTCACTCACAGCAATCTGTGAAGTTTCTGAACTATTCCTTTGAATACAGTGAAAAAAGCTCTTTCATTCTCTCAGATATCTCTGTAACTTTGGGTCAAATTTGCATCCCCGTTTATGAAAGTGAAACTAGCACAGAATTAACACAAGTAGAAATTTGAGCACCCAGCTCAGGCCAGAAGAAACAGAATCATAGAATCATAGAATGGTTTGGGTGGGAGGAACCTTAAAGATCATTTTGTTCCAACCCCCGTGCCACGGGCAGGGACACCTCCCACTAGACCAGGTTGCTCAAAGCCCCATCCAACCTGGCCTTGGACACTTTCAGGGATGGGGCAGCCACAGCTTCTATGGGCAGCCTTGAAGCTGTTGGCACCAACTTTGGTACCAGTGCCTTACCACCCTCACAGGGAAGATTTTCTTCCTAATACCTAATTCAAAACTTTTGTCTTTCAGTTTAAAGCCACTATATAGTGTTGATTTCTGGTTTCATGCAAAGCCAGAGCCTCTGAAGCATCAGTGGCTCTCTGCTTCATTCACCTTGGCTGATGTGAACTCTGTCTCCCAAGTAAGGCTATATAAGTAGCTGTGATATAATCAAGGAAAATTCTTTTTCCCTTCAAATAAATCTGACAGAAGAAGAATGGAGAAGATTGTTTACTTTAGACCAAATTAGTTAAATGAAACAAAAAGAAAAAATGGAAGAAAAAGAAAGAAAGTCTTATGACAACCTTAGTAAAGTAGTTTGTTAAATGGTTTTGATAGAAAAGCCTTAAGTCAGACATAGAAATCTGAAGACAAAGTCCCCAGCAGGTAAGAAACTGTGCTTCATGGGCGGCTATATGATTCAGGCTGACTTATATCAGCTGAGATGTTTGGCTGTACATGCAGGAACCACTCTGGTAAGCTGTAATTAGCTTGATTTCCATAAGAGCTTGTGCAACAGATTGACAGGAGGGCATTTGACATGGTACCAGCACAGATACATCGCTACAACTGGGTGTGTATTGTGTAGGCTGCAGCATTTGGTAGTCCTGAATTTCTAGATAGAAACTTGGAAAATTACTGTCTTATGACTAGTGATTTGCAACATCAACCATGCAATTTTGATGACAAACAATATTTCAACTGAAGTAATTCCGTGATTTCTTGCAATTCAGATGAACACTCTCAGTATAATTCTACCAGAATGCTTTTTTTGCCCTTGTTATTACCCATATTTGGCACTGGAGATGTTTAGCAGCTCAAAAACACAATAGAGATATTCCTTTACCATGTGAGATGACAACCTGTCTCTTTCACCAAGGGAGTTTTCCAGCAAAACCAATAGAAGCAGTTTTCTAGCAATGTCGTTGTTCTTCAGTGTCTTTTGGGGCCACTAGCCGGAAAACTCACCTGGGGAAATGGTAATTGATTTAGAAATGGAAAAACGGTGTATCTGTAGAAAATAACCTGACAAAGATGGACAGACCTACATCCTGGGTCAGGTGTTATTTCTGACTGGCAAGGTCATGTTTTCTGATCCCCTCCTTTTCACACAGAATCATAGAATGGTTCAGGTTGGAAGGGACCACTGGAGGACATCTAGTAAACCACCCTCAATCAGGGTGGGGATTAGAGCCCATTACTCAGGATCATGTACAGATGGTTTTTTAATATCTCAAGAGAAGAAGATTCCAAAACCTCTCTGGGAAACCTGTTCCAGTGCTCAGTCACCCTCACAATAAATAAGTTCTTCCTCGCATTCAGGTAGAACTTCCTGCTCTCTGTTTTCTGCCTGTTTTCACCTGAAAGGTAACCAAGTACATGGATGAAGACAGAGTTTTAGTCCAGTACATTCTACCTGAACAGGGTCCCACGGACCAGGACTTCAGGATACAACAGAGACTTCAAGGCAAACCCCAAAGCTTCCCATTCGCACTGGATAGACAAAATGTAAAATACATGATTTAACGTGTCCTTTTGAGCTCACTATTTACTCAAGGATCTGAGAGATGCTCATGCTGGTACCATCATGTACTGTCAAAGGCAAGAGAAGTGGTTGCACAGAGGCAGGGGTAGATCTCCCAGCCACGGGGCAGTGCTGGGTGCAATGTGGGCAGGTGCCCTTGGCCTTCCCAGAGATAGTCGAGAAAACCTGGGAAAACTATGCCCCATGCCTTTGCATGGGAAGATCTTGAAATCCCAACTCTGCCACTGTGGGAAGAGGAGCTGAGAGCTACCAGGGTTGTGAGGAGGGGGGAGAAGCCTGAAGGAGAAAGCAAGAGAAAACCTGGTGAGAAAGGATCTGTTGGCATCAGTGTTTGGCGAAGAATGGAACTGGATTATGTTCTAGGGAGACCATTATGTGGTCAGCTCTGTCTGGAGAACTGAAACATTTGCTTGCATGTAGCATAGCTTCAGGGCACCTGTAAATTGTCTATCTGCAGATAGTCTGTTAGGGGCCATATGCCAGCTCAGGTTTGCCAATTTCCTGCCTCTGACCTACTCTTCCCGAGTCCTGAAATGCCCTGCTCCTCCCGTGAGGATGGATGTGCCAGTTCCTGCTGCTGCCCAAAGTCTTAGCTCCACATTTTGTCTTTAAGAAACCTGTTCATTTCCTCTAAAACTAAGTGTAAGGGAAAAATGGTCCTGTAATATGGATTAATACTCAATATCTTTCTATTGAAGAAAGGGAAAATTCTAATATTTATGAGTAACATGTTTTATTGAAGATTTCAGTCTTTAAAAGACATAAGTATTTGGTATAGAATTTCAAGCTCAGTAAAAGGCTTTGTACAAATATGGTTGTGGTAGAACCTTGAAAAATATTAACAGTTTCCAGCAACGAGGGAGCTTTACTAGGGAGGAAAATCAATATTGACTTATGGTGTTTATTTGTAGCATAGTAAAGTTGCCTACACCTGAGAAATCCCACTAATTAAACATCTAATCTAAATTCATATTAAAAAAAGGTTAAGCAAGTTCTGCAGCTTAAAGGGAGGTAGAAAGGCTGACCATTACTGGCTAAAAAAAAAACAAACGTAATAAGCATTACATTTAAATAAGGTGCAAATGGAAATAAATAACAGTTGGAGAAAAAATGACCTGCATCTTCCCTAGAGAATTTGCTTGATTCAGTCCTTTTTGTAGTGACTCTTGGCTGCCTACAGCTGCATTGTTTGTACTGCTCCAGTCATTCAGCTGCCCTCCTGGAGCCCTGATGACCCACCTTAAACCCCCCAACAAACAAAGTGAACAGTCAAACTGATTACTGCCCATCACCCCAAAATTACTTCTCAGCATTTTCCCCGCAGTTACAATGAATGGAGATGCCTCAGAGGGATTAGTCTGACCCCACTTTATACACGTGCCCTCAAGTGTATGAACTGGTTATCCCAGACTATTCACCAGCTCTGGTCTCTGCTGCCAGGCGTGTGCAAGGGTCCTCATTCTAAAGTAACTGTCTGAGCTCCGTGAATTGTAGTACATGTTTCTCTCCTTTGACAATAGCCTAGGAGGGGAGACCTCTAATATCTGATTTTTACATGTCCCTTTCCATTTGATCATGTGCTTCCATAAAGTACTGGCTACAGACATCCCAGGGGAAGGCTTGTTTCATGAAAAGACACTGTTTGTCGTGAGCCTCTTAAATGTTTATACTGCCTGTGTATCTATTGAATTTATGTTTTCAGGAAAAGTTTTTAAAAAGCATGGTTCTTGGAAAAAGCACAGATAAGAACACTGAGGAAATATCTGGCTTAGGGACTTCTATTTCCTTTTCAAATTAGAATATCAGTTTATCCCAGTCCTCAGACTGGCAAAGACTTAGGGGCAAATCTTTATGTGCATCCTGATGGCTCCATTGAAGCCAATGGGATTATTCACAATGTTTATGGCTTGGCAGCTGCATCTGGTTTTGCAGGAGTGGGGGCTCAATTTCTTTTCCTGGTGTATGTAAGTGTTCCTTACCAGACGCAGCCCCAGGACATGTACAGTTTGATTTCCACTTCTGCCCCATTTATGCCACCATTCACATTTAATTTAATGAAAAAGCAGCAGATGATGCCACAGAAAATTTTACACTGGCACAAAGCCAGCTTTGGTTTTTTTTTTTTAATTATTTTTTAATTGGCAAACCTGGATTTAACTTCATCAAGCAGTTTTCCTCTCTTATCCATAATAGAGGCATATCTAGCATTTCTCCAGAGTGTCACTTGTAAGAAATAATAAATTACATTAAATGAAAAGTTTCATTTTTTCTTTTAAAAATGAGCTTTAATGTCATAAAATACTGTATTCTCATTCTGAGTCAAATATCTTGCTATTTTTTTCCAGGAAAAGTGCTCAGCAAGACTTTGTTCTTGCCTGAATGTTGTATGACTGTAACAAATCACTAAAATGTCCCTGAGATGTCTTACATCAGGGAAATTGAAACCCTGAAAAATATATGTGCTTGGCACAGTTTTTCTATATATTGTGAAATTGCTACTATAATTGTAGGATTTAGTATGTTATGGGAAAAAGACCTTTTCTTTTAAGACCTCTTTTTCTTCAAAGCTCCTATTTAACTTGAAGCACAGAGATAAGTGCATTCTTATTTAGTTCAGTATTTAAACATATGCTTAAATTTAACGATGTCCCAGTCCATGAGAATGAAGAATTTGATTAAACTAAATCATTTACTTGAGTGCTTTGCCAGATGAAGATATTCAGAAGTAAAATACCACCATGAATATAGGCTGCATTGCTGTCTAAAGTTATAACTTTGGGAGTGAATCAGGCAATGTCAGGATTGCTCTGCAGTCCCAAAGGAGGCTGATGTGTTCTGTCACTGTCCATATTATAAAACATTCCTGTGGCCTGAAAAATGAGCAACTGTAAACAAGTTGTCTGGTGGGAATGATCCCTGGGCTGTGCCAGCACCCAGACTGTTCCCAAGAATTGCTGGGGAGAGAGATGTTTTTCTGGAGCAAAGCTGTGCCAGGGACTTCTCTAGATAATAATTTTGAAGATTAAATTCCAGTGTCATTAAATTAAATACCTGTGTCATTACAAAACCTGGAATCACTTGGCCTTAAGAATGTGCACCCTAAGTTCTATGCTTCAATTGACTTCATTGTGCCCAGGACTTAGATCAGGTTTGGTCAGGAACAGAGTAGTTTTACACGTGTGGCTCTCTGAGGTAGTGAGTAGAGAACAAATTCTTGTTCAGAGCAAGATACTGTCACTGCTTAGGCTTTCATAGCTAGATAAGCCTTCTCTGAAGTTCTCACACAGGCACAGTAACTGCAGTTAGGCTGATAACGTTGGTCACTCTTTGCTTTCCCATCTCATGGTAAAATCAGAACTGAATTTTACAACAAACTTTCTTTTTCTATAGAGGCAAAATCACACATCCCACAAATCCCACACATTTAGTGTTTGGGTCTGCTTGTCAGGAAGGAGGGTCTGTGTCTTGATAGGTACATACTAACACCACTGCTATGCCAGATGCTGCAAAATCTCTCTTGACATGGAGTTGAAACCAATGGGATTTCCTCCAAGAGAATGTCTGCTGGCAGACAGGATGTTTTTGTAGGTCAGGGATTATCTTCAGTGTGATAAGTGTGAAAAAACTTCAGTCCTTATTGATGAAAGGAAATAAGATCAGAGAAGTATCATGCCAGAATTGCAAGATGTTTTGGACTAAGATTTCTCTATTCATGGATACTTTTACTCTATTCAATTGACATCTTAATTCAAATTCTTATGTAAAAATTTCTATCCGTGACTAAATCTAAAAGATTTCATGTCCTATAAGCCTCAAACGGCTTATTGAAAGAAAAGTGACGCTTTTTGTCCTTTACAGAGGAACTGTGCAATATCCTACATACAGATGGGAAACTGAGACGTAGTTTTAGAGTAGAGGCTGCCCCGCTGCCTTAGCTTGGGATAGATCCAATCTCCAGCAAAAGCTGTGCCAATCTATTTATGATTTTACAATGTAAGCGGGGTAGACTGATGGGTGTTCAGGAGAACTATACAGCTGATATTGTCCACACAGTGGTGCCAGTAATGAGGAAAAGACCATTAGCAATCCAAAATAGGAATACTTCCTGGAGTATCCAGCAGGCTGATGCAGGGGGGTTGAAGTTAAGCAGGACATTGTTGATGTACCAATCATTTTTCTCTGGTCAAGGCTGTATCAGCATTTTCACTGGAATGCTTGTTTCCAGGGGTATGTATAATTCAGGCTGGAAAATATGCTCTGGACAGAAAATTGTCACAAAAGTGTTCCAAGCGGGGGCAATAATTTATTTTTGAGGGTATGAAGAAATGTCCATTTATTTTTGTTGCTGAGAGAGAAAAGCAGAGAAAAAACCAGGCATTTCCATGATAAAAGCATGCTGGAAAAAAAAGAAATGCCTAGGGTAAAAGAATCATAAGAAGTAGAAGTTTATGAGATAAAAAATGGAAATTTAGGCTTAATTATTTTCCAAGTTTTCTTACAGACAGTTTTCTGTCTGAAGAAAGTATTTAGCTATTTGGGCACTGTTATAAATTAGTTAGTTCTGTACCACAGTCTGCACTTTAAAAGCATCCAGGCATCTTCCATTTATTTCAACAGAGTTATGCTCTCATAATTTTCAAATATAAATAGGGAAATTTTGAAGAGGTTGAGAGCACACAGAGAAGAATAAAGGACAAAATAAGTGAAGCTGCAAAGGGAAGATAGCCTCAGGGAGTGGGAAAGAGAAGCTGGTTTTTTTAATGAGGAGCCAGGAAAAAAATGAGAATAGTGTTGTGGACACCTCGATATGTCACCGAGAAAACAAAGAGAACTAGGAAAGATGAAGTTCAGAACTGCTTCACATTTGCTTGTTTTCAGCAGGGTTTTGGTTGCCTGTCTGGGCTAGGAAGCCAAATCCCTGTATTTGGCCTGAAAGCCAATAACCCACCTCAACCTCGTGGTTAAGCAATGATGTTTCACATCACTATGGGTAGGATGAGCATCCAAATTTTGCATGGGAGACTTTGTTTTTAAGCCATGAAGGAAGCAGAAACAGATGGGGAAACGCTTGAGAAAAAAAAAAAAAAAAAGAGTGTGGGAAAAGCCTTGAGGATTAAAAGCAAAAGATTCCACAAAATTTTCTTCTACCTGCCTACCATGTCAGAAGAAGTTTCACCTCTCCAGTGTTGGGCAGGTGAGGTGAGGGATGGGGCTATAGTGAAAAGTGGGTATCTTTCAAAGAACACCTCTAAAAAATCCCTGAAGTCTTCTTGATCAGAGATCTATCAGCTTGTGTCAGCCTGTGAACAGCTTGTGATCACAAATTCCAGGTTTCTCCCAGGGAAATTACAAATGCTGGCACTTAGTGAGGTTGGTACCAGGAGTTCATGGTGTTGCTGCTCATGAGAAGGTGGGGAGAGAACAAAGGGAGCATTCAGTACCTGTGCTTGCAGTGTGGTGTTCATCTTTCAGCTCTCATTCACATACAATTCTGTCAGGCAAGGAAGCAGCTCTGAATCTCCTCCCCAAGGGCATGTGAAACCCAAGATGGAATCCCTTACTTGCTGTACATGGAAAACAGGACATGGAGAGGTCCATGCTGAGGTGGGACAACCTGGACTCACTTGGTCTGTGACGTTATTTATGCAAGACTGCAGTGAAATGAATGATTTTAAGTGGTGGATGAGCTGCTTTCTGTATTCAGTTTCCTTCCCTGTTCAAATGTCTTCTTGCTTGTGTAAGAAGTTCTGGACGAAAAATCCAACTTTTGGCTGTCCATGATTTGACTACACTACCCTCCCAACAAGGTTTCACTTGGTTTCCGCTTCACATTAATCTTCTGAGATATCCTGAGCATCATTTTTTATTTAAAGCCTTGTTGGAGTATATGCTGCCTCTTTGTGAAGAGGCAACACTACAACATCTCTTGCTCACTGACTGACTAACTTTGCTTCCTTACAGTGTTTCCTAGAACGTCAAACGAGAGCTTGAGGTACTCAAAAACCTAGTGTTGCAATGAAAAATAACTTATTAAAGTTTATAATTACTGAAAAATTAATCAGAGACTTAGCATGGTACTTGCATAAAGACAATAAGCCAAGCTCTTGTCACAATGAAATATGGAATAACTCCATTGAAATAAATCTTAATTATGCTAGAGTCACTACTCAGTGTGACTTAATTAAGAGTAGAGCAGTGAAAGCCTTTGGGGAAAAAAGAACACTGATTACACAACTACCTAACTGCATATTTCTTCCTTCCCCCCGATTCTTTTCTTCCCTGTGGAGAAAATTTCAGAACTATACTTGTTCAAGGAACTTGAATAGATATTAACTTTCTGAAGAGAAATTGTTTGAAGTAAAAGGTTGAGAACAATAACCCTGGAGATAATCTCTTTAAATTATGCATGCAAGGTGCCATGAATCCATACCTATCTTGGCCATAAAAATTATGATGCTTAGTTAGGCAATAAATTTACAAAATGTAGAATCATAGAATGGCTTGGGTGTGAAGGGACCTTAAAGATCATCTTGTTTGAACCCCCTTGCCACAGGCAGGGACACCTTCCACTAGAGCAGCTTGCTCAAAACCCCATCCAACCTGGCCTTGAACACTTCCAAGGATGGGGCAGTCACAGCTTCCCTGAGCAACCTGTGCCAGGGCCTCACCACCCTCACAGCAAAGAATTTCTGCCAAATATCTAATCCAAATCTATATCAAGTACTGTGCTATAGAGCTGAAGGCTTAACTCTAAAAAAAAAGACAATGAATAGATCAAGGTTAAAGTAGTCCACAGAGGAAAGTGTCAAGAAATATACCTTCACTGCAGCCTCCTGAATGCAGCATGCAACAGTGGCTATGGAGTATAGACAGATATATTGTTCAACAAGCATATCAACAATGTAAGAGGATCATTTGTCATGATTTCACTTCTTACCAGATAGAAAGCATGCAAAGTCAGATATATCATGGCAATAAATCTGCTGACTTGAACACAGTTATCTCAACAATGAATTCAAACCAATATACTTCGAGGAAATGAAACCAAACCAAGTAGGAGATACATAAAGGGTTCTTGGCAGATTATCTAGACCATATATAAAGTCAAACATTAAAGAAATATGTGCAATATTGCAGGGGAGTTACAATAACTGGGAAAAAATATGCAGCATGTATCATAGGGTCATATTCCTTTGCTTGAGCTATGCTCTTTCTTCACAGATGTAGCTCCAGTTGAGCTGGAAAGGTGCTATAGAAAAAGGTACAACTTTTTTAAAAGGACTGAAAGAAAAATAAGCAAAAAAAGGGAAAAGGAATTAAATAATGTGGACTATCCATCCCAAAATTATTCCAGTGTGAACTGGGTTATAGAAGAAAATAATCTATTTTTAGGTTGAAGTGAAAGCTTTCGTTGTTCCACAGAGACCAACATATCTACAGAAGTAACAGCTGCACTGGCCTTTTTTTGATAGTTATGGAAATGGTTGGTAAAAAGTAACAAAATGACAACCATGGAAGATCTGGTTTGTTTTCTTCTCTACTCCTGCACTGGCATGGAAATAAAAAGCTTCTAGTCCCAGTTCTGGTGTCTGTTACACAAGTGCTCCTGCACATGCATTATATGGAGAGGAGCTGGTTTGACACTTCATCAAACTCTAGTTCATTTATGTGAGCCCACCTTCAATATTGACATCTGATTTCTTGGCTCACCATTCTCTCCTAGGGGAATGCCAGGGGCAATTTTTAAACATTCTGTTCTGCATAAAAGCCTCATAAGCAAAACATAAAATTTAATCTGATTTACTCCTGGGATGTATGCCTAAAATAGAATCTTGGGAGGCAAGTTTCTACGGCTTTCATCTTTGCTCTTTCACTTGATATTTGGTCATTTTAAGCAGGGTTAATCTCACCAGCTGTGGATGAGCCTGCATTTCCGATGTCTATGTTTGAACTAATTGTGCTGAGCTTCCTTGATCACCAATGGACAGAAATCTGCATTTTAAAAAGTGTGATTTGTTTGCTCCCAATGCACAGCTGTAAAATGGATCAGAAGTGTCTGTCCCTCTCTTATGGCCATAAAGGAAGTTCAAATATAAATATTTACATTACCAACATCTGAAGTTAGAGGAGATGAATCCTGGCTTTGATGGCTTTGGAAAGTGCTATTTTCCTCAATACGATGCATGACAGACATCCCTGGGATACACCTGGCAGTACAAAAGAAGACCAGGAATTTCCAGGCGACAGCTCCAGAAGTGATAACCAAGGGTCACAGTGCTACAACAACCCAGGTTTTGTGAGGACAGTGGAGGAAATGGGAAGCTTGACATTCATAATGGACTGTTCTAAAAAGGGCGGATATTGCACAATGCCTTCAAGATGCAAATCAGGGTCAGTAAATACTTCCCAGCTAGAGACAAGCCATAACCCAACATTAAAACATCCCCTGCTCCTAAATCTTACTAAACTACTTAGATCTCAGTTTTGCAGCTGGCCCTTGAATATTTTGGGTCAAACCAGTAACCTTGATCTATCTACCCTGAAACTTTGGAAGCTTTTCCTGTCTAGAAAGTTTACCTTTCTTTAACACATGTTGCAATCAAAAGTTTCCTCAAACAATGAAGAGCTTTGACCACTCCTAAAACACAGAGGTCATTTTTGGCAAATGGTAACGGCAAAGTACAGAAAGGATAGAGAGGAGGTGAAATTGCATTCCTTGGAAAGAGAAGCAGCTCATGAACTTTAGAACTGGCATTCAAATGGCTTTTCTTTGTGCTGCAGGTGAATTTTTTCTGGCTCTCCCTAATCACAAAACAGTAGGAAGAGGTGAGACATATCACATAGCAAAGAATTAATGTCTTGCAGAGAGCTTTTTAGTAAAACATATGTACACACCCTCATCAGCGAACTCTGCGGGTTTGAGACTGAGTTGTCAGCCACATATAGACATGTATACACATTTTGGAAGGCAAACAGCTTCCAGATAATCTTTTAAAGGTACCCACAAGTAATACAAAGTAGACATAAACACTCCATATAGTGATATCTTTACATAGTGTCCTCATGGATACTATAGATTCAGGAAGACATTGCTCATGGAGGTGATGCTATACCATATTCCAGAGAGTAGAAAGCAAGCCCTTTTAAAATACTAAAAGGAGAGATCGACATGGCAAGGTCCAGTGCAGCACTGGGCTGAGAGCAAACTGAAATGGCTAGATCTGTTTTGATCCCTTCTCTTGGGCTACTAAGCTGAATAGTTTACAAAGCAGAGAAAGTCATTCATAGTCCTTTACAGTACAATTTCTAGCATCACGGAGTAACTGTGGATTTACTGCACTCTCCTGTGAAATTTCAACTGCCATAACAAAGCTTTATGTTGCAGATGATGAACACTCAAATATTTAGGAATAATAATAAAAAAGACATTTTACCCTCCCCTTCCCACAGGGGACCAATCTGTCTTTTTAGAACTAGCTGTTGATCCAGCCCCGTGCAAACCTTTACAAGGCTGGTTTTTTTTTTTTTTTTTTCGTGTGTGTGTGGCAATTATTTGACTGACATTTTGTTTAAAGAAGGGGAAAATCCCACTTCCTGCAGCACATTGCAGGGACCAGCAAACATATCCCTTCGTCCATTGGACCAATTATATAGTGATAATACTGTGCAGGTGCTCCAGAGCTGACTCAGCTGATACCCGATCACGTTATGCCTGGGATATGCAATCCATCACTACGTTTAAAGCTCCTGCTTGATTAATACCCAGTATTTCATGTCAACACTGATAAATTAGAATTCAAAAGTGTTACACTGCAGGAACTGCAAACAGTTCTGCAGTGGTGATGGCCTGTGTTAGTTTTGTGAGATCTGTTAGTTCAAGGGGAAATTCACAATTCAGAAATACCAAAATGTGTGTATGGTATTAACTTGTGACCTAGGGATAAAAATAATATGTTACATTTAAAGGAACTAAACATTAAATTTCCAAATGGCTATGCTTATTTCTTCTCCTATATAAACAGTACCTCTATCCCTTAGCTTTGCCAACCTTATTTGCAGTAATGCTCTAATTGTGGTGTTACAGATATATATGGTATACTGGAATTGGGAAGTACTTTGGCTTAGAGTCTTTTAAACATTTACTTCCCAAGTGCATAGGTTGGTGAAAAAGAGTGCCATGGCATTTTTAATCTCACTTGGTCTTGTAACCTTTTCTCATTTGAAATGTTTCTTTTTCTCTTCCATGGACAATTTAATCAAAATAATCTGTCTTTTTCCCTCCTGTGTACTTAATGGCAACTATTTTTTTTTCACCTTTGCTTCAGGCTTACATGAGACAAATTAAGCAATTCCCATTAGAGCTACAGTTTGAGATTCAGGAACACTTAATGACCAACAGCCTCTTCCCTGGTGGAGAATGAGGATTCAAAGGAAACATTTGAGATTATTTTACTTCCATTATTTTTGTTAAAAAAATTTGCACCTTGAGGTGTCATGAATACCCCTTCTTGATCTTCCTTTGCCTTGCCTGGCCAGCACAAGCAGCTGAGATCTTTGCTCTATTTTCCCTGCATCTCTGTGCAACACTTTTTTAAAAAGAGAATATACTATTATTTTTTTCTAAACCTTTCAGACTGCTGTAACATGATCAGGATTCTCCTGAATCTCTATGCATTCGATCTCTTCTCGTTCCTTCCTTTTGGCCCGTTTCTTTTTCTTGTGGTGCTTTTTTGAAGGTGGGAAAAAGGTTAGAAAGACAGGCAAAATAACGAAACAGTGCAGAAGTGTGCAACTGCCAGCAAGCAGCAAGCATTTGAACAGTGTGAAGGTCAAGTTTGAAGGCACAAAGAGAAGGGGGACCAACCCAATAAGAAAAGAAGAAACGTTCTGCAGAATGGCTGTCCCGTGCTCTTGGAGGGAGTTCTTTATACACTGAGTTCGGGTGTGCTCAGTAGCGAGTACAAATGTATAAAGCAGGGGTGCACAGTGATCTATGGCAAAATTCAAAGTGTAAATAAGGCACAATATAGAAATGCAATCCATGTCTACATTCCATAAAGTCATCAAGCCAAGGACACCCAGCTCTATTGAGGTGACACTGAGAATTAACCAGAAATTTCCCAGAGGATGGATAACTAGGAAAAAGGTCAGTATTAACACCAGCAGGATGCCAAAACCAGAAATCAGGACAGGCATAGTTACTGATAAACCATAGTGGTCCATGAAAACAAAAGTAGGATTGAACACAATGAACTTAATGCTCTGTATAAGAGAGAGGGGCCTCAGCTTCTCCAGCAATTCCACTGCTTCCCTCTGTGTATTTTCACTAGTCCTGGCCACAAGGTACAAACGAGAAGCAATTATGTTGTTCTCATCTCCAGCTTTGGAGAAAATTATGTCATTTTTGAAGTGCTGGAATTCTGGCTTTTTTAAAAAGGAGCTCTGAAGGATGCTGATAAAGTCACTTTTGTTGGTTGCACTGATGTTACCCACCCGAAGGAACTGGTAATACTGTTCAATCCAGGACACTGTATTGAACCCCTGGCTTAGTGTTTTTAGGTCTTCTTGCACAGTACCATTCCAGTACTCCAGAGGTTCATAAATGTAGAAGCCTATCACTGGGCTGTAGTTGCTGAAATACTTTTGCTGTATGAGGGCATAGGAGACACTTGGAGACTCACTGGCAAGAAGGTTGATGATGTTGGCTCCATCGCTGATCTGTAAGCACCCCATAAAGGAGAAAGAGGCATAGATGAGATACAGTATCACCACAAATGGCTTGACGTAGATGTTGGTAATCCACTCGTTGTAGTGCTCTCGGAGGAAATGCTGGATAAAGTGGTGCTGGTATGGGTTGGTCTCGTGGTGGGAAGTGTGGTGATGGCCATCATTCATCATGGTCTGGAACCACACAGGTTTCCGGTCCAGGTACTCTGCTGAAGGGATTTTACAGCAGAAGATGCTGTGGTAACGGTTCTGCTCCAGCTGGCCAGCAAAGACCAGGCAGGAGCCAAAGAAGGAGAAGATATAGAAGTAGTTCAACAGGATGGAGACGCACATGTTCTGGCAAAAGACTTTTACAGCTTCGATGTTGGTGAAAGGGCTTGCACCCATGCCAAAGGCTATGAAATACAAGGAGCTTGTCATTGTGTAGGAGACCATGACATCTGAGTAGGCATCTGCTACCCGGTCCTTGAATGGCAGATTCTCTCTGGTTCGACGCCATCCTGAAAGAAGTTCGAACACTCCTTTGGTTCCATGACCTGAAATGAGAAAACAAAGTGTATACATATGCATATATATAAAAGGGAGGGAGGATCCAGTCATCCTGCAGGTTTTTCGTCCTCCAGCAGTAAAAATATTTGTCAGCTAAGTTTTGTTCTTTTTTTTTTTTTTTTTGGTCACCAGTTAAACAAATGGAAAATTGTGAATAGTCTGTCTAAAGCTGGATACCAGAATTCATATGTAGGTGCTTAAATTAACGAACCTGATATTCTGAGACTCTTTATGCTCAGAAAAGAAAGTATGAAATGCCCTTTAAAAGACATTCTTTTACTTTAATGGACATTGAATTAGTTCCCAAAGGGACTGCATATATAGGAGAACATGAAGTTTGGTTCAAGCCTTGGGTTCATTCTTGAAATTCCTTGTGGCATCCCACTACATCTTTCAAGGCTCAAGGGATTCAATCTGAAACACTTAAAAATACAAGTAACAACATTTTCTTCCAAAGAGCATAAATTAAAGGCGTTGGTTTGAGAAATGAGTGGGTGTGATCGAGAAGGGAACATCTTGGTTCTTCATGCTGGATGAAGGAGAAATTATACTGTAAGTAGAAATAACCAGAATAATTTGTATCGTAATTCTCTGCCTGCTGAGTGAAATTGGAACTTCTCAGTGGTAGTACACAAGTTTTCACACTATATGAAAGTTGACATGCTGGTGGTAATGATGGAGAGTATAATAATGGCTAAGTCATTGGTCCATGTTCATTGTCTAGAAAACATATGGGTTTATTTTCTGTGATTATAACTCCCTCTGTTTCTCTCTCAGCTATCCAGAGTTCCTCCTGGTGACAAGGAATTCCCTTAGCTCACGTGAGAGGACAGTCAGAAAAGTCAGACCATGACACATTCTTACTTCATATTCCACCCTAAGAAGTATTTCAGGGGTATGATTTTTTAATAAATTAATGATCAATACATACTTACTTTCATTTTACTTATCACAGTCACAGTCTATGAAGTCTAAAGCTACTAAACTTTGTGACAGAATGGTAACAAAGATCAGAAGCTGATCTTATTAGTTTAACTAGTTTAGTTTAGGTTTAACTAGTAAAGATATTAAATATATATACACATTCATAAAATGTATATGTTGAAAAAATATATATACATACACATATACACATTTGCCCCTCCCTCCATTGGAGAATTTCAATTGGTGGGAAAATATAAAAACTAACATTCAAAAAAAGCCATAATGGTTTGGCTTTCAAAATAAAGTTTGGACAACAAATAAAACCACAAATTTAGGTTCAGAGGAGAAAGTTCTCTGCACTTTGGATCAAGCCCTGACAAAATTCTGGCCATTGTAAGGAAACACACTACTGACCAGGAAAAGAAGTAGAAGCAAATTGCCTCTGTTTCTGGGCCTTCACTTTCTGTAGCAGAAGAATTACATGAACCAAAGCATGCACAAAGGCAATTTTCTTGTATCGAAAGCAGAAATATGACAACAGGAGATTTGCAAATAATCAAGTATGTACAACTAAAGGACTGTTGAGTTTGTCTTTAGATTTAAATTGTTTGGGATTTATACAGCTGCTTATGTTGCCCAAAGCAGACTCCTGACAGCCATTCTAGACAGGGAAAATTACAGCATAAACTGTCAGGTTCTGTGAATGTTACCTGCTTTACTGCAAATCAGTGTCCCCAGTGAAAGATAAAAATACAGTACTACAGAAGTCTTGCAGTTAGCAAAAGGCCTGCGTGGAAATGCTGCTCTCTTATGAATCAGCATCTCAGTTCAGGAGGGACCTTGAATTCCCTGGCAAGTCTAGGGTGAGTTGTTCAAAGTCTGCAAGGCACAGCTGTCATTGCACACTGTCATTTTCAGACCGCCAAGCAGAAAGAATTGGCTCCTTCAGCTGAGTAAAGCTGCAGAATCCAGAGACTTGGATACAGTCTTATACTTTCCTTAAAGCAGGTGCCTAAGTACCCTGCAGTGTGTGGACCAGACGGGCTGGTCACCACTTCCAGTGCCCATGTCCTGGCAAGGCTAAATTTAATGGTATAGGAATCATTGAATCATTTAAGTTTGAAATGACCTTTGAGGTCATGGAGTCCATCTGCTGACCCAGCACTGCCAAGTTCACCACTAAACTATGTCCCTCAGTGCCACATCTTCACATCTCTTAATACCTCCAGGGATGGTAATTCTCCCACTTCCCTGGGCAGCCTCTTTCAGTGCTTGAAAAATGAATGTTCCCTATTATCCAGTCTAAACCTCCCCTGGCACAGCTTGAGGCCACTTCCCCTTGTCCTGTTGTTTGTTACCTGGGAGAAGAGACCAACACCCACCTGGTTACAACCTCCTGTCAGGGAGTTGTAGAGAAGCTCCCTCAGTGACTCCTCATCAGACTTGTGCTCCAGACCCTTCACCAGCTACATCGCCCTTCTCTGGATGTGCTCCAGCACCAGGCTGGGTGAAGCAATGCTCTAACAGCTCTATCAACAATTAACAATAATATTGTCTTTTCTCTGCTTATTCAAAAATCTCACTTATCTGCCCTCCTGCAAGTTTATGTTCACAGTTGCGTCTTTATCATGTTTTTATTGTTATTAACTTATAAATGTTAGCGTCTCACAGTCTCAGTGAAGAATTCCTGGGTGCATTTAATCTTAGGGTAGGTATACAATGACTAATAGAAAGGAGCTTTATATTGTCAAACATATGTATAAAGGAATACTCAAGAGTATGCACTAATGAGTAAGCACAAACTTGTGAAAATATTGAAAATTAAAATACTGTAATTAAACTCTAGACTTTTTTACAAACAGAACAAGTAGTAACTTAAGGAAAAAAATATTGATATTTGTAACTTCTATGAGGATGAAAATTGGCACCGATTTTCTTAGGATTGTTAATACACAAATGTGAAATTTCGACTTATCCCCCTTTAAAAATAACTTCAGTTCTATCACACAAATACAGATACTGGAGAATACAGTGCAGTAATTTCCTTGCTGCCACAAAAAGAAATCTTTACCTGACTGGTTTTCCCCCACCATTACTTGGATACCAAATTTTCCAGTCAGCCTCTGTTGCTCTCCCCACATAGACAAGTCTAGCCCCCTTCCCCAACAAGGATACAAATCCATTTTTTTCTGAACATTATCTGACAATTCTGATGATTCAGACACCACACTCACTCTGTAAAATTCTGCTCCTTCAGCTTCATTGTTATGTCACTGACAACACTGACAGTGGAGTGAAGTTCACTGAGCAGTTCTAGGAAGGTTCAGAGGGTCTTTGGCTCTGGGTCAAAACTGCCAAGTTTCTCTGGTACTAACATGACATAAATGAAGTACTGCAATTTTTTACTTGCCAGACAGGCAATGGCCTATGACTACTTAAGAGAAAAAGAGAGGAGAAATTTTTATCCCATTACTTGTGAGGTTAAGATAGCAAGTAAGGGAGGCTGCAGAGAAGATGGAAATAAATAATGTTTTTTCTGCCTCAAATTCAAAACCAAAAGATTAATTGTGAGCAGATATTTAAAATAAGTTTGAAGAGAATAGGGATAGAAAAAAGAAGAGTGAAACAACAGATTAAAGACCACTTGATTAAGTTAAACTTATTCAGGCTGGAAGAGCCTGGAGAAATGAATCAATTAAAAAGTTAAGCCAAATCAATCTCAGAACTGTTAGAAGTCATCTTAGAGAATGAAGGTAGATGGGATGGTCCAAGAAGAATGGAGAGAAGCAGCAAAGTATGTATCTTCAAAAAGGAAAACTGGAGTGCTGTTTTGAAAATGGGCATGTATTTTCACTGGATCACAGAAAGATTTTGGGCTGGAAGGCTGGAAGGGACCTTTAAAGATCATCTGGTTCCAGACCCCTGATGTGAGTGGGGACATTTAAAAAAAAAAAAAGTTGAAAAATTAGGGTGAACACCCTGGAGAAGAAAACCAGCAAATAGGGATCTGTTATTTAAAAATGAAAAGCAAAAACTGAATTAGTTGGAATTTTTCCTCCTATAGACTGGAACTTCAATAGTAAGTCAACAACATTCAACATGAAAGAAGTTATTAAGAAGAGGACAGAAATCAATTCTTTCTCATTTCTACTTGGAGAAGGACATGTTTTCATTTGCACAACACCCCACCATTTAGATTAGACACCAGAAAAAACAAATATTTCTTTCTTCAAGGTTCATTAAACACTGGAACACACTATACAAGAGGTTCATAAAGTCTTCCTCCTTACAAGTCTAAAGGCTGGATTAATAAATGTTAATGTGAGTGCTGGGTACACTCTGTTTTAATGCTGCAAGGCAGATCCTGTTCAGATTCCTGAGGTCTCTTTCATACCATCATACCTAAATTTGACTTAAGATGCTTAGGATTGTTTAAGCACGAAAACCAGTCTGTCTTCAGTGTTTCCTTAACCAAAGCATGCCTGTTCAGTGTTTAGTTATTGCTTCTGCCACAACCAGTCAGCTTCTTGGCATAGGAATTTGATCTGCATTTATCGCTCCACATAACATCCACTGAGACTGCAGTCTGAAGCCACGAGGCACTGCTGGAAGGAGAGGCTGGATACTGCCAGCCTTTGTAAACCTTCTAGGAAGGAAGATCAGAATGACTCTGCACTTTTTTGGATCAACACATAAAGAAGATTATTTGCTGCTATAGGTGATAGCAGTCAATGTGATGATAACCTTGTTGTCTAGGTTATATTTCAAATAAATATTAGAAGTAAGTGCCATAGCACAGCTCTACTCAGCATTTCTACACTAAGAAATCCAAATATTGTAGTCAGTTTTCATCAATGGCCACACATGTAAACTTTCCATGTATACAAAGGATGCAGAAACAGCTAACTTTTAAATGATAGTGGTGGGCAGTAAGTATAATTTTACACTATAATTCTTTTTTCACATTATAATTCTGTCTACTGGAAAGAAACCTTATTCTATTTGTGGAAATGACTTTTTTTTTTTTTTTTTTCCCAAGTGAATAAGCAAACAGGGCACGTGAAGATTTTTTTCTTCTTTAGTAGTAGAAAGGCCAATTCACATCCTGGAAAAACTCATTCTTGTTTTATCTAATCAACACCCTGTGATAGTAGGGGCAATGTACAATAGTAGGATATTGAAGCACAGAATTCTAGAATTCTAGAGTTGGTGGGGTAACCATAAGGACCATTAAGTTCCAACTCCCTGCATGGGCAGGGACACCTTCCACTAGACCATGTTCCTGGCTCTTTTCTAGACTAGCTCCAGCAGGACAATGTGGATCTTACGCTGGGGACCCCACTGTAGATAATTTAGGGTCCCATCATCACTTTCTCACAAAGGAGGAGCTTTGCATCCCAACACAGTGCAATGTAGGATGCATTTGTTCTTCTGCTAAATCACTAACATTAGTGTCATTAATATTAGTATCCCCACTTACACTTAAAAAATGAAGCACAGAGATTAAACAAATTAATCACAGTCACCAAAGACCATCCATATCTCAGAGAGGGAAGAAGAAACAGAAAAAAATATTAAACTACTTCTTTGAGAAGAATCAGTAAATCCTTGGGGTCTTTGATGTAGAAGCCAATGAGAATCTGAAGCTTGGTAATACTTGAAGTAGCAGTAGGATATACAAGGAAATGTGTTCCGAATCTAGATCCTGTTCCATAGAGGTAAATCTCAGCATAATGCATCCAGATAAGAAGTGGAACCACAACTCTGAGAAAAAATTCCCAGCTTGATTAAGGGTAAGGAAAAGATAGAGAAATTTTTTTTAAAACTAATCTAAATTGTAGGTAGGAAAAGAATGGTTTTAATTTTACATCTGTCTACATACTTGTAAAATGATTGATTGTAATTGAATTGTTCACATAGTAGGATTGTTGATCACTTCTTCTTTATTTAGTTTTCCTTTAGCTGTTGTGTTGCCTTAGTGGTAACTAGAGTAACTAAGGGTTACTGATGAGGGACTAAATCACTCTCACAGTGTTTAGTGGGGTACTCTTCCTTCAGAATTTCGGTACAAGAAGTGAAGTCAGACCTCCTATCAGCAAAATGCCTGTGAAGGTTCAGACGCTGGGGACAGAGGGTCAATGCACTGCTGACTAACATTGTCCAAAGAGAGGAGTTTCCTTGAGCTGTAGGAATTATCAGTGATATTACAGTATTTACATCTTCTGAATGTCACAAATCTTACAGTAACAAATATATAATCTACAGTCAAGATCTGCTGCTGAATTTCCTGCAGAAATTTTGTTTTGACTGAACTTATAATTCTTTAGCTCATTTGATAAATGGCATTTTGTGATAGTCAAAAACATCTAGACAGAAATTAAATACTTTCTAGGTCCACTCTCCTTATGATGCCACATCATCACAATTTCTTCTCTAATCAGATTTATGCAGACATGCTGACAGAGGGGTTTACATCCTGCTGTGCCTTTCTTTCTCAAAAAGTATTCAGAGTAGAATTGTTCTTTTGAGTAACAGATCCCTATCATAATAAATTGGCTAATTCACAGAGCTGGGTTTTATAGCAAGAATGTTTAACCAAGTGCAATGAAACCTCAGCCAGTTGAACCATGAGTCTTTAGTGACAAGGACCTCAGGGACACCTCTACTGCTACACAAGAGATTTCTTTACTCCTGGATTTTAGCACTTCTGACAAATACAGCAAATGAATTTAAATCTATCACAAATATCATAAATGAAGTCAGTTATGCTTAACAGATATTTTGATTTTCTTAAAAACGTTTCTGCCAGACTGTGGCCACTTTGCAGGCCTGAACACATCAGTGACTTCCAGCTCCCAAGTTCTGGCATATCCCCATTACAATGTGAACCCCATCTGAAAAGTAACAGTGCATGGTGGGACACTTCTGCTAACCACACAGACTATGACTGATGCCTTCATGTGTACTCCAAGTAATTGCACTTATTTCTGCTCGCATGAGCACTTCTGAAAGCCTTTTAAATAATTCTGGGAATTGCTGATTAGACCAAAACAAAAAAGAGTTAGTCTCCTTGTGGGTATTTCAGTGGAGCCTGGAAGACAGCAATCCCATGAATGTTTGAGGCTGAAGAGCTCTGAGGAGAGAGGCAAACATTTGATTCTGTCTGGTTTTGGCCATATAATGACATTTCAAAAATCTCAGTATCAGCCTAACACTGCTCCCATAAAATTCTGCTAACTGCTCAACCACAGCCATAGCTGCAGATGCCTGCAGAAGAAGAAAATGGTGCAATGATGTGGCAGTTGTGGCTAAGTTCCTCCCTCGCCTTCCAATTTCCTAAGAAACACCAGTCTGTAAATTAGATTAACACGAGTCTGTTGGAAATACAGATTAAAAGTGCTGGTTCACCTGCTCGTCTGGTCTCCTTTCTGGTATGTTCCCTCTTCAGTTAATTAGTTCCACAGTCCTCGACAGCCCCTCACTGTACCCTTTCCCATCCACCTCTAAATAAATGTGGTCCCAGACAATATGCAGAAGCCCAAGCAACTATGGGAGCTGGGCTAAACCACATGGTGATCATTTGCTTACACATCACATCCTCTAGGCACATCCTCAGTCTTTCATCAGTTTTTGTTTCTCATTTTGCAGACTCTCAAGCCAAACACTGTTATCCCTGTTTACACAGAGACCAGCATGATGGGACCTTGATCTTGATTTGAATTAAGAATAATTAATGCTAACAAGAATTTGGCATCTCCGATTTTGAACCTTATCCAAGTTTGGATCTTTCTTATTGAAAAGACCTTTCCAGAGCTTCACCATAAGCATCCCTGGGTAGAAGCCCAGGGCTGAGCATTGGAGATGAGCCAAAGAACTGCTAGTCCAGACACAAGCATGTTTCTGACTGAACTGTAGTGACATCACTCTGTATTCAAAGTCACTTGCTGTAGTTCATTTTAAGGTCAAATTTTACAATTTTTCATGCTTAGAAGCTCCCTTCTTCTTGTTAGAAGGAACAGAAACATTTAATAGCACACACCCTCCATCCCCCCATGCATTGAAAGAGAGCTGAACACAGAGAACATTTCAGTGGATGTGATCACTTATTGGACTGCACACCTCATTATGGGAGATTTAGGTTTGAGCTAAAGTATACTGCCTGAAAATTGTACATAAAGTTGGAATCCTGCTTAGTTTTCTGCTGTGCTTAGCAATGAATTAAAATGCACTTTTCGCTGTTTCTCATTTAAGCCTTTTAATGAACACTGTAAACAAGAACTGCACATATGGAATCTGCTATTCATTGATGGGAGATTAAGTGACATAGAAGACAAGATAATGAATTTAGATCAAGCCATTGATGAATTTATTATATATTCATTTATGCTAAAACCATAGGAGGAATTTGTGACACTGATCAGAACACTTTATCACCTGGATTTGATAGCTCAGGAACATCTAAAAAAATAAGGTACTAGTTTCCTTTCAAGAAAGGAAAATACTTTGTTTAAGTGTAGATTATGGTATCCAGCAAAAATAATCTATACTTGAATCATTAAACAAATAATATATTTGGTAATTTGCTGATTTCTGGCAGAGAGGGATCAATTGTGAATTCTTCAAGGAAAAGTAGTTAAATAGTTGGAGAAGTAAATAGAAGTAAATAGAAGGTGTAAAAGAATACATGTCCAAAAAATGACCACTGCACTTGCAAGTTTGAGCTAAAAAAGACAGTGAAGGAGTGCTTGAAGGGAATGGGACCTATTTCTGGAGTTATACATGAGGCAAGTGCATAATGTTATCAGTGCAGGGACCCAGTTTTGAAAGTGGAAAACCTTTGCCTTCCATTGACAAGGCACATTTGTCTGTACAATCTGAAGTTTCTGAACTGCAGGATTCTAGAGCATAACAAGCAACAAGCAGAAAAAGTTCACTCTTAACTTTCCCCAGTGAAATTAGTCACCAGAACAACAGTCCCCTTCCTTGAGTAGACAGAAAAACACCTGGCCAAAGCTTTGTGGGGATTTATCTCTCTTTGAAAGGGATATAGTCTCTCTGAACATGAGTATTTTTCATACAGCTCTGAAGTCTAATAGGGCACCACCTTTTTCACTCGGGCTGAAGATCTGGTGCTGTGGTTAGCTTGGTTTGTAATATGCTAAGGAGAGAGTGAGTGCTGCATCTTGCCTAAAGTAGATTATTTTCACTTACAAGCCCAAGGCCAAGTTCTATCTGATTAAAGCAGGGCTGGCTTCCACCTTGGTAATTAATGGGTCAAATCCTGTCAAATTCCTACACTAATAATTTCTATTTGGAAATTACTCCAGCTGGTGACACTTATGTTCTTCCTTCAGCCACTGAGGTTTCCATCTAGACTTCTTATCTTGATGTAAAAACACACCTTTTCTGCAGTGAAGAGATAGCTTCAGACCAAAGGCAATGAACCCGTCTGCTGAAAGGGTGATATTTTTAACAGTGCTGTTAGTCCAGGATTTGCTGACATTTGTTTACTTCAGAAAAGGGATGGGAAGGCAGAGCGGGAGGAGACATTAACCTTTCGTTTCTGTTTGCTGGGAGTGAAGGAAATATGGGGACTGACTCAGCAGTTTGAAAAGCAGGTATTAAATCTCCCTTTCCCTTCCCAGAAAGCCCAGGTTCTGCATTGCACTGGAATGTGGAGAAAGGCTGCTCTGCTGCCCTTGCCAAGCCTGGGATGGTTTTTGGAGCACTGCAGCACCACGGATCTGGCTCGGGTTGTCCCACCAGTGGGACTGCTCATGCTGGGAAGCATCCTCCTATTTGTCTGCTTCAGAGACACATGCAGCTGCCAAGCAGCTGATGCAGAGACGAGGCTGCTGCCCTGCTCTGTGATACACAGGCCATGCTGCTCACACCATAACACTTCTAGGGTTGCAGCAGCCTCTCCTCTATTCCCAGTTTGGGCTTATAAATTTAGCTTAGGGATCACAGATTGCCAATGTGGGATGTGTAGGTTACGTATACACCATTTATCAAGCAGCAGTGCCAGGGAATGCTGTAGATGCAGAAATTCATCCAGGTGAACTGCCACATGGTTATGAAGATCCTCAGAATGCCTCTGCGTGGGCAAAAGCCTTTCCTTGGACCTAAAAGTTTCTTCTCATTAGACAAAGAGTGAAAAGCAAAATAAACCAAAGAGAGAAGAAATGACTTATCCGATGACTGGAATAAAATCCTACTCCCTCCTTTTCATTATACAGCTCTTCTGAAAAATGAAAAGTGCAACACTTCTGCTCTGCCTGCTGCTCCAGGGCTCTCAGATACCCTTGTGTCAAATTGGTTCAAAACCCTGTAACACTAATATGGACCATTCAGGAAGTTAAAAGAACTTGCACACATTCGGGGAGAAAAACTCCATGGAAAGGGTCAGTAAGGTCAGAGACAACACGTTTGGCTGCAGCAGTATGACTTGATGCTTGATCTGTTGAAATCCTCATTTTTAAAGCATTTACCATTGGTTGCTATCAGAAATAAGATGCTGAGCTAGATAAACCCTTTGGCCTGAATCAGTCTGAATGCTTTTACATCCCTGTGTGTTCATGGAGCTGACTGCATTAAAATCCAAATGCACAGGAAGAATCAATTAAAGCCGTGCAGCTCTTCTGGCCCTTAAATCTGGCTTTTAAGTTTTTGACTTTACTAATTTTAACACTGTAGCAGTACCGTTTAGAAATCTGTCTTTAAATTGCTACAGATACTTACCTCTTTCACTGCCTGGTCTCAGGTCCCGTTTACCCTCACCACTTGTGCAGAGAACTGATTAAAAATTGATTATTTTGCCATGGGTTGATATTTCGGTGCATGCATCAGTTCCCTCATGCACTGCATACATGAATGACTATCCTGACTTCTGTGAGATTGTTATGGGTATTACACCAATTTTATGGCAGTGAAATTGAGGCAAAAAGAAATCTAGTTTTAAACTACCAGAAGGATCACCAGAAGTGAGCATGTGGCATTGGCCAGCCTTGTTCTCACGTAGCACAGGAGTTTTGTTACAATTTGTATGCTTGAAGCCTGGTATCAATCAATATATAATGTGTCATACTTTGGGGATTCATATCTTGGGTGTTAGACCAAGACACAGAGGAATTAAACCATAAAAACTCATAGACATCTGTTAAAATATGTTGCTTCTGCAGTGTTTAAGATAGCACATGACTTCTGCTTTTTCTGCAAGCCCTAGACTCCTTCCCTCGTTGTTCTTCAGCCTTTCCAAGAGGCAGGGCTGCCACCAGCAAAGGACTCCTTCCCTGCATGGCTCTGATTCACTCCCCGAATCACTGGCCAGAGGACCCCGTGAAGAGCTGGAATTAGACCAAGGAGCTCTTTCTCAGTTTTGTGGGGCATGGCTTCACCTTCAAGCTGCTTCTCATAAACGCTGGTGAAATGGTTGTAAATAAAGCACAAGAGGAGCTTTCTTTTCATGGCAAAACTCCCACAGACATCTGATATGCCCGGTGTTGGCATTAAAAACATGAGTGGGCTGGCTTGTGCAGGACTTAAAAAAAGCCTTTCCGAGTGAGCAGCATTTAGCAGCTCATTAATGTATCTGAAACCTGACCTTTAGCAGTCCATCCCGAGGGGGAGATCATTAAGGTTTTCTCTTAATTATTATTCTGGCTAAACCCAGCCTGAAAGTTTAAGGCTGTACTATGGTCTTCGAACAATATATAAGACACATTTCTGTTTTGAGGAGTGTTCTTTTTGCTTGGAATAGCAGGAGCAGTGAGTCAGCTGGTTGCTTGTCCTTTCCCCATTATTATTTTGAATATCCATAGTTTCAGATGGGAATAATTTTGATCATGAAATTAGTTTGAACATGTTTAACACCTCAAGGAGTCTGGAGAGGGAGTGCTTTCTCTGATGAATCTTTTGTTGTGCATAGGTCCCTATGGAGGTCATTGGAGATTCCTAATCTGCATCCATTCTAATGAATTAATTATTTCTAGGGTTAATTTTCTGTCACAGAAGCCAGCTGGTGCAATCTAAGCACATAAACTATGGCATGTTACTCCTTTAGCCTCTAGAGCAGAATGGCCATGCACAAACCTTAATTTGCACCAGGGAATTACTTGGGAAAGTGCCATGAACAGGGCAGAACCATGCCAGGGAGCATGCAAAAAATTTAATACTCTTTAACAGTCACAGGCATGGCCCTTCTCTGTTTTCTAGTAAAGGCTTTAGCCAAAGGATGATGTTGTTCTGCCACCTCAAGTGCACAAGAATCCCTTTGATGTTGAAATTCTGAGTCCTGTTGAGGTACCTAATGTTCATGTATATATCTATACACTTGGGGTATGTGTGTCTTAATCCCTTTGTGGACATTATAAAAGTGCACAGTGTGCTAATTAAGTTTATCATGTTTTTATAGAGATAGTTTCACTGATTGAAAGCGTACTCGTATGAGGGCAAGGGGCTGCCTTGCATTACAGAGTGACTGACAAAACAGTGTATCACTAATGACAACTTTAGGGCCAAAGCCTCAGCTGTTTTGAGCCCATCACTTCCACCTGACTTTATTGTGTGCATTCATTAATTTCTATGATCATTAAAACCAGCATATACAATAAAAACTGAGGAAATGATCTCTTCCTCTCTTTTCATCTTTTGTGCTGCTTCAGTGGTCCTTCCTTCCTAAAAGGTGTGACAAATAGATTACCCTTTATAAGAAGCCCAAAGCTGTGAAAGAAAAAGGAGGAATGAGGAAACTGCTGGATCAAACGACTTTAAGCTCTTTGTTTTTAGTGCTTTTCATACAGTTTAAAATGTTGCATTGTCAGTCATTGCAATGGGTGTAAGGCAGATAGAACCCAAACCCAGACTTCCTATCCCATTTAATAGCTTGGTACATATAACTCACAGATGTAAAAAATCTGGAGAGAAGCAGCCTCTTAAGTCTGTTACTAAAAGAGTGTTTTGCTTGCTAAGCTCAGAAGAAAGAAAATTATAATCTACACCAGAGGCAAGGTGCTGACAGTTCTCAATGAATCACTGATCTCACAGACTGCTTAGTTTTATTACTTTTATGTCAGCAAAGCTTTGTGAGAAGCACTTCATGATGTACTCTCAGTACATTGAATTTACTCAGAAAGTCAAATAACAATAAATATAAGCCAAACTGTATTTGTAAATCAGTGCAATTTAAATGTGGGACAGAATGCAAAGTTATGTTTTGTTTTAGAAAGAGATTTTAAGATTACTTGCCTCCTACAGGAACCTATATATCAGTTTATTTTAGTTGATTGCTTCTGAGAATGTTGCCCATTCATCCAAACAATGACATCGCAAATTGCTCTTTCCCTTCAGTTTTAAAGAACTAAAAGTGATTTTAGATATTGTCATGAGTTATCATTATAAGACTGAGCCAGAAATTTGTGCCGTTTCAGCCTATATCTCTCAAGCTGATAAATGATTGTGATAATGGTGTTTTCATTCATAAGGCTCCAACTGCACAGCACAAACTTAAAAGATTGCTAAAAAGAAACCAGAGCACTAGGGCAAAATATAGAAGTGTGACAGCAAGGAGTATTAAAATTCATTTTCTTGCAACAATAATATCTGCAGTCTCTAAGATATCCCCTGTGTGGAAAGTGGAAGGTGTCCCTGCCTATGGCAGGGAGATTGGAATTAGATGATCTTTAAGGTCCCTTCCAACCTAAATCATTCTATGATTCTATGATTCCAAAGGGTATTTTTCAAGAGAAGCAGTAAGTTACAAAAAAAAAAAAAAAAAAATCAAAACCAGCATAGTTTACCCCCCTAACATTGCTACACAATCTGTATTTTGTAACCTCTTTTTAGATATAATGTTATTCTTTCATGTGAAATATTAAAATTAGGCATCTTCTCATTTTAAATGGGAAGATGAAATCTTCACATACCCATGTACATGGAGTTCTGCTGCTCTAGCACCAGATCACTGCAGTTCTGTGCTGTTTTCTCAGGCAGAAATGGGGCTGAGAACCTCAGCCTTCTCCTCACCTGCTATTGCCAGTTTGCCAGCTTGTGGTGGTGAATGCCTTCTTTGACCTTCCTTTTCTGGCTGACACACTTTTAGGAGCCCTTGGTGTGTCTCTTGCCAAATTCAGTTCCAGGTGCCCCTTGGCCTTCCTCACCCCATCCTTACACATGAAGATTGTGTCCCTGTAATCTTTTCAGGATACTTGTCCCACTTCCACTGCCTGTTCATTTTCTTCTTGCCCTTCAGTTTGACCAGCAGGTCCCTACTCAGCCATGCTGGTCTCTTGCCTTCCTTGTCCAATTCCTGCCTCCTTGGGATTTCTTACTCTTGAGCTTTATGAAATATTTCCCCAAAGATCTGTCAGCTGTGTTCCCCTCTTTTGTCTCTGAGGATAGTTTCCAAGGGGATCCTATTGACTAGCTCCTTGAAGAACTGGAATTTTTTTCCTAATGTTCAAGGTCTTTACTCTTCATTTGACCCATATCCCTCAGGACTGCAAACTCCCCCAGTGCATGATCCCTACAGTCCAGACTGCCTCCAATCTTGACATCCCCAGTTAGTTCACTTATGTTGGTGATTGTCAGATCCAATATTGCGTCCCCTCTGACAGAGGTCTTTATTACCTGGTTCAAGAATTTATCCTCTGTGCATTCCAGGAGTCTCCTGGATTGCCTACAGCTTGCTGTGCTACTTTCCCAGCAGATGCTGAGGTCGTTGAAGTCCCTCAACAGGAAAAGCACCTTCAAGCACAATGTCTCCTATAGCTGGAGCAAGAAGTCTTCATCAATAGGCTCCCCTTGATCAGACAGCCTGTAGTAGACACTAATAAAAGGTTCCTTTTATTGCCTTCGTCTCTCACTCTTACCCACAGGCTTTCATGTTCTTAAACACAGCTCTTCACACTCAATTCACATCTTGATGTAGAGGGAACTCCTTCCATCTCTTCTTCCTTTCCTCTCTCATCTGAACAGCCTGTAGCCATCAATAGCTTCACTCCAGTCATGGGATTTACCTCACCAAATTTCAGGAATGGCCACTAGATCTCAGCTTTCTAGCAGCATGGTTTCTGACTTCTCCTGTTTTTTACTCGTGCTACGTGTATTCCTTAGAGGCACTTCAGCTGGGCTGTCAGCTGTCTTGCCTTCCTAGAGGTACACCTTTTAATTCCTTTGAGATATTTCCCTGGTGTTTCCCTTCTGGCTTCTCTTACCTCAGGGGACCCTGGCTCATCTCCTTAAGACTTCAGGTGTGTTCCAATGTACTCAGCTTATCTCAGAGTAACAATCTGAGGGTCCTGGATAGCATCCCATCCTTCTAACCTTGACCTGTCATCCCACAGCTTGTCTCATGCACGCCAGATATTATCCCTCTTCCCCTTCAATTCTAGGACAATCTAGGTTGTCTATTGCAGATCTACAGTTGTCTATCCCCTTCCACTGACACAGAGGAAGCTCAAGGAGACAGAGCTTCAGATGTCGACAGCTCAGTTGTGTCAGGTGGGTTGAATCCAGGTAGAATCTAAATAAAGACTACAATTATCTCTAAAGAACGGGCTTATTTGGTGAGGTAGGGATTTGTACTGAATCCAAGGAGGTGGCTGGCAAAGCTGAGTTTCCACGCCATGAAGTGATCAAGCAGATGGTCACATTTTGGCTGTTATGTGTTGGGGTTGTCTCCATGGGGTATTTGAGACCTTATAAAAATATGCATATGGATATGGACTGAAAGTTGTTGTGGAATTATTACTGTTAGGAGGTCTGCCTTTTCCATGCCAACAACAGCTAGAAGAGATGCCCTTGCACAGTAAAGAGAGCAATATCTGATTAGCAGGGAATAAAACCGTGGCATCAGCAGATCATACAAATGTTATGGTTGCAAACTGCCAAGAAGCCTATTGTCAATTAATTTTCTCACAAACCATTCTGCAGAAAATTCTTCTTTGCCTTTGTCACTAGCAGAGCAATGATGGCAGATTTCTTTACTTCTGGAACAGCAGACTGGGAGGTGGTGTGTCCAACTAGACTTGCTGGCAGCCCAGATGAAGGCAGGGTGTGCTCATATATCTTCTCTTGTCTGCTTTCTGGCCTTTCAGGTATGAACTAAGTAGAACAGAAAACAAAATGTTCATTCTCTTATTGGCCTTTTTTCTCCTTTTTTCTTTTATCATGGGTGGTTGACAGACCTTTCTCAATTCCTTTTTGCAGATTTGTTTATTCAGGTGTAACTGTCTTCTTTTCAAGGTCTATTCCATGGTTGAAGGGTGCTCGATGTCCCCTGGTACTTGGTGACTCCCACTGTTGTGATTCTGCAGCTTGTCAGGAAATCCAATCCCAACCTTGTTGAGAATGATCTCACTTTTTCTATGACCCCTATTTTTGTCTCCGAGAGCGAAAACTTTAATACTAGTCAAGTTAGCCCTGAGCTTGCCTTAAAGAGAAGGTAAATTTCTGATGGAAATCACAATTTTTTGTTCAAAGGAAGAAGCAATTTTAAGCCCTTGGGTTACAACAATGAAGAGTCTAATCTAAAAAATGCAAGTATGGAAGTTACTTAAAGCAAGGATCCTGTTTAGCCTATTTTTTCAGGTTTCTTAGCCAGGGAACTTGTTCACACATTCACCCCACAAACACTCTACCTTGAAGAAGAGCTTTGAAGACATACACTACCCTGCACAGGAACAATTTAACTTGAATATTGACTTGAAGAAGCAGCTAATCATAACGAGATATATGCAAACCTTTTATTGTGGTTACATTCAGCAACTGCCATCACTTGGCTCTTGAAATATCCCATTATGTCTTAATAATCCTTTCCATCCACCTCTTATTTTTTACTAAAGAGGAGGAATTACTTTAGAGTGGTTGGTAAGTATTTAAAATCCAAAAGAGTGTCTTAGTCTTATTTGGGAGTAGATTTGGAACAAAGAGGAATCTTGGTGGGATTTTCTTTTATCTTTATTCTGTCAGGACTGAATTGTTGCCATTATAACTCACTTTAGAATCATAGGACTCATTAAGGTTGGGAAGGACCTCTCAGATCATCAGGTCCAATCATTAGCCAGGTACTTCTAAGTCTATCACTACACCATGTCTCTAAACACTACCTGTGTTAGTGCTTTTTGAACACTTCCAGGGATGGTGACTCCATCACTTCCCTTGGCAGCCTGTCCCAGTGCCTGAACACCCTTTCAGTGAAGAAATTCTTCCTAATTTCTGACTCCCCCTGGTGCAACTTGAGGCCATTTTCTCTTGTCCTATCACTTGTTACCTGGGAGAAGAGACCAACTTCCCCTGGCTACAACCTCCTTCCAGGGAGTTGTAGAGAGACATAAGGCCCCCACCGAGCCTCCTTTTCTCTAAGCTAAACAACCCCTTTCCCTCTACCACTCCTCATCAGACTTTTGCTCCAGACCCCTCCCCAGCTCTGCTGCCCTTCTCTGGACACACTCCAGCACCTCAGTGTCTTTCTTGTCATGAGGGACCTAAAACTGAAGAAGGTGAGGCCTCACCAGTGCCCAGTACAGGGCAACAATCACTGCCTTGGTTCCTGATGTTCACACTGTTGCTGATACAAGTTGCTGTCTTGCATCATAAAGTCTGGGTTTTCTTTGTTGTAAATTTACAGAGTACACATGTAGCCAACTAAATTTTCTCCTTTTTATAGAAACACATAATTCTTTCCTCCCCTGTTCTTAGGAGTTGGCTTTAAAAGTGCCTTTTAAATGCCTAAGCCAAGCGAGATGAGACAAAGCAAGAGAACAGAGACTGACTGCCTTGTTTGGGGATTATGTCACTCATCTGGGACTCAATCCAGTGACATCTCAATTCAATCTCAATTCAACAAATATTGCCAGGGTAGACTTAATAGTGCCTAGACAGGCACTGCCTCACCCCCAGTGCTCCTGCTGCATGGTGATGCAGAGACTGTGCTGGACTGTGAACCAAGTGGGTGCTAATTCTCTCTGATAGACAGGGAAATTAACCCTGGAACTGGATCTAAGCAAGTGTAGGTTCTCTTTCCACTGATCTACTGACAGAAGGGGGATATTTTTCATCATTTGTTAATACAGGGTTTTGTTTTTGTTTTTTTTTTCATTTTCTTTGCTTTATTTTCCCTCAGGGTCTAAAAAAAGTGATCCAGGACAAATAGAATATTTTATGTCAAAGTATTTTTTTTAACTTGTCTTTTTCTATCAAGAAAAGGATGGAGAGTTAAATGCAAGTTTCTCAGACTGGAGACTCTCCAACTTGAACCTGAATTTTACAAATTCATGAAGAACTTTTCATAGAATCGTAGAATCATTGTATCAGATGGGTTGGAAAGGACCTCTGAGATCATCACATTCAATCCTTCATCCACTGCCACCTTACTAGACTGTGGCATGAAGTGCCACATCCAGTCTCTTCTTAAACACCTCCAGCGGACAGAGGTGTTTAAGACACCACCTCCCTGGGCAGGCCATTCCAGTGCTTGATTAGCCTCTCTGCAAAGAATTTTTTCCTAACATCTAACCTAAAACTCCCCTGGCAGAACTTGAGACCATGCCTTCTTGTCTTACTGATAGTTGCCTGGGAGAAGAGACCAATCCCCACCTGGCTACAACCTCCTTTCAGGGAGTTGTAGAGAGTGATGAGGTCTCCCCTGAACCTTCTCTTCTCCAGGCTAAACGACCCCAGCTCTCTCAGCCTCTCCTCATAGGACTTGTGTTCAAGTCCCTTCACCAGCCTGGTTGCTCTTCTCTGGACCTGCTCCAGCACCTCAATATCCTTCCTGAACTGAGGGGCCCAGAGCTGAACACAATACTCAAGGTGCGGCCTCACCAGCGCTGAGTACAGGGGGAGAATCACTTCCCTGCTCCTGCTGGCCACACTGTTCCTGATACAGGCCAGGATGGCACTGGCCTTCTTCTCCTTTAGAAAATCCTTAAGTGCTTAAATGTAATTTGATAGACTTTAAAGACTTTGTAAAGAGCTTAAAAAATATATTAGAAAACTGCAAGAAGAACCTAAAAATTTTTCTGTAAGAGAATAGCCTCAGTAAACACTTTCACATGAATTCTAGATGCTTTAATACACACAGTCCTACTCTAACACCTTACTTGCTCAGCTTGTTCATGTTCATTTCTCAGTCCATAATTAACTAAGAGGAAACAACCAGAATGCTGGATCCTCAGTTCCCACCCCCAGAGGTTTTCTCTGCAGGGCTGAACATGGTATGCCCTAATATTTACTATTTACTCTTCAAAGGCACCAAGCCAAAGATAGGCACCTGAGCTTCCTCTTTAGACAAAGAAATGATTAACTGGACCTTAAAATAGGTGGGTGTCTCTGGGGACACCCACCTCACATCACTGACTCTTGAGGGAATCTAGAAGTCTAATTTTCAGGCTGATAACTCTAGGCGAGATGACATTTTAGGTACTCTTAATATTAAAAGGTCAATTAAAAATGTACGTAGACACCTAAACTGACTGATAGACATCTAAGGAATTCCTCTTTCTACCTCAAAGACAACTTTGAAAATCCCACTATGTATGTGTGTGTAGACATATTAACATTTGACAATTTTCCCTTAGAAACTTTTGAAATTTTATTGTGCTCAAATTCACAAATGTCACCCTTACAATTTTCTTGAGAATTTGTTTAAACTAAACCAGCTGAGAAAGTACTAGCAGTCTATATTCAGAGAAAGAGGAGTGCACCAAGCTTATTTGGTATCTAAGCATCTTTTTATTTGCTGAAATGTTTACTGAAAGCCAACCTATAATTTAGTGCAAGTTTCATGTAATAAAATGTGATTAGAAGCCCGCACTGAAAAGTTCACCATGACAGTTCTGGGGTGGGAAAGAAAGGTGAACATTGTAGACATTTATGTTATAAGACCTTTAACAGAAGAGCACTCAGAGTGAGGTTTTGGGCTTTCATAAATTGCAGTCAATAATTTTCATATTGAATCCTAAGGACTTTAGTTCTTCATGAGTAATTTTACTGAATTCTTTTTTTTTTTTGTTCTAAAAGGGATTTTGAATTTTGTGTTGTTTCTGTAAATCAAGATCTTGATCCATATATCTTTTGCATCAGTGTAATTTAATGATCATGGCATTCTGAGTGCCAGGGAAGGTGTTGGGGAATTTGGGCTGATAACAACAATGCAGAATGTGATTAACTGAGCAAAACTGACCACGAGAGACACAGAGAGAACTGTGATTCAGGAAGGGGGAATCCCTCAAGAACATGAGTAATTTCTCATAGTGTCAATACTTCCATCACAAATTCTGGTACATACATCTCGTTTCATTTTTGCCAAGATAAGGCAATTACTGCAGAGTGTCAATTATCATTATGACACACATTAAACAGAGGCTTGTGACACATGCCAGACATATAAAGCACATGAAGAGGGACTAGTGATGTGGAATCCATTATTTATGGGAAAATGAAAATATAAGAATCACTAAAATAAATCACTTTAGATGTCTTTACATTCAACTCTATGCTTCTAGGATAGCAAATTGGTTGGATGTGACCTGTTCTTGGTAAATTCATGCTAACTCTTTCTTATCACCTTATTATTCTGCTAGTGTTTGCAAACTGATTGTTCAACAACCTTCTCTCCTATCTTTGTGACTAACAGGTTGCCTGGTCTGTAAGTTTATGGATCCTTTTGGTTATGCTGCTATTTAAAGATAAGAACTTACCTCCACCATTCCTAAGGGAATGATTGCTAAAGTTTGCAAGGTTATTTCAGATAGCCTCTCGAACCTTTGGAAAATAATTTTCATTAGGCTCTGCTGGGTTGGAGACATGTATCTCATCTGACAACAGGTGGTTACCCAAAATCACCAGGGACTCCATTCAGATCCCCAAACATAAGTGTCCAGGTCTTGAGTATTGAAGGTACCCAAACATGACTGGCAGGATTCATACTCTTAGAAAATTGCACTAAGTCCTCAAAGTGGAACGTATTTATGGAAATACGGAACAAATTGGATCAACTGAAGGGATGTCTTGACTATGTTTGTTTATTGGTGATGAAACCCATTAGTGGAAATGCAGATACCCACTAACATTTTGGATAATTTGATACACGTTTCTTCATGTCCATTCATTTGACAGCTGGAGGCCAGACAGAATATATGTCAGGGCTTCTTAAACTGCACAGGATATATCTGCATTTAAGCAGCTGAATCCCAGCTGTAACCTCTGCTGATGCAATGGGAACCATGAAATCCTTATCTTGAATCAGGTTGTTTAAGCAACTGAATCAATGTCTGTTGCACAAGATGGGCAAACATCTGCTTTTCCTAAGTAAAAATAATTTTTCCTTTTTTTTTTTTTTTTTTTTTTTTTCTAATATCGTATTTACTGTAATGCTTTTCTTCCATAGAAAAAGCCTTCATTTTGCAATAATCCTACTGTACAACTAATAAATAATGGTAACAATCCAGGTCATGTCTGTTGTTCCCCACAAGCCCAGGCTGGATTTTAATCACACTTCTCCTTGCAAGTCTATATTTTCAGATTGATCTAGGAATTTAATTGGGGTTATGGTTGGTGACATTCTTATTCCACCTATTCCCACTGAGAATTCCCACTGAGACTGGGTGTGAGTTGTCAGGACATACCCATTGTTAGACTGGACCACTCACTACTCATTTATTAATGAAAAAATCAAACTCCAGATTTATCCTCTTCTTGACTTAAAAAATAAACTATAAATGTAGCTTTTTGTTATGACTGATTCATGTCTTATATAAAACGATCAGAAATGAACCATGTAGTAATTTTCTGTTCTTTTGGTCTGCTTTGGTTTCAATTTTTTTGGCAGTGATGACTTTAATACCTGTTTCCCATTGATTCTATCTCCAATATTCATATATACTCAGGTTATCCAGCAAATATTCCACTTTATCAGCACCAGCTGTCAGTCATTCTCACTACATTATCACCTTCTTTTGTAGCTTACAAATATCTTTTTATATTTTATTGAAAAAGGAGACAAGGTAACTCAGAGCTAAATCCAACAAGAGCTGATGTATTTTTTTACCATTGTCCCTACTGAAACGTGCTACAGGTTATTGAAACCCAGATTTTTAAAGCTATGCTATACACTCATTTTCAGTGGGTACTTCTATATCATTACATTAAACATTGCCCTGGAACAGACACCACAAAACTATTTGCCATACTTCTGATTGTCAGAGAGGTCCCTGAGACCGGTTTGGTCTGCGCCAAGTAATATTCTCCCAAATAGTTCCCAGGCACAGTTTAGGGTGTATGATGGGCCAGAAACTGTTCCCAATAGGAAATTTGGATGTGGCCACTCTCTTTTGAAGGCTGGGAGAACTGCAACATATGGATGTTGTCAGATAATGCCAGCTGGCCTCCAGCACAAAGAATAAACAGTGGCACAGTGTTGCTAACTGGTACAGCCATTGCTTCCAGAGATGAAAGATGCATAAAAACTTAAGAGAATGGGAGTGCAAGCTACAATTTTTTTTCTTCCTTCCTTCATACAGATTCTGCTTAGAACCAAATAGACTCCATTTTCTTCCTTGGAATTTCATGCACTTACAAAACACCCGGAATGGGATTCATTTGAACAGGTGTAACTCTGAGCTAGCTGTTTAGACACTCTTTTTAGTCCACAAAAGAGGAATGCTTTTAAGGGGACAATTCATTTCAGTCTAGGAAGGCTTCTAAATCAGGACAGATGAACTATGACTCAACAGTGCACATTTCATCCCATTGACTACAAAAAGAACCTACAATGACCTGCTGAGGGAATCAGCTCAGAGAGCTATGCACTGTGGATAGCTCACCCTGTATTTCTTCTGGTTTCTGTGAGTTTTAGAATTTAAGCTTTGTCTTCTAATTTGATTTTTTATAAAGCTTTTACTGTTTAGTAAGAGTTAGTTGGCATCATAATGCTGAAACCAAGGGAGTTAAACCAAATAAAACAAGCTCAGGATCAGTCTGCTGTCTTTCAGGTTTTCTGTGATAATAAATGTTTTAATCTGTGTACTTCCTTTTTAGTCTTCATTTTAAAAAAATTCCTTCATCCAGATACTTTATTTCTTTCCTGTTTGTCTATTTTATACTTTGCATAGGAATTATGATCAATGTACATCTTATCTGTTCTCCTTCAGGAATTTCTCTATAACTTTTCACTGTCTTAATGACTTTATGTTTCAGAGCCTGCTTAATAATTCTAAGGCCTTTCCAAATTATTCTTTTCTGTAGATGAAGACCAAAGAGCTATAACATACTTCTCCTTGGAGTAGTAAATTCAATCATGTATTAATAAACACTCACTCTCAATTCACTCTTTGCCTTTAAACTCTGAATATTTCTCTCCTATTAGTCAACAGAGACTCCCAAGCTGTCTCAATTCAATTGCTTGTTCAGACTGTCAGAATAAATAATTAACACAGTTCAGTAATTCTGTGCTTTTTCTCCCTGTAACTGATTGGTAGAGGGGGCATATGAATAAAAAAAGCCTCTGATTCTTCCTAAATCTTCTGAGATGCATAGGAACTTAACCCTCACCTATCAGTGGGCTAAGATATCCAAATACATTCGAAGTTTTGCCTAAAGGTGAACCTAAAAAAAAAAAAGTGGTGTATGCTTATAATAAAATTTAGTTAAGATATTATAATATCTTAACTAAAATGTCTGGAAGTCAAGTTTTTTAAGCAGTGTTCAGCAAGCATTTTCTGTGAGGTCAGAAAACAATGGCAGAGTCTTGTATACATCACGAAGAATACAAAAAAAGTAAATATAAATGGAAAAGTTTAATTCAGAAAACTTGGACTTTGCTAGATCTGTAGCTGTGGAAAAGATGACATCAAAGAATGTTATTTTCCTCCTTCCTATCTTTCCAAAGATGAGGTATGGATGTGAAGGAACAGAATTTTTTCACCTTTTCTGCAAGCACTTACTTTGATTTAAACCTGTAGTTCATCTTGGAGACAAATTTACAGTATCTTAGAGTGGTTGTGTGCTTTAAGATGAGTTCAGATTGCAAAAGGTCACATATTTACTGAAGGGGTTGTCATTTGAGAGAAGGAAAGGATGTCCTTCCAATACCTTTGCAGCCTCCCTTGTGCTCTTCCCTTTTCCCACTCTATTGGATTAGATTGCCAAAATTTTTTTAAAAAAGAGGAGATGGGGAAAACCACAGAGCATTTCTTTTTCAGGTATAATGCCAGCAAAGCACATTGCAAGCTTTAATAGTAATGGGTTTGGAAAACACACTTGTTGGGTTTAAACATCTTTCTATTTCACTGTTTGTTTCTCAGGCAAAACAGACCTAGTTGTACTGGGCAAGAAGGTGTAAATTGGAAACTAAAGTAGGATACAACTCATAGTAATTCATTTATCTTTCTGATGAGGTTACGTTCTTGCACAGTGAAGTGTCCTAAATTCAGAAAGAGATCAAATTACCATGAAATTCCATTGTTAACAATGGACCATTAACTTTGAAAAGCCATTTGGCAGTAAATATGTTTTACTAAAACATTGTCCAAAGACACCTGTCAGGATTAGAAATGCATTAGCAGAGGTTCTTTATAGCTTGAAGACTATAGTACATGTTATTTGAAGAGATTCTAATGTGGGGGAAGGAAGAAGTTCTCTTCTATGACACTAAGCTAAACAAAAATCTCGTTGCAAAAATAGCCAAGAGTACTGAGCTGCAGTGTTGTGGTAGTGGCAGCAGCAACGCTCTCAGTTCAGGAATGTGAGGGCGTAGGGAACACGAAGAGCCCGAAGTGTGAAGAAATATCAGCCCACTTTCTTTTCTTATGCAACATATCTGAACACATGTAGGTGAACACAGTAGGTATGTTTCCACAAAATTAGCCCCACACCCACAGCAAATCTCATTCAGAATAACACTGCACAGTATTTCAAGAAGCTGTGCTTAAAAATAACAGCTCAGACTATCAGAGTCAGTGAGAAAAAGCAAGTTATTTTCTATCAGAAAATTCATATTCTGGTTAAGTTTTTCAAAGGATGCATTAATTCTTTTACTGTTTCCAGTTGCAGGTAGCTGAAACTTTTAACCAATCCCAAACTGCTTAAAATTTCATATGTCAATAGTCAAAACAGTTTGCTTGGGGTTTTTTTGCTAAAAAAAATGTTAACTGAAGAGCAGAATCAATTTTTTTCTTTTGTTTTTGTCAAACAAGCATTGCCCCAGGGGGGAAAAGCATGTGCTCTCATGTAGAAATTCTTAAGCTGAGAATGTTTTCAACAAATTGTTTTCTGATCAGCGAGGTTTTAGAAAGAAAAAAAAAAAAAGAGGAACATAAATGCAAATCCTCCAAACTCCTTGTATAAATGCCATAATGAAGCATAACTATGTCACACTCCCTCAGCTACTGCATTGTGGTCTCAGGGCATCTAGAAGTGTCTGAAAATGGAGATTTCTCTATTGCAGAAATGGTCAGTCCATAGAAAAGATGACGTTATGGCTGCCAATGGTGGTTGGAAGTCATCTTCCCTACTTTCAGCCAAGGGGAAAGGAATCTACATCAAAATGATCACCTCTGCTCCCTCTCTGGGCACTGCAGAGAGAAAGGAAACCCTTCAGGTAACTAAGAGAGGTACATCTTTTTTCTGAGAAATATTAAGAAGTATTTGGTAATAATTATGGCCTTGTTATTTCAAAATAATATTCAAAGACTTGATCATACTAGACAACAAAAAGGATATAAAGAGATTTTTTTTTCTCTCAAGTTCCTCATTTTCTTCCCTGTAATGACTGATCTTCTTAAAGAGTTTAATCTCTCAAAAGAGTCTTTATGAAGATCAATGCGTAGGTGAGATCTGAAATTTTAAAGTATCAGAAATCTTCAGAGTCTGAGAAAAAGTAAATAGACATTGTGTGTGTTTCAAGAGAGAGCCTTGCAACTGCTTGGATATGAAACAAAAGTGGCTAATCTCAATAGTTCAACTTTGAATGGAAAAGGTATTCCAACAGAACTTTGAAATTCCACATACACAGTTTGCAATGTAGCACAGTTTGGGTTGGAAGGGACCTTTAAAGTCTGTCTAATCCACCCATCCTGCCATGAGCAGGGACATCTTCAACTAGATCAAGTTCTTCAAAGCCCAGTCCAACCTGGCCTTGAAAGTTTGCAGGAATGAAGCATTTGCCACCTCCTTGTGCAAATGGTGGTAGTGTTTTACCACCCTCATAGTAAAAAACTTCTTCCTTATATCTAATCTAAATCTACCCTCTTTCAGTTTATAACCATTGCCCCTTGTCCAGTTGTAAAATGCCCTGCTAAAAATGCCCTTCCCCTTCTATTTTATAGGCCCTGATTTTCCTCACAATCATCCATGGTGATGTCCAGAACTACTGCCTAAATTTTCAAAATATAATGGTGAAGGAACTGCAGCTGTCTGGAAGAAAATAAGGGATCTAAATTATTTTTTTTAGTAGAAATATAAAGTCAAAATGGTTTTAAACACAGCGCCACAAGCCAAGTCTGCATAAAAAACAGTAAGGTTGTTCTAAAATATCACTTACGAGTTTAAGTTTCCCATTCTGGGTGCTGTGAAGTGTGACATTATTTAAATATACTGCACGTCATAAAATGTGAACATTGCTCTAGACTCTAGGTTGTGATTCAAGAAAGCATCCCATTAGGAAATACTTAAGCATGTATTTAAGTGATTGGATTTTAATGCATGTTTAAAGCTAAGCATGAACAGAGATGGAGTTATGTCTGTGCTTAAATACTTTGCTGAATTGTCATCTCAATTATACTGTCTTAAACCCAAGTACATCTGCTACAATTTCTTCAATTACTTTGGATTCACTCCTGCATAAATGACCTCCATTGTTTCAACTTCATTTTATTCAAAGTAGAGCTCTAGTCATCTAAGAAGTTGCACCAAGCATGAGGCTATCTTGATAGAAATTGGGGAAGGTGTGATTTTATTCTGTCATAGCCCTTAGGCAATATAAATACACTGTCATTTCAGTAATTCTCTACAGAACTCTTCAAGTGTCCCTATGGTGGAAACCAGAGGTGAAATACTCATGAAAAACAACATAGAGGAGACCAAAAAGATTTTTTTCAAGCACATTTAAAATGGTTGGGGTTTGTTTTGTTTTAAAAACCCCTGAGAATAAAAACATTCAGTGTATAGGTTGGCTACCAGAAAAAAAGGTCTTTTTTTGTTTTTAAATATATTGGATTTAGCTTCCTTATGAAACGTTTGTTATGTTCTCTGTCCTTCTTTTGAGCCCGTAGGGATTTTTCAACCTCGTTAAAATGTGCCATCTGCTAGAGACATCCGTTATAAAATTACAACAGCATAAATTTCTGTTCCTGCTTCAATCTTAGGAGAAACACCAACACCTTGAAGGTAAAAGAAAGTAGCAGGATTTTAGAGATGAATTTTCATAAATTTGCTTACCTCAATTAACACAGTAAAGGCAAATAAAGCAAGTTCTCACTAGCACTAAATAGAGAGAAAATAATTTCCCTTGTGAGGCCAGCTAATATTATGTGATTACTCCCATCCCAATTTCCAGTTCACAAAAATTAAATTTTTGCTTGGCTCCTCAAAGTATGGAATAAATAATAATTAAAAAAAAAAAGGGTATAAATATTCCCAACTGCATACAACACTGTACTTTTACTAATATTGTTATTTAATTATATGGCAGTCAAAATCTTGGGTTATTTTGCACTAAGGAAAAGCATCTGCAAAACCTGGCTCTTGCAAGACCACAGATGTGGAATTATTCCTATTCATGTCAGTCAAATAGCTAATCCACAGACTTTTTTCCTTTTGGCAAAAGTTGTCAACAAAGAAATAGATTAAAGTTATAAATCATGCAATATTCCCTGGTTGTGGTGAATGATGCTGAATGCAATTATCACAGAATTCTACAGCAAAGTTTATATGAGATTTTGCTCTCATATTTTAGCCTCCCAGGCTCCAGCTTCACTGCTCAGAGTTGTACACAATTCATTAATTCAAAAATAGAGGAACTAAAGTTTTAGAGAGATCAAAGAATAAGAGATCACCTTCAGTTTACCAGATTGGGAGTGGGGTCTGTCTCTTTGCAAGGGAGATCATCTCTTTTGAACTTGTTTTCTTCTATCCTGAGCTGACTGTCTCTCAAAAATGCCACTAAAAAAACCTCAACAGAGTTATTTTCATGGCCAGAAGAAGTCACAATGAAAATTGTTATGAAAAAAGCAATCCTATAACTCGTGTGAGTAGTGATGGAGTAATAAGTGATGTTTAATGCTGAAAAAAATCCAGATCTAGCAGGTGATTTTTGTACTACATGTTTTCAAAGAAAGGCTCATCTAGTTTAGGTCAGCAATAGCATGGAGATGGGGAGGGTAAGATAACTCTACAGCTTCTGCATGGAATCTGGCATTCAGTTTACATGCTGCTTCCTGGCCTCATCCCACTCAATTTTAGGCAATTAAAAGTATCTACACCAGTAATTTTTGCACTGGTCTTTCTTTTTATCACTGGGAAGAGGGGTTACTGATATCAGAAACACCTGCTGAGGATCCTTCTTTTCCTTTGGCTATAGGGAGCCTTGGGCAAGCAGGAGTCTCAGAGTGCCTGAAGTTAGGAGAGAGCAGGGGGAGCCTCAGGGTACATCAGAGAAAGGTCTTGAATAGAGGATATTATGAGTTTCCAAGAAACTAAACAGGAGTTGAAGAAAGGGCTCTGATTCAGAGGCTGTTCTTGATGACTTTCTGTCTTCAAAACCCAGTGAGGAAGGAAGTTTTTTGTATCATGCTCTGAGGAAAATAAAAAAATGAAGCAAAGGGAACCCAGTACCAAATATCAGATGAGTATGTACATCAGGAAAGGAACAAAATCTGGTCATACCAACTTCACCCTCACAATCTTTTCCCCTGTTTTACAAGTGTTTACAAGTACTTAAGAGTTGCTTTTGTGTTTGAGTAAGGACTGTGCAATCATCAGAGGAGCGAGGTGTAATGCTGTGCAAGGAGGAGTGAATGAGAAATGAACTCACAGCAGAAAGAAGAAATGTGTTTCTCAGCAATGACTAGGATGTCCTGCAGGGTATGCCATGCTCTCTGCAGACCAAGGACTGCAGGGGGAATAACTGCATCAACAGGTGCTGGAAGTGGGGAAACATCCACACAGTGATGATAACGGTGGGTTTTTTGTTATTTTTTTTACATATGGCTCTGATTGTCAGTGTTACAGGCTATAAGGTGGTGAGAAGCCTGGAGTGTGTACACCACTTTCATCTCACTAGAAAATATTTCTGTCATGGCCAGTCCTTAAGTAAATGCACTTTTTCTTTCCCTTTGGCTTAGTTCTTTTCCTCTCTATGAAAGTTCCTTCTGTATTTTGTTTTGGTTTGGTTTTTTTCCCCCCTTTGCAAGAGCCAGGTTTCCTTTGGGGTGTCATTACTGACAAACTCACTGGAACTGTACCTACTGCCAAGGGCTTCTCCCTGCTCTCATACTCTCCTCATGAATGTGTTTATTCCTCATGATCACATTCCTTCCCAGTTACCATCTGCCTGTTGCGTGTTTTCCTTCTGCCTGACCCAATCCACTGGCCTTGGGGTATAACAAGATTGCAGCCTACATTTTCAGATGTTTTCAGTCACTTTGGGATACCATCTTGAAAAAACTCTCCATCTATGCTTTTGACAAGGGCCATGAATCTGGGGCTCACACAGAATTAAGTGGAGTTGAAGTAAGTAACAGCGCAAGGAGGATGAGACCTTCTCATCTTTCATTCTTTTCTTTCTTTGTTCGCTTGGTTCCAGAAATTCAAGAATTTCTATTGTCAGTGCTGGAAGGGAGGTCACATCAGAAAGCACAAAATGGTGCTTTTGTTATTCTGTTCTACAAGAATTTGACATGCTTTAAAGTTTTGCTTGAAAACTGCTGGTGCCAGCTGCTTTTCCTCATGGAGAGAGGATCTCTCGGCACACCCCAATGCAATGTGGCAATAAAGCCTTCATAAAAACTCCAGCCTTCAGCAAACCTGAAATAACTCTCTCCTATCTCCTGGGAGTGGGGTAGGCACCATTACTGTATCAGGAGACCTTCAACCCTTATCTGCCAACACTGTGAAATTCACTTGGTTTAAGCAGCCCAGAGAGAATGTTCCTACTTTGCCAGAGCTCAGATTCAGCTGCAGAAAAATTGCAAAGCTCTCACAAATGAAATGAGACACTTAAATTCTATCCTCAGAAATACAAACATATATATATATATATAGTTATTTCTAGTTTAAGATCATTTTCTCATCTCACTGGATAAAGTAACTAAATGTCATATCTAGTTGCAGTATGTGCACTAAGTTTATGGCAATTAAAGACAAATCCCATTATTTTGCTCTCAACCAAAGTTTAATCTCAGGGATGCCTGGACTATTATTCCCAGAGGTAACTTTTACAGTGATTTCTAAGACAAGACAGAAAAATGTTTGGGAAAAAAAGCAAAAGAAGAGAGGAGAAGGGAGGGGATTTAAGGGATTAATTTCTATTCCTTTTTGTTCTCATATATCTGTTTTAGAAAGTTAAGTTTCTTAAGTCACCAGGTGATACCTTATGAAATTCTAGAACAGACAGTTTTTCTACTACCTGTTTTTTCTGTGTAATTTTCCAGCATTATGGTTAGAAAACCGAGCCCAGCAATACTTGGTAGCAATGCCATCCTGATGCATATGGACACGCTGCTGGGCTGTGTGATTGGGTCTGTGAACCTGTGCTGTGTGAATCAATGGGCTCCACTGGAGCGTCACCCAGGGCTGAAAATAATGCTCAGGGAAAAATATTTGGGTAAAACAGCAGGGCTGAATTTGTGGTAAGCTTCATCAAACCGAGACTGATTGATGTTGACTCCACCACACATTTGTGTGCTACTTTGAGCTGGAAATTCTAGTCTAATAGAACTGGAAATTTTTATATCATTCCTCAAGAACATCAGAATTTAAAACAGGAAGGAAAGTATGGAAAAATTGCCATAGAATTTTGTGTCCCTATGTTGTGTTATGCATGCTGTGTTATGATAATTGTAGGTAGGATGATGGCGAAATCCTTTTTGTCACAAGCTAGCCCTGCTTCATTGTCTGTCTGGCAACTAGGAAATTCAGATCAAAATATCAAAAGTGCCCTCTGGCAATAATTTGCACTAAGATCAGGGAGTCATTTAGAAAACAGAGAAGGTTGGTGGTTTCCCTAGAGACTTTTATCATCTTGCTTTCTTTCTCTGTTATCAGTTGGCATTAGTCCTCCCTTGCACAATGCAAGGGAAACCAAAACTGCCAGGACATTTTTCAGTGAAGCCAAGTGCTATTTAAAGCCTGTATTTGGAAGTCTTTTCACCTCTTACAAATGTTTACATGGCATGCCATGAGAGGTTTGTCTCATGAGCACAAAAGCTACACAGATTTCATGTTATTCTCAGAGAAGCTGCAGATGATCAGTGAGCTGGTACCCACCAGGTTATTCAGCCCACACAGTGGGTCTTTTAGGCAGGTGTTGTCTTTAAATAACATTCATGTTTAATGTCAGCAAGCTAGAAATGTCCAACCTGTGACTCCTCCTCTACAATAGATCAAACAAATCCCTCCCATCCCCCCCACCCCAGCTTTGAATATTGGAGTAAAAATATATGCTTTGCCTGCTCTAAATGCAATGCAGTTTTAAATTTAGGAGCACATGGACATTTATCTACTGCACAGGTGGGATCCATCTCACTAATTTTAAACATCTAAAAGTTGTGAATCTGGTCCAGATTGGTTGTCAGAGTTCATCTATAGTCAGTGGAAAGACACAGATGCCTTGCCATACCACTAACTAGGTAAAATATCTAGGACTGATCACTTTCTAGTGTACCTTCCTTGTCAACAGCAATTACCAAAAGAGTTAAGACAATTAATTAGTCTATAACCTTAAGTTTTGGATAGCTAAGATACACAAGATGAACTTTTATGAAGGCATTTACCTCTCTCCACTGCATCCAAAGTTAGCCACTGTCTTTCAGCCCTGGATAATAAGGAGCTCAAATGGTTCTTTGAGCTTCAGTCTCTTGTTAGTTGTTAAAATTATTGTTTGACACAAAGGTAAACAATCTAAGTAAAACTCCAAATGTATTTAAAAAAAAGATAGATTAAAATCAAGCACAATTGCATGATTAGATCAAAAGCTGATGTGGTTTTATTTATCTTATTCCCAATTATGGCTTTAAAAACAGGAAGCATAGACTTAACCAATTTTGTTTTATAGAAAAAACTTTTCCCTCAGCAGTCTCGGTGACTCAGCAGTCAAATTACCATATTTCGATATATGACCCGATGTAATTAGGACAATATATTTTTTTAGCTGGTTGTTACTTTTATGCTGTAGCTGAGTCTCCAGAACTAGTAATTTATCTCCAGTGATGGGTCTGCCCTCTTTTCAGTATTAAATGGCTCATACATTGTAGCTGTTAGTTGATGCAGCAGAGATTGGAAGACTGTGGACTGTTTTTTGGAAAGCTCTTTCCTGCCAAATGTCATCTTTTCTACAGGGGCAGACATCTGCATTTTAAAACTTAGGTTTTTTCACCAGTTTTTGTATTTAATGTCGCTTTTACTGTGCTTGCATAAAGCATGTGAGAGTATTTCAGAAGACCTCAAGGAAGAAATTAATCTCTCCCAACTTCAGCTGTGCAGAGCTTTGTCCTTAACTCCTCCTCTTGTCAAACAAAGAGAGAGAACATTAACAGGGATTCAAAACTATTTCCACCTCTCACCTTGGGGTGGGAAGAAACATTCCCTGAAGGTGCTGCTCTGCTTGTCCACCTCAGGCTCAGCCTGGACAAGTAATTGGCTTAGATGGGGTGCCTTGGTTTTCAGTAGCTCATGTTAAGTCAGATGCATTCTTGTACAAATCTTCTTTACATGGCAAGTCAGACCCTCTGCTGCACAGGGCTTGGGAAGGCTTCAGGGAAAATTGTGTAAGTCTCTTTTTTCTTGAGGCACATGGAATGCAGAAACAACAAGCACAGGGTGACAGGAGGATAGATAGGTTGAAAAAGGCATCCTGACACAAGAGGACAGGGGAGGGAAAAACAAAAAGTGGGAAGAAACACCACAGAGCATGAAGGTGGGCTGTAAAAACAATGCAAAAGTAGCAGCAAGCCTGCTATTTTCTGCTGTGATATGACTTCCCCAGCTCTGTATGGTAGTATTGAAGGTCTTATCCTGCCTCAGAGCAAGGGGAGAGAGAAGCAGACAGGGAAGAAGTTAAGACATGGGAAGCTACAAGCTACAATATCCTTCTCACTGCCTCCACTCGAGGCTGTGAGACAACAGTGTGGGACATCAAGCAGGTTGTTCATCTGCAGCTCCAGTACCATAATGGGACCTTGATAGTGGAGGAGGTCTTGCCCTCCTCAGAACACAAGCTTTTTGGATCTGTACCCTGATTTACAAGTTCTCAGTCCAGCAAGAGAAAAACATCCAATGTCTTGATCTGCAGAGTCAGCCCAACCAACTTCATTAGCTTATTAAAAATGGGTTGATGAAAAACCTCTCCCCAGTGCTCATCCCAGCATCTATGTGGATACAAAATATAATGCAAATTAGGTAATTAACTGGGTTTTGCTTCATTAATAGATAAATCAGAGCAATAAGAGTCTTTCTAAATACTAGCTATGCATTTTTCCAAAAATAGGACATCTAATGCAATTATTTATATTAGGTCTTTTGTATGTGATCACAGAGCATAAAAAGAAATTAGAGATCCATGTTTATTGTTATTAAAGAATCCCCCTAGCCTCTTTATTTCATTTGGCTTAAAATAGACAGCATTGTTGCTATTGTAATTCATTAATTATCAGACTCACAACTTAAACCATAAGTCAAAGATTCCTACTTTCAGCTTGTTCCCATTTATACTGCAGTTAAGGGTATGTTAGAAGAACAGAAATCTAAAGCTGAAATGATAACAAAATCCTCAAATGAACAAAGAAGACAGATACTGTATAATAATGTGTATTTTTAATATGTTATTTCGAACAAATAAGAATGGGTGAACTGAAACTTTTTAGCATAGGCCCTTCCATGGAGCTGATATGCCAGCTGAAGAAAGAATCACTAATATTTTTTAAGGCATCAGGCTTTGGTTTCATACCAGATCTACCACTATAGTATGTGATCACTTCAAAAGTTTCCAAATATACAACTCCAATGGCTGTACACTTCATTATATAAAGCTGCTTTTGGAGGGTAGTAGCATTTCAATTATGCTGTAATTTGGAAGCTGTTTCTGTATAACTGTATTTTGGAGTAAAATGCTTTTGTTACCTTTTTTATGCCACAAAGTGGGCTTATTAAGCAAGAAATAAATAATTTAAAAGATTGATGACTCCATCACGTAGGTGAACTGTTAATTATGTGAAAAGCAGGCATGAAAATTATCTCAAAGTTAACTACAATGTAGTTATGTTATTGTTTCATCATAACTACAGTGTAATTGTAATAGCTGTTCCTAAGAATACATCACTTGTGCCTTTTCTTCTATCAGAGTAAGAATTTATTTCAATGGAAACATATTAAAAATACTTTAGCTAGTATAAAGAAGAAGTCATTAAAGTCATCAGAATAGATAAAAGGTTCAGGATATGTGGTTGTCTCTTTTGGGTTAGTGTGTTTTTATTTTATGGGTTGTTTTCTGTGTGTTTATTTTTTTTTCCTTTGGTCCTGAGCTTCATCTTGAATATCTTCACCCATATTTTCACCATATTAGATAGATTTTTCATTTTCTTACAAGAAGGTTTTACTGGTAGAAGAGCATAAAGGTGCTTATTGTTGCTCATTTTGTGCCTAGTAGCAATTAGCTAGTCAGTAACTTTCCAAGTTTTAACCTTCTTATCTACTCAATAAAACATGTTTAAAGGAGAAAATCTGGATTTAATCCATGTTTAAGTGGTAATTTCAGGACTTTTTCTTACTTAAATGCATTGTAATGCTGAAGGATGAAATAGGATAAAGCCTTATCAACTGCCTTGCAATGATGCTGCCATTTGCCTGCCCCAGATGGGCTGGTGCCCACTAAGCCAAAAAATGAGAGTCTCTTCATAAAATCACTACACAATGCAGAAACAGCTGTACAGAACTGCCTGTTGGTGTTTTCTTGGCCTTCTCTGGTGTGGGAACACCTGTCAGCGGAACTGTGGATTAAAGAAGAATGCAACCAGTCGATAGTACCTTGCTGACCATAGTTACATAGCACACTACTCCTTTGGTAACCTCATGCCTCTTAACTCTGCATGCCCTTTGTACCTACTTCTGAGATTAAAAAAAAAAAAAAAAAAAAAATTCTCGTAGCTAAGCCTTTGTATCTCACCTCTAGCATATTTCATTCCTACAAATGCTCATATATCTGTGAAATGCCATATGCCAATTTTCAGGTCGGAATTTTACATGATTTTTCCGCTCACGTATGTGACAGTAAATATTCTTTCAGTGCAAGTCTTTTCAGGAGATTGCTGATCTTATAACCCAGCCAAGGTTAATTATTCCATGACTTCACTTAGGTATTTGAACAGAAGGATGCTGATATCAGCTGGGGATTACTAAAATTATTTGCCATTGCTGTTGCTACTTCTCCAGTGAAGCTGGCGCCTGTAGCAATTCTTCTGGCACCATGGCTGATCTCTTGTTCATTTATCTTTATGCTGAGCAGAAGAGGTTTTCCTCTTTTCTCCTTTATCATCCAGTGTCTGAGGCATTTCCAGCAAGATTCTGACCTTCCCAATATCACTATGGCTCTCCTAAGCAGATATGGTAATTCTTTCTTGCTCATAGCTCTTTGGGTGAATGTGTCTGGGTATAGACCAGCAGATGAGCCAGATGCAACCCTTCTTTATCCTCTTTCACCTTAAATGCTAATCTGCCCTTGAATGGAGGTCCCAGAGTGCACAGCATAGACATATATAGCTTTAGAGCAGCTGTCTTAGTCCTCATGACAGAGTTTTGGTGGTGGCTCACAGCCAAACATGAAGGAAACAGCTCTGCCCCAGTGGTGCAATGCACCTCCACCTCTGCAGCAATACTGTCCTCAGCCAAGTAACCTGTGTCCCTGATTACAACCCAATTCGGTCACATCCTACTACAAGTAAATGCTTTGTAGTGAGAGAAAATATTTCAGTCACAAGTATATAAAATTAGAAAGTAGTTTTAGCAGCTTCTTTAATTGTATGGAGTGATGGCAAGCCCTGTACACTTTCCCAAGCAGACATCTGACCTCCTCTGTGGTTACTCCCACCCATGTTCTATAACAGCTGGGTGATGTGGTCCAAAATCAGACCACACAAGGAAGCCAAAAGGAAGATGTTAAATTTCTAAAGCCAAGTCTCTGCAACATTGATCCAATCTTTTTGTTTTCCCTTCTCTCATTCTCTGAAGTGAGTTTGCTTCGCAGGGTCCTCAGTGCTTGGAATGGATCTTGCACAAAAGGGCCATGCTATGAGCACAGCAATAATAAAAGCAGAAGTCAATAGCACATCTGTTGCAAAATATCCCAGACAAATTAATTTCTGAGGCAATTCCACTGACTTTGATGGACTTATTCTGTGAATTCAACCATAACAAGGAGAAGCCAAGGAGAAAGGGACATGATTTCTGCCATTTCCACACTGATTTATTGCAAAGAGTTTTGGGAAGGGGTAAGATTGATGAAAGGTAAAGTAAAGAAGTCCCTTCTCTGACACACCACAGACATATTTTGTCTGACTACAAGCCCAACAATATTTTTTTCTTTTTCTAATGCAAAAATACAGACACATTTTAATAAAGTTTTTGGAAGTATCTGGTACAAGGAGTTCTCCTATTTCATGATGCTCCAATTTCTCTGCTCTAACCAGGACCAAACCATCAGGTCCTTCTTGACACATGAATTGTGGGCCTCTTCAGAGCTCAGTCCAGTCAGTGGAGGTCCTTACTGTAGGCCCTTGTTTGATGGGATAAGATGGGAGTCTGAGAGGCAGCTAAAACCTTAAGAGCTGGACTCTACCTGGAGGAACATGAACAGACCCCACTTGGGTAACCAGGAACAGAGCTACTGCAGCCCATGGCAGGTTTTCACCCATCAGAATCCCAAAAGCAAAGTGCAGATTAACAGTATAGGTGGGATCATTTTACCTACACATCATCTGAAGAGCAATGAAACAATTCCAAAAGGTGTAGGAAAAGGTGCCAGGATGCTGAAAGCCAAGTAATACCCTCTAGTCAGTCAGGCCCTTAAGTATTGCTCACCATAGTCCTACTCCCATCCCTCAGAGGAAACAGTGTTTTCCCAGATCCTAGGAGCTGGTGTGGGGAGACACTACAAACCAGCACCTGGGTGAGCAGGCAGCACATATCACAGAGTTACTTGTTGAGATGGACTGGAAGAAAATTCCCCTTCCAGCCTTACCGGGTGTTTGGATCCTCTGCTGCTTCATGCAGATAAGCTGAGGCCTTAGTTGTCACTTAGAAGATTATTGTGTTTGACTATGAAAAGACCAGCGTTAGCAAATATGAAGAGACAACGAGGAGACGATGGATTATGGTTTGACAATGTCACCTCGTTTGGGGATTATCAGTGCAGGCAGAATGCATCTGGCACAGAGGGATTTACAAGAATGCTGCCCCTAAGGAGAGGTAGTGGGGAAACACTGTTTTCTTGGATTCTTTAGGAACCAAAGAAGTGATTTGAAAAGCGGTTCAAGGAGGCTTATGGTCAAGTGTCATATGCTTGATGCAAATAGGAATCAAATGCTATAACTGAAAACAGAGAAAAAAGAAAGACCACAGTTTTATTCTGAAGAGCTGAGGCCATATAAGGTTATGGGAAGAAAGGGTGAAGGAAGAACATTTGATGAACTACATTGACCAGGGGAAGCCTGGAGTACAGAAGGCAAAAATAGAGTGGGGAAAAAAAGTATGAACAGATGAATCTGTGGAAGCAGGGAAATAATATGGCCATATTTCTAGGAGATGGTCAGCAGCAGGTAAAATTGTCATAACAGGGATAAAAAAGAAAAAAAGCAATATAACTGCTTTATTTCCATTTCCCTTAAAAATTGCTCCCTTCTGCTAGTAATTCTAAACATAGATTATACCAGCAGCAGTTTCTGATTTCCGGAAAACACTCAGTTCCCAAATGGTTTGGATATTGACCTAATCTGTTATACTGGAAAACCAGTACCCAGCAGTGATCTGATGAACACAAGCTACCAAAAGAAAGCCATAAAAGGATTAAAGGGATATCTGTGATGAGAGAAAACTTTAAGTAGCCTATTCCTGCCCTGGGTTACAATCTGAGTCACTGCCTAGAGGCTTTAGTCTGCTATGAAATCCAGATCGTGACGATCACAGAACTATCAAGTTTGTTAAAAGGCAAGTGCTAAAATTCAGATCAAGAAGAGCTTGAATATGAGCTCTTACTGAGACTTCTGCCTCCACTGCATTTCATAAATATGATATACTCAGCCTTCTCATGTACTCTACCAGTGTGAAGGGAATGTTGTGACCAGTTTTACTGAATTACTACTGCCAGTTTGCATTGGAAAGACATAAGAAAGAGTGTCAAAGGATTGAAGATGTGAAGAACTAATGATGCTCATCCTAAGAGGCAGAGTGCAGCAATTGCTACCCACTGAAACCAGCTTTAATGTCTAGGCAAAAGGGAAAATCAATATTAAAGAGGAATACCATTAAGAAGGTACCAGATAAGGGAAGTAGGTGAAATTAATCCCTGTGCTGAATAGTAACACATGGTTTAATAGATATATGAGCATTTCACCAGCTCTCTGTTGGGACTTCACAAGGTAGAAACATTGGAAGGGTTTATGGAAGAGCAGTGTTGTTAAGACCAATGTGTAGCAGTGAAGTGATATGAAAACAGAGACCAGTAGAGGGGATGAAGCACGTCTTGGTTAGATAAAATCCTCATGATGCAACACCTCATGCAGTCCAACTGTTGTATGAGTTCAAGCAAAATGTGAGCAAAAGCCAGTGAGCCATCTGAACAATGAGCTTTCCAGTATTTTTTACACATATTGTATTTATATGAGCAAAAACCATGAAGGCACGGAAAAGTTTGTTGTGTTAGTCACAGCTACTCTGAAGAGACTAAAAGCTAGAAACTTTCTGGAAAAAATGAAGCGAAACACCAGAACATTTGCGTAGATCAAACAGTCAGTGGACCTTGGATGCTTATCAAAGTTTTCTAAGAAGAAAGATTTGGGAAGTTACTTTGGATTTTTGATATGTTGGCTGTAATGTTACAGTCTTTAAAAATGCCATTAAATAGCAGAGTGTTCTTTGTTATCAGAGTCTTGCAAAATATGAGATTTGTAACAGAGATATGAACATAAGAATATTCTGGAGGAATTTGTAGGAGCCTGGTGGGTAAAGACAATTATCTGAAGTTCCCTAAGGGCAGGTATAAAATAGGAATAGTGTGTAAAATTGAGAAGATGAAAATTTAAGTTGAGAGGTTGAAAATTTAAGGTTGAGCATAAACAAAGCTGATTCATTACCTAGACAGAAGACAAAATTTCTGTTCTTCCAGAGCAGAAACCTCATAGATTTTAAGACTAGTGAAAACCATACTGATCACATGCCAAAACATTGCAACCTTTCATTTTCACACCAAAATCGCAGTTTTGAGGTCTGGCCTGTACGCTACAAAATTCAGTCTGAGTCTTAAATTTTTTATTTATACAGAGTTCATCATCCAATCCCTGAAAAATTGGTCCAGTGGTGAATTGCTTTCCATGTAAAAGAATTGCGTCTTTGTTCTAGTATCAAGTGGTTTACCTGCAGCTTCCAGACATTGTTATGTCCTCTCCACCTGCCCTGTGCAGCTGCCTGCTGTTGAGTACACCAGGAACAGCGCATTCCTCCCCATGAAGGACTCCAGTTTTGTAGTCTATTTTGAAAAATACTCTAGGAAGAGTTTAATTGTACCATAGAATCAGTGGATACATGATAGGTATCTACATTTTACCATATGAGTCCACCCAAAATGCCAAAACAGCATCTCCCTAAAGTTGTTCTCCTGACTGATGTCACCTTCCCATTCTTTCCCTAACAGACATTTGCCATTTCATCCTCCCATGTAAACAGCAGCACCACACTGGGAATTCATATTCACTGCATTATCTACTGTGATCTCATTGTTTCTCGTTTTTGGGGAATGCAATTGCTCATCTTGCAAACGTGAATACATTCTTTGTTTCTAGATGCATAATCCAGCACTTAACTGTGATGGAGCACATGTCGACAAAATGAGCTGCTTAACGATGCGCTTGGGCTGCTTTTTCATTATTTTTTATCTGCCAAACCTTGCATTATCCAAGAAGTTTACTACTATTGATTTCTTTTTCATTCCAGAACATGGAGAAAGATGTTGAATAGGATAGGAGAAAAATTTGTTTGCCTGATTATTTATGTCTTCACAGAGGGAAGAGCATACATTTATGATTTAATATTTCATTATGATATTTAATATAACCTACAGTGATTTAATGCAGTACAAATACATGCATGCATCAAAATGTTGTGCAGGAGTAAATCAAATTACCATTATTTAAATAAACTATGCCAGCATGGTTTCTCTTCTCCTGTAAGCTTGGAGATTAATTTTTAAAAATCAGGTTTATCTAGTAAGACATATTTTCCATGATATCATGCACAAAATTATTGTACCATTTAAAAAATAACTTTGTGCCAGAAAATTTACTGATTTTTTTCCAGATGAATGTCTGATCTAGGGTGTTAAAACACCTGTTGCCATCATATTTAGCATTAAGTTTTTAGAAGATAAAATTATTGGAACCTTTGTACTTAAATATTTTATTTAATAAAATGTATTCTTTTCCCTCCTTCATGTTTACAATTTAAAAAGCAAAAGGAACTCCTAGATGTTTTCCTTTATTCATTTTCTCACATCTAGATTTTTGCCCCCAGAGGAAAAGCAAAATGAGGTTTTAGAATAGCAAGTAAAGATTCTGAAAATTATGAAAACTAGAAAGTTATCAGAGGAAGTAAAAAGTTTCTTACACTTGGACTACTGACAGGTTTTTTGACCATTCCTTTTCTAAGGAATTTATGAGAAATAGTTAATTTTACTGGCTTTGGTGAAATTCCAATTGAAAACTTTAAGGTAGTGGAATTCATCCAGAGGAGAACAACCAGGCTGGTGGAAGGGCTGGAAGGAATATCCTATGAGGAGAGGCTGAGGGCTCTGGGTCTGTCTGGTTTGGAGAAGAGGAGGCTGAGGGGTGATCTCTTTGCTCTCTGCAGCTTCCTGAGGAGGGGATGTGGAGAGGGAGGTGCTGAGCTCTTCTGCCTGGGATCCAGTGATAGGATGGATTGGATAGCTGGATTCGATGCCCTAAATTTCCTTTTTAATTTCACCCATTACTCAATATACCAAACTCAGTAGAGGGATATTAGTCCAAAATTTGTCATCCTGAAACATGTCAGATTTGTTTTGTCATGTAAAGTTAAACCAATCTTCTCTATGAGAAAACAAAAGTAATTCTTAACAACTTTATCAGTGTACTCCATTTTCCTATCCAAGTTATTAGTGGATCAGTGGCACAGTTTCCCACACTGTTATGGGAAAAGTTGTGAAAGAACCTGATCTGCAGGCTAAAAAAGGACTTTGTTTTTCAACAATATCTGTGATACTTTCACTTTTCCTTACTAATGTCAGAACAAATAATCCCCTCTATGAATTAAAAATCTTTCAATATGCTCCAGTAAAAGATATTAAACGGGACATTTGTGTCACTGATTAATAAAACTAAAAGTATGCTCATCATTTCAAAGAAACATTGAATAAACTCCAAGGAGAATTTAACAGTAGTCAAAATACAAAGTTTCCTATGGAATGCATTGTTTGTTGTGTGTTTGGCAATGCAGTGGCAGGTCCCAGGGAAGTTGGTATGCAAACGTGACAGGGTTGGGTGAAGGAGGTCACAAAGGACAAGCAAAGGTCTCCTGGAGTACTGACAATACTCTTGAAATTTAAAAGCTGACAAGCATCTTTTCCAGCTTCTGAACAAAACTCCCAAGTGGATGAGGTTTAACGATTTCATTGCTGCAATACTGAACCACATGTATAGTTTTTTACTTTTTCTTTTATATGAAATGGATTGATATTTTTGCCTTGTATTGCCCTAGTTTTCTACATTTGTTTATGCATTTGGGCTTGTTCAACTGCCCTTGACCACCAATTACTTTCATGCCTCCTGACCAATTTCAAAATCATCATAAATTTCTACACTTTTTTTTTTTTTAAATAGTCTGTAAAGGGATTCCATTATTTTTCCCTCAGGGAAAGAATCAGTATATTAGGGGTCAAAATCCACGTAAGAGAGATCTTTTGAGACTTGCTTCATTAACTGCATTGCCTGACTTCCAATAACCTAAGAAAGAGGTGGAACATCTGTATCTATGATTAGTAAAGAGTTTGCTACCTCAATATCCTTCCAAGGTTATTCATTTAAAAGCAGGCTAACTGCATGATAAAGTCCTCACTTTTTCTCAGTTCTGATGGGAGAGCAGTTGAAAGCCCACCTAAGGGACTATAAAAGGCACTGAGCTGGTTGTAGAGGGACTTTGACAAGGGCATGCAGTGACAGGACAAGGGAGAATAGCTTTAAACTGAAAGAGAGTAGAGTTAGATTAGATGTTAGGAAGAAATTCTTTACTGTGAGTGTGGTGAGGCCCAGGCACAAGTTGTCCAAAGAAGCTGTGGTTGCCCCATCCCTGAAAATGTTCAAGGACAGGTTAGATGGGGCTTGGAGCAACCTGGTCTACTGGAAGGTGTCCCTGCCCACAGCATAGGTATTGGAACAAGATGATATATAAGTTCCCTTCCAACCCAAACTGTGATTCTATGATTCTGCATTTTCAGTAATAGACTAGGTGAGTCCAGCAGCTCTCACTGCTAGAAATGGTGCCTTGAAGTTGACTGGGAGTGAGATGGGAGGGATATTTGCACTGTTTTTTTTTTTTACTTTTCCCCTGATATAGTCAGCTTTTTTACAGCTCCAGCATGGCACTTTCTGGTAATGCTTTCAGTCATGTAGTTAACATCTCTCCTGTGGGGTCGTCTTCTCTTTCAGCTGCTACCATAAGAAGATTGTGCATTAGAACAGTTTGGGTTTTGCTCTTTGCAGTTTCCTTTTGCAGTGATATTTACTGTAAGCACAAACAGGCTTTTTGTTCTCAGGTCTCCCAGTCTAGTTTTAGAAGGTTTAAATTACATTAACAGAAACCTTTGTACCAAACTGTTCTAAGTACTGTAGAAGAGCAGAAGCTCTGCACTCAGTATACAGAACACCTCCCTGCCTTCAGCTTCTTGTAGCTCTGTGCCCTCCCCTGAGGATAATAATTTCTCAACAGTAATAGTAAAAATATCAACTAGAAACCTAAAGAAACACAGAATTTTTCATCCTCTAGAGTCTCACCGGGTACAGTAATCTGCCATCAGGTGCCCTCTCTAAAGCAATGCAAGTGCTCCCTCTAGTAGGTTATATCCACAGTTCTGAATTTGTGCAAAGTTTGCAAAATGACATAGTACAGAATAACCAGTCATGGCAGTGCTAGCAAAATAGTTTTCTTTATAAGCAGGATATCAACAGCAATGGAGTTCATAACACCAGGAAAAGCTAAAGTATTTAACATTTCCGGGAAAAATTTACATTTGAATATGGGTTGGGATGTGTGGGTTGGGCTGGTCTAAGTGTCATACCAGGCTGTAAAGGATTGTTTTTCTTCCTTGGGCTTTAGGAATACAGAATATGAGCAAAATATTCCCTAATGCTGAAATACCAGAGATGACTGCAGGAAAATGCAAAGACAATGTGCTGAGGCACAGCTATGTATTCTCAGGGAACACAGAGTGATTTTAGAGACTGCTGAGCCACATAATGAGGCCATTGCATTCACCAGTGAAATACAGCCACATCTGGGTAAAAACTTCACAGAGCCGCATCTGCACAGTGCTTGGAGCCAGGCGGTGCTCACCAACACCGCATCTAACCTGCACAGCAGGGGGAACTGGAGGAAGATAGAAATGCAATTATCCTCCTCAACAGCCAGTCAAGGCAGTGAGGTCAGTATGCTCAGCCCTGTAGAACAAAAACTAAAGAACATCTTTAGTGACCCACAGCTGCAAGGGCCTGAGGCTTTCATCCCATTCAGTGGTGGTGCCACTTGCATCCCTGTGCCTGCATCCACTGCTGCTGCAGCTCTCACTGCCATGCTGAGCACCCAAAACAGCATCTCCTTCCTCATTTCGTCATCAGAAAAGTGTGGATGAAACATGACCTGTTTCTGCACATCTGGCAGGACTAACACATGGAAATTCACAGCTGTCAGACCTATGTCTGAAGGCCAGGAACACAAGCATATCATGATGAAGTGAAAGATACTCCTTGAATAACATGGGCGGCTGCTATTACTTGGAGCAGTGAGCCCTGAGCCAATGTGGGTCCAGCATTCTGTGTGTTACTGCAGGCAGATATCCCACCAGAGAGGAGAAGTCACTTCGTGGGAAGGAAATGGAGTGAAAAGGGATCAGAAATGGAAGGATAAAACTGAATTATTAAAACTTCAACTAGCTAGTGGCTGCACAAAGGACATATAAATGATACAGTAGCAAGTGAGGTCTCTTTAGTTGGCTTGGTATTTGCAATAGACTCTTTAAGCCTTTAATTCTATGCAAAGTTTTTAACATCGCAGATGAATACAGCAGATAAATATTGATTGAGAACATTTGGCAAATGGTCTGTTGAGTTCTGTATCCTTTTCTTAACTCTTCAGGGGAAAATTATCAGACTAAAAGAAGGCAGATATGGGAAAAATTCTTCACAAGTGAGATTTCTTTGTACCCATTTTTGAACCGTGTCTTTGGGCATGGTCATTAATTTTTATACTTCTTCCTTACAATTATGTTTTAGTGTTGCAATATTATTCAAAATAATGAATAATTTTTTACCTAATAATAATGTTTTACCTAACTGTGTAAAAATCCAACCCTTTCTGCATCGGGCTGAATTTCGAGACAGAACCGTATCTCATGGTAGTGAGTTCCAGGAATGATTTGCACACAAAATGTGTTCCAGGAGAAAAGAAAAGAAAAAAAGAAGAGAAAAGAAGAAAAGAAAAAAAAGAAAAAAAAGAAAAGAAAAGAAAAGAAAAGAAAAGAAAAGAAAAGAAAAGAAAAGAAAAGAAAAGAAAAGAAAAGAAAAGAAAAGAAAAGAAAAGAAAAGAAAAGAAAAGAAAAGAAAAGAAAAGAAAAGAAAAGAAAGAAAAGAAAAGAAAAGAAAGAAAAGAAAAGAAAAGAAAAGAAAAGAAAAGAAAAGAAAAGAAAAGAAAAGAAAAGAAAAGAAAAGAAAAGAAAAGAAAAGAAAAGAAAAGAAAAGAAAAGAAAAGAAAAGAAAAGAAAAGAAAAGAAAAGAAAGAAAAGAAAAGAAAAGAAAAAAGAAAAGAGTAAAAGCATTTTCTACCTTTTATTTTTACTCAAAGACCAGAGTCACAGCTTTGAATTTCCCTGCAGAGGAACCTGGTGAGCAGACAGCATGCTTGATAGAGCATGGGATCATTCACTCTATGCTTCCTTGCACAGCAGAGCCCACCTTTCCTGCCCAGCTAAAAAGAAACAGCAATGCAAGACTGAATTTTTCCACAACACACTAAAGAACACGAGGCCACATCATCAGCCTATACCAGATCTACTCTTTCCTGCAGATCCATTGTGCTCCAACAGAGACCAGAAGCCACCATCAATCTTCCCATAAGAATGGAGCTCACAGGCAAGTGCTAACTACATTAAAATATCTAAGAGAAAAAGGTCTGTCAGGAAATAATATCCAAACTGAAATAAGCACATCCTTACATACAAAATAGCTTAAAATTATTTGCATATACATAAATACTGAGAAAAATTGCACTCCGCAGTCAGGCCAGACAGACTCTGGAGTTATAGGCGCAGCAGTGAAAATGTTAAGAGACACCTTTATAAATATATGGTTGTTTAAGCACTGGAACAAGCTGTCAGGGCAGGTTATGGAATTGCTAGCTATGGTACTCTTCAAGGCTGGATTTGTCAGTGCCCTATTAGGGATGATATACGTGGAGCTAAATCATTTCTGCCATGATGCAGCTCCCTTCCAGCCCAAATTAGCCAAATGTAAACGTAATGTGCATCGATACGCACTAACCACAAGGAATGAAACTCCTGCTAAATGAGATCAACACGCAGAAAAGGTGCATCCAATAAAGAACTTTAAATAACCTAGTCGTAGGAATGAGTATTGCCATGAAAGGGTGGAAAAATGAAAGCAAGAGGTGTCCAGACAAATGTGTGAAGCATCTGAAAAGGAAATATCCTTTTCTATCAGAACAGAATTGGTATATTGATTGGGTAATAAACATACATTTTAAATGCAAAAGCAAACCATTCCTTTCAGCCTTTGACTTTTTAGCTTTAAGCATACTCTCTTCTCTTATTGAACCACTTTTTCCAAAGGATTCTAGAAATGTTTGCAGCAAATTAAAAGCAGCCCCAGTGACAGCTACCAGTCTGTTGTCTGCAGAGACAGAGCTGAGGAAGCTGTTTTAACAATAACAATAAAAGACAACTGTACTTGGAGGCTTCTCTTGGGACAAATGGGTTAATTGAGTTCCGACTAGAGTCAGAAGGAGGAAGAGTTTAGCTGACTGTTCTCAAGGAACAAACCCAGGGAATGTCTTTTGTATTTGCTCTGTCATTGTGGAGGATCTAGGAGTGATGGCCTGTGCTTGGACAACGACCCAAGGGTGGATGCTTCAACCTGTCCTGAGCCTCAGAGTCAGTGACCAAGAGACCTGTACACCCATCTCCTGGGGTGCAGCAACTGCCCTAAGGAATGATGACATTTGGATTGATAAGAGACCTTCTGTTAAGTCTCTGCAGGAAAAGGAGGGCTAGAATTCAATCTCTAAGGGATTCAAGGCAGTTTATGCATATCTGCTGTACATGGATACATATTTTAGAGCTTATGTACATAACAAATTCAGGTTGGAAGAGACATCTGAGATCATTGAGTCCAACCTATGACTAAACACCACCTTCTCATCTAGACCATAGCACTGGGTGCCAGGTCTGGCCTTTCCTTAAACACCTCCAGGGACGGTGACTCCACCACCTCCCTGAGCACCCTGTTCCAATGTTTAATCACCCCTCTGTGAAGAAGTTCTTCCTAAGGTCCAATCTAAATTAGATCAACACTCAGAAAAGGTGCATCCAATAAAGAACCCTAAATATAAACCAGTCATAGGAATGACTCTACTTTAACAGCTGAATAACCTCAAGTCTAGGCAGTAACCTCTAGCTTTTTCAGAGATGGATAGAACCTTCCAGAGATTAACACAGCTCATTCAAAATATCTAGTTAGCGATGGTCCAAATAACTTGAGTTTCTGATTTCTCCCATTGCCTGCAAAGGCAGTTAAGGCTGTGTCACTTCAATTTGTTAACCCAAAATAAGGGGCTACAAACACTGCTGTTGGGACTGAGGCTGGCTGGGCTGCTTTGTATATCCCTTTCTGCTGGGTGTGAGAAGGGCCAAAGGACTCAGTCAGAGATAACCTCATCTTGACTGTATTTGAGGAGAGAAGAATACTCCTGGCCCTGCTGCCTCTGCCCACACATCAATGCTCCAGGACGTAGCTGCAGAGCCAGGCTGCATGATGCAAGGGTAGAAGATTATCCCAGAAAGACTTCAGTGTTCTACTCGAATTCCAGGAAAGACTGTTCTTGGGAGGTTAACCTTTACTACAGAAATGAAAATAATCCAACCAGATTTCCAATCCAGAAAAAAATCTGCAACTGGGAATAGACTTGCCAGGGAATACACCAGGTTATGGGGAAATCAACTTTACAAATATGGAGAATTTCTAATCTCATTCATATGAATTATTTATGTTATCTGCCCATCAAAATTGGTAATCTTAAACATTTTTATCTCTTTCCATTTTTCCCCCTGCTGATCTATATATTTTTTCTGTTATTCCCATTTCCCACTGTAAAAGTCAAGAGCAGTCATTTTATAATTAAGAACAAGGTATTTCCAAGCCCTTAATGATCTGTTGAGCGGGGACATGAACTGTCATCTAAAATGAGAGGTTCGCTGCATTTCTAAGGCATGGAGTGTTGGGGGTTTATGTTAGTAGGTCCCTTTGCTCTAAAGCGTCGTTCTCTTGCTCCTTGTGCAGATAGGAAGTGATCATATAACATGAGACTCCCATGGGATTTGCTTTACTGCTGCATCAAAAGGACAAAACCAAAGTCAGACTCATTCTTGAAATATTTCTAAGTCACAGTTGTAATTAGAAAGTCCATTGCTTGAAGCAAAGGTTAAAATATCGTGATACTTCACGTACAGGTAAATAGTGATAACGCACATTTTGGCTTTCACATTTGTCTTCTGAGGTTTGAAAGAAAAAATTCCTCATCAGTACCAGGACCTTTTTTTTCTGCCAATTTTCCACAACTCTACCACTAATGGTAATACTGTGACATCTCAAATTTACTGAAAGGCGATTACTAGTCATTATTTTAACAACTACCATCTGAGAGAGGTTAGATGGTTTCTATCTGAAATGCTAATAGCTGCCTAGAGTCTTGTCTGCTTTTACCTTGATTCCTCCTTCCATTTGAATAACTCAGGGCAAGGAATAATGGGAATTTTAACAGAAAGTTCTGCACTGTAAGTACAATCTCTGTCATCCATCTCAATCTCTTGCATCAGGTATGGGGTTGCTGCTGGATACAGGTAGCCTATTGCTTCCTAAAGTTTTTGTATCTGTTTACTACATCACTACTAGAAGTGTTATTGTTTATAACAGTGATAGCAATATTGCAATGTGTTGTGGGTCATCCACTGAGATTAATCTTCTCTAAAGACTCAGCAACAAAGAGCTGTTTCCATGAAGATCTTATGGTCTTCGTGGTCTGTTTTTACAAATGACAGGAAATATTTCTCACATCCACTGTGAATCCAGTCTTCTAAGAAACACATGCACTTTATAGTACAAAAGGCATAATTACCCTATAATTATATTGTAGGTGCTTTTTTATCATAAGATTTCCACTAATCTATATAATGAGGCACTTCATGGGCTGGCCAAAAACAATTACAATGTAAAATGAAATAATTGATACACCTGCATTTAAAAAAATACAGTTGGATCCTCAGCTGAGTTAAATCATTATCTCCCTGATGATATCAGTCTGGTTCCTGTGCATTAAAAAGCAAATCATGGGAGCAATAATATCTCAATTATGTAGTTAACCTTCTGGTTATATTAATTAGTGATGATTAGGCATGGGAAACCATAATTATGTCACGTACGTAACACCCCTTTGAAACTGTGTTGTGAATCCAAACACAAAAGGCAGATGTGAACATCTAACCAGGGCTAGCACAAACCTGAAACTCAATTATTTCACCCTCTATCTCCTATCTGAAACACAGCCAGTGGTGCCAGCTCTGCTGGTGAAAAACTTGCAGCAGAAACTGCAGGTTTTATTTGTCCTAGAAGAGAAATGCAAGGTAGAATTGTCCCATATTCTGATTTCATGTGGAGGCTATTAAAACCTTACTAAAATAAAACAAAACAAAACCAAAAAAAAAAAACAAACCAAAAAAGACAAATAAAACAACTAGGTCCTGTTCAGTTCCTAGTGGAGGAAGCTCTGAAACTAAAGAAGCACCTTTTCATTAACTCAAAATACATAGCCATTTGTCTGGGTTAGGAACAGCTGAAAATCAGCCTCTCTTGCTCCTCTTTGCAGGAGATCCTGGCACCAGAGCATTATTTGCACAGGATCTTTCTGAAGAGTTGTTCCTCACTGACTCCAAAAATGCAGTCATAGACACTGCACTGAGGAAACTGGTTTTCCTGAGGGAGCTGTCTGAGGAAACTGTGGCACTGGGAAGAGGGAGTCCAAGCAAGCAGGATTTTACCCCACTAACCTCATACCTAAGTTAAGAAGTTTTACACCTTCAAGGATAAAGAAGAGAAAAGCCAGTCGGGGCTAACACTCTTCCCTCAGTATATCAGAGATGTAATTTATCCCAACAGACCATTCCCTCACAGCAGGACTACAGTAAATAATTATGGTGTAGGTAATTCAGTCTAAATTTAGAAAAATAATAAATATTTTTATATAGGCTTCTCTCAGCTACTGAAACCCACAGAAGCTCTGCACTGCCAGAGGAATTGTGGACCTAAACATCCAGGGTTATTCCTGCCATTCAGGGGGCAGCATCCTGCCACCTCTGCAGGGAAAAGAACAAGCACAGAAGAACACCACAGAATTTCCATTAAAATTAATCCTTTGAAAAGTGAATGGTAGAAGAAACTGTATATTTTTGACCAAACAAATATACTTTAAATGGGCAGTTTGCAAATGTCAGGCTGAAGTGTTCCAAAGTCAGAAGCTGCCAGAATTAAAGCTGCCTGTGTACTCTGTATTGTACTTGCAGGGACTTTGTCACTGTTATTGCCTGGTTTTATTTTTTTAATTTAAGTGACTTGACTTCAAAAGTTTGACTTGCAAATCTGGCATTTGCAGTTCAGGGAAACTCCACCTAGCACACTTTTTCATCTATATTCACTCAATTATTATTTGATGTGTTCTTTGCTTTCTGCTGTGCCAGTAGCAAGGGACACTGGTACAATATGCACCAGAGTTCTTTATTGACTCACAGAATTAACAGTCTTGGGGTATTCAGTGGATCTGCTCTGACATGTCAGCTCAGTTCATAACAGACTGGGTTCAACAGAAAATGCTGCCCTGTGAGGGCCCAGGTGTGAGGCCCTGGCTACATTCTGGGCACAGCAAGGTCTCATTAAGTGGCACTGCTGTTTAAGGAACTAAAGGCACATGGTTCTTTGCAGGGTCTAACCCAGCAGGACTTTGGTAAGGCATTCTTCCTGTCTTTTACTTCAGTAAACTATAAAAATGTTGCCTAATATTTAAAAGCAGCAGTTCCCAGGCATTGCAAGCTGTTCTCTAACGATATTTCCAATTCAGTCTGAGATTCCTGAATGAAATTTCTGTAGAAGGCTTACGTAAACATTCTCCCTCTCAACCTGAAGTTCATTCAATATAATATTATAGAAGCAATCCTTGTAAATACCTCACTTCAAGAGAGGTTGTTTTTTCTCCCTTTTCTTTTGCTCTTGGCAGTGGCTGTGACAAGAATGACAGCGCAAAACACAACAGAAAGTTATAAATGTTACTTTTCTTCAGACAACAATCAAAGTCATGGATTACCTAGGTGGTTAAGTGGGAAACTGAGGCACTCTGCTTTCAGAAACTGCAGGGAAGCTATAAATTGAAAGCAATGTTACTGCCATTTCAGTGGATACTCCTGCCCAATGTGGATGCTGATCCTTTCGAAGTCAGCCCTGAAAACAAATTTCACCGTCAGGCACTGGGGTTTTTTGGGATTGGCAAGTTTGGGACCTGTCAAGCAAAGGATATGAGCCACCCATATCTCCAACCATCTGAAAAGAGACATCAGCAGAAGAATACACAATTTAAGAAAGGTGCTTTTCATCACTTCAGTGGTTTTTTTGCCTTTACTTCAAGTTGCTGCACAAGTGCATTTTGGTCCCTCCTTTGATATGCACCTCTCGACACCCAAGGGAAAGATTGCCAAAATCTGATAACAAGCATGACCCCCTCTTCCTCATTGTCATCCTTATCTCCATTCTCTGTGTCCTAAGCCCACACCTTTCACACAAGTCAGGATCCATCCCTGTCACAGCCTGGAATGCTCTCTGCTGGCATTCTTCCCTTCTCCCCTCTCAGCACTTTCTTTCCATCAACTCCTCTTACACCACAGAACAACTGAAGAGCTGGCACAGTGCAGCCCATGTCAGGGGCCATTGTCATAATTTAACAGTGCAGATGATTGAATTAGAGGCTTTGGCACAGCCTTGTTTATCTGTACTAATGAAGCTGAACCAAACATGCAATTCCCTGTGGGCTTTTGCCTCACTCTTCTCTTTCCCTTCTGGAATCTTGACCATCCACTCCATCCCAGTCTTTACCACCTCAAGCAGCTGCTCCAGAGATGCTGGGAGCAGGACTTAAGAGGCCACAGCTCAGTTCTTTTTGTTAGTGACACAGATGAATTATTAGGAGAGAGATGAAATAGGAGGCAGGGAGTTGGGGGATGCATACCCTTACAGAACTTTTCATGAGGGTAAGATCAAGAAACTGTGGTCTTTTGACATTTTTAAGAAAAATGTAAGACCCTTCTCCAAACCTTGACTCTAGCTTGTGGTTTTGTATATTACATAACAACACCATAACAGTACTTGGGCTTGAGGACTAGAGGCATAAATGGAATTTAAGAAATTAACTGTAAAGATGCAGTGCTCTGGCCATAGGTAAGATTTTCTACCAGCATGGTGGAGTTTGTGTCTGGGCTGTCACTGCTGAGATTTTGCTCAGAGTCATCACTAGGGTTCAAACTCGTGACATGGCAAAACTCTGACAAACTTTGATGTGACAGCATACTGAGCAACTCTGCCTCCACAGCTGTTCTGGGCACCTTTCCTTCTGCCTTCCCAATGCAGCTTCCTGGCAAACTCATTAACCACATGGATGCACTGAAAATGCTTGGAACCGGAACGAGAACAGAAGGAATGGAATCAACTCTGCTGCCTAAGGAGCTGGGATTTACGTTTTTTCTTTGTCTACACCTTCCCCTCTCTGGGTGCAATGCAAAGAAAATCTGTGCAGCTGATCTGGGACTTTACAAAGCTAGGGATTACCCCCTGCAGATCCTGACAGGCCCCCATGCTCACAACCTGGCAAACACCACAACAGTAATCTCCTCTCTGAGATAAAGTCCATCAATCTTATTTTTACACCAACTCGTTCCCCTCTGCTCCACAGACAGAGCTCGAAGAAAATCCCTCCTCAGGAACAATGCTAAAATCTGCCCTTTCTCGGCATCCTCCTATTTAACTTACTCTTTCAGCTGGCCTCCCATCAGAGTCAGGTCAACATGTACTCATTTTGTCTGCTGAGCTGACTAGTTTTCAATAACAATTTCTCCTTCATTTTGTAACAGAGATCAATAAAACTGCCCCTCTCTCACATTGGCTGAGATTCCAGCAATGTCATTTGCTCTTTATTGTTGCTACTGCTTTGTTTTCTTTCCTTTTTTCTTTTTTTCTTTTTCTTTCCTTCTTCTTCCCCCCCCTTCCTCTTTTTTTTTTTTTTTTTTTTTTTTTTTTCTTTTTTGGCAAGACACAGATCAATTTAACAAGATGAAAATGACTTAGACTTTCACTCAAGGTAAAATCTGCACTTTATAACCCAGGATGTAATTTACAATCCTGTCATTAAACTCTGTTAATCCTATTATTATGAAGATAAATAATTACCCATAGCGAAGAAAGGGATTCCCAACAGAGTAGAATTATATTTTCCATCAGTAATGAAAAATATCCCTGCCGCAGTGACACTGGAAATACAGATAGTGAGTACTCCCAGGAGTCCCAGGAAAGGTTTGCTACGCAGGCAGTCCTTCATGGAGCTCGAGAGGGTAGCAGTCAGGAGAATCAACATCAGGCTCACCAAAACCTTGCCCCTGGCCAAGAGACTGGTCTGGTGGAAGTCCTTCCAGAGGCTAAAGGATGCTAGAGAGTAGAGCTGCAGATCTTGGTGATCCAGTTGCATCTTGTGCATCAGTTTACAGAATTCACTCTCCCACTTCTCCCCAATGAGGTCCTGGGTGACAGAGCCATACGTTTGGAGGTAGTAAGTGATTTGGATGGCTCTGGCTGATTTGACTCTCTGGTCCTTGCTGTTTGGCACTTCCATGACCCCTCCAAGCTGGTGGCCAATAAAACTGCTCCTTCCATCCTGGGAGAGAAAGCAAAAGAGATGAGCGTGTTGTTATCCTGCATATGATGTGATACAGTGACAGTGTTTGACTCTGCCTTCCTCTCACAGACACTGCCAGAGCTCCACTCAAAGGCCACTGCACTGAGCAGGAGCTGTGCCATGCACTTCAGTGGGCTTTGGGATCTACCCCTGCTCCTTGAAACAAGTCTGTCTTACTCATTATACACTCATTTGCACTTCTGTGCTGCAGTCACAGGTGTTCCCAGATGTTCAGGGAACAAAACCTGGAATGCAAGCTCCTTGCCCCATTCCACATTTAACTATGATGGACAAATTGCTGATTACTGTGAAAAGTTTGAGATGAAGATCAATTTTTGGAAAATTTGTGGTTTCTTGACACTTTGGAAATGGTTCTTAAAAGTTGGAAATGTACAGAAGATAAAGCCTCTTTCCTCAGTATACAGATGTAAATGTAGACAGATCCGCAAAGTTTAATGGCTACTCCGTCTTCAGAAAAATAGAATTAAAATCAGACTTTTTGAATTGTTTATTTGAGATTTCATGGATTTATATCAGTGGCACAGAGAAAAGAATCTACCTTATACCTGGATTTAACCAGGATGGGGGGGGAGGAGTATAAACAATATAAACCTTATTCTGGTCTTACTTATTTTGATGTATGCTAGGACACAAAAAACTCCATGGCAATCAGTAAAGGACACATCAGGTACATTCAAGATCAACCTCTGTCTATTTACAAGACCAGACATTTTTTTCTTTTATTGAAGGAAGGGTTTAGTAAGGAAGGTCCTATAAGGAAAGTCCTTGGTCTTAAGCCACTGGTAATTCTAGTTTTCTAGGACAACTGTATGTGCCCCTTCCAAGACAACAGAAGTTTGTGTGGATTTAGAAGATTAAATCCAGTAGCAAACTGAGGAAGAAGACTCAGTGGATAAAACTGTCCCAGCACAAGTAATATCTTTGATCAAAAAAGTCTAAACCCAGGGATTACATGTCTGTTGCACACCAAATAACATTTTGCTTTCCCCCCCACATAAACTGGATTATGAGTTTTCAGATTTATTTCCTCTTGTATTTAATAACAACATAAAATTATCAAGACAGTTGATGTCTAAAGCATCCTGCAGCAGTGAGTTCACATGAGATAATACTCTTTGCTTAAACACACTATGGGAATGAGCTGACAACTTGAATTTGGGAGAGGCTCTGCCCTACACACACACACATGGAAGCAGTTATCTGCAAAAGGCCAGAACAATTTGAGGGAGACACTTTAAAATCTATTACATCCAACATTAACCATTTCTAGAAGCACCTGTGCTTCACACAGGTCATTATCTGAAATTGCCAGACCCATTCATGGTAATGATTCCCATCCTAAGGAAAAATCAATGAAGCAGGACTTTATGAAACATAGATGTCTTCTAGCATGTCTGCTCATAGAGCAAATAAATACCAGAAACTGGGAGACAGTGCTGAAAATGGTTTATGTACTCACCTTGCCTCCAATCAGGTATGTAAAGGAGGTAATCCTCCCACTGAGAAATTTCTGCCTATGCCTGCTTTCATGGCAGGAGCTCACACTGTTTCCAGCATTTGCCTGCCACAGCCCAGGGAACGTGACAAAATGCTTTTCAGAAGTTCATTTTCCCCCTATTCCCAGTTGTTATTTCCCACCAAAATAACGGCTTCTGGCAAGGTATCCTGGCACGAGCTGACACGAAAGGTGAATTGCAGTCTAATGCCAGCTTCTCAAATCACCTGAAGCCTCATTGCAAATGTCACACAAGCAGAGACAGCTGGCACAGAGGGGCAGCTGGTGCTGCTTGGGCTCCAAAAAATCCTCGTCCCCACCATTTCATGTCGAGAATCCTGTTTTGATGGATTATTTCTGCTTTTTCTAAGGAGAGTTCACACCTAATATGCACACAAAAAATACATCTCCAAGCCAGTAATTAATGTTTGAACAATGCAGTCCCGGTTCACATTGGATGCAACTTTGCAGCTAAAAATCCCATTTGGCACTGGCTTTGAAATTTTAGGGAGAAATGTCATATTTCCTCAGCGAGTGTACATGCAGTGCTGACATTAAGAGGTTTGCAGCCGCTGCAGGAGGCTTTAGCAGCACTGTAGCTCCAAACAAAACTTTAGCTCCAAACCCAGCCCATGCACTGTAATTCAGGTTTCATTGCTTCACTGTGCAGCACACACGGCAAGGTTATGGGAAACTTTGCGATGACCATCTGCCTTCCCCTGCAAAAAGTGCACTGAGAGACGGCAGCATTTCAAAAGGGGCAGCAGAGCAGCCACAAATAAATCATGTTCTGCCATATCTCCCACGAAACAGCAGATAACAGCTATTTTTTACACTGATGTACAACAGGGCACCCAGCTCATATGTCAGCAAAACAGAGAGCAAGCTTTCAGATGGGATCGAGGAAATCACAGATGCTGGGTTTCTTTGAGGTCCTTTTGTCCATTCCTTTGCTTCCAAAGGCAGATTTTTTCCTATCTAAGCAAGGGCTTTGCCTTTGCTGCTTTTATGACATGCAAGCACGAATCTGGCACCACAACACATGGGAAAATCGAACCCTTCTCTAATACAGATCTTAGAGAATCACAAAATCACAGAATAGTTTCAACTAGAAGAGGTTTTAAAGATCCTTGAGTTCCCCCCCATGATGGGCAGGAACACCTTCCACTAGACCAAACTGTGTCCAACCTGGCCTTTCAGGGATGGAGCATCCACAGCTTCTGGGTAACCTCTTCCAGCACCTCACCATCCTGGAATACTCCTAATATTTAATGTAAATCCACTTTCTTTCAGTTTAAAGCATTCCCTCATGTGTTGCCTTTGCCAAACACTCTAAAGAGGGATAAAGTTCCTGTTGTGTTGAGTAGGGTTGTTCCAGCAGTGGTTACAATCTCAGGGAGGAAGACAGAAAAATATGGGGAAAAATAGCCTTTCATCCCATTTTACAGATGGCAACTGATGCAGGAAAATGGAGATCTAGTGCTGCAACAGGACTCCAAGAGGCCTCCAAGCCAGGGACTTCACTCTTTCTTGGTGTCTCATGGGAAATTCAAGGAGTTATTCACTATGCCAAGGTCTTTGTTGCCCTCCAGGACCACCTTAATGAAAGAAGGAGACATGAGCAGCTAAGCTCCTGGACTAAGCCTCAGGTCTGGGAAAAATGAGGCCACAGTGGCTTGTGTAAGTGATGCCTGAAGAACCAGGCAGGTTTTGCAGCAGATTCCACATAGTTCCTCATGAAAAAACATTTTCTACTGATAATTAGCATGTCCTTTCTGGTATATGCTTACATGCTGCTATTTTTAATTTCATAACAATAGTTTCATGTTTCAGACTACAGACCCCTTACAATTTTTACCTATATCTCTTGATACTCTCTGTTCCTATATGCAGAAAAACAAACTCAAAAAAGTAGAGTCATAATAATAGTTATTGGTTATATACCACTTTATACCCATGTATCTCCAGAGGATCTACAACATAAAGTGTTAACTGTCTTTAGCAGTGTCACTTGCATGGTTGGAACCTGAATTTCAGATTTCCAGGCTGTGTCCATGTATCTTTCTCTTTCTCTTTAACATTTTTTTTTAAATATCTAATGAATACTTCACAGTGTCTGCTCTCCCAGATTCTGATGGCAGCTAATTCTCTCCAGATCTGAGCGCCTTTAAAGATGGCATGAAGTAAAGATCACTTGCTGAGGTATGTGATATTTGACCTAAAACAGGGGCCAAGCTAAAATCTTTGCTTCAATGGATACTATTGAATTGGGTTTTGTGTCCTCCCTTCTCTTTCTCTACATGCCCCAAAACTGTTTGGTATATTTAGACTCTGAAAGAGAGGAGAGTGAGAGCTAAGATGACAGTCATGAAAAGCTGCACCTTTCTCTTCCCCTCTCCATGATGGACTTCACCATCTGTGTTTATGCAGACCTGACCTTGCAGGTGGTTGAAAATCCAAACTTCTTGTCTGTTCAGCAGTAAAAATTACTAACAGTGAATGGAAGGATACAGAATAAACCCCTTCCATATATCAGGCTAGAAACCCATCTGTAAGAGATGCTTGGATCCTTAATTTCCTAAGAAGATGTGTAAATGGCATGGTGATGTTTGGCTTGCTCCGTAGCTGAGTGCAGGGCCTCCCAGGTTAAACAAAACCAGCTGCTCTTCTGAGCTAAATATCTTTTACTGGTGCTCATGTGGGCACAGATCCTCTCAGGATGCAGCCCCAGAGGGATATGAGCAATACTCTCTTTTTACTAAATTACCTGGGACCTTTTTGTTTCCTTAATAATTTCAGTGCAGCTGCTGCAATCTCAACTCCCACCCTGGGGGTTCTGTGTGGTCACTGCCCTGGGCAGGATGCCTTATCCTCTACTGGGATATTTTCTTTGTCCAAGATCACATTAAGTCAGAAAGAAAGTAGGACTGTAGTCACTGAAGCAAATGGTGGGAAGATGCCAGCTATGAGGACTGGCACTGAGGGACATGGTTCAGTGGTGGACCTGGCAGTGCTGGGTCAATGACTGGACTCCATGATCTTATAGGTATTTTCCAATGTAAATGGTTCTATGATTCATCTCTGCTTTGAATGCCATCAGCCTCCACTGACTAGTCTATGATTCTATGACTTCTCTCTCACAGGAAAAAGGGAGGGTATGAGGTCTCTTTGAGAGGGAATGGTTCCTGCCTTCCCAGGGCCCTGCTCAGTGGAGGTGAGGGCTGGTGAGAGTTTAAAACTCATTTTAGATCTCTGGTGAGGAGAGGAGCCCTTGTTCCCTACTGCCAGATCACTTTTATTCAAGTACATCTACAGGACCTTTGACAGCAAATTTATCTCTATTTTTATTTTTTCTTTAACTGCTACCTCTCATCAACTGGAGTGATAGATCATTATCAAGCTACATTATAGAAATGTTAGAAGAAAATATGCAATTTTGGTTACACTCTATTTTATCTTAAAAGCTTAAAATGCTCATCAGAGGACAACCAGGAATGTCTGCTGAAATACATTGTGTGATAAACATCCTAATGAGATCAATGCAGTTGTTTCTCCCTCTGATAAGGACATTCCTACTCTACTGTAGGTCACAGAAATTATTATGCTAAACCCCACAGAGGTTAGCATGAAGCCAGTTGTTTTTCAGCCAGTTGCCAGTTTTCAAGGAAAGGTAAAATCCCCTTTCATTTAAGGTTTAACATGTCAGGCTATTCCTGCATCCTTCAGCCTCACTGTAACACTTTAGAGGGACTTTCTTTCTCCTCAACCAAACTGATTTCTCTGTCACTGGTACAGTTATCCATGGAGACCTTGTACCAGTCGATCCCTATTACACAGCCACCAACTACCAAGAATTCTTGAAGCATTCCTTTCCAACGGTTGCACATAATGCTGATTCATTCATTCAGCATTTTCCATACATTTTTACGTAGCAGTTTTCCTGCTCTCAGAGCTGTGTAGGCGCTCTTGCTCACCCACAAGGATGTTTGCAGTGCTTGTCCCTGTGCAGCTATTCTGTGTGGATGAAGGATGGAGGGAGCATCCAGCAGGAAGTTAACACTGAGGGCAGTGCATTTGATGTAGAACTGCACTTTGGCTGGTTGGGAACAGGGACACAGCAAAGGCCACAGAGTCTGTTCACACAGCAAAAGTGAAACGTATGAAAGTGACCATGACAAATTATACAGAAAATAAACCTTTAACTTTCTGATGGAATAAATAACAATTCATTATTTCCGGCTACCCGGCAGTGATGAGGCTCAGCTCACCAACATGTCAAACAAATTTGTTTTATAGTCACTGGAAAGAGTCAGGCACATCCAGAGGTACAAGTCAAACCCAGACTTAATCTCTGCAGTCACCTCTTTCTCTCCATTTAAAGCAGAGGTATGAGATTACTTAAGACTTGGCCCCAACCTTTATAATGTTAAAAAGTTAAGAGATATTAACCACCTTCAGTGACAAATGCAAACACAAAACTACGTGACCTATCTTATCATTCCTGGCTCATGTTGGTCCCTTTACAGGCACATCCTGCAGGTTAACAAACACACGGACCTTCATCCCTCTCCCAGGGAAATCCTTGACCACTGGTGTGATTTTCAAATGAATAAGTATCCAAAACAGCCAAAAGACAACCAGAACCATCTGGCATCTCTTTCTGATGACTCTGGGACTGTGCTCCTTTCCATTACAGCTTTGAGTTTCTAGTTTTTATCTGGTAATTTAAAAGAGACAAGAACAACCTAAAAGTGTTTCAAGAGACTTATATACTGTAGAAGTAATAATAAAGAATAAGAACAATGTTTCTAACACAGATCTATTCGTTCCAAGTAAATCAAATTAAGGAAGGATTCATAAGGGTGCAATAGAAAGGTGTGACTGCTGTTAGAGAGCTCTTCTGTATGGAGGAGCTTTTGGTAGTGGACAGGCTGTTCTGAGTTCCTTCAGTATCTCTCCAGCAGGTTTTTGGAGAATCATAGTGTGGTTGGGGTTGGAAAGGACCTTTAAAGGTACCTGGTCCAACCTCATGCAATGAGGAGGAACATCTTTAACTAGAACAGGTTGCTCAGCCTCATCCAACCTGGACATGAATGTTTCCGGAGATGGGGAATCTATATCACTTCTTTGGGCAAGTTGTTGCTGTGTTTCACCACTCTCAGTTGGGCATCTCTGTCAAGACAAAGGAAGGACAGAAGAAAAGTAGAAAAGACTCTACTTTCACTTTCTGGTTCCCCTACATATCCTTTGGGAATGAAAATACAAGATAAGACCTCTCCCTCCCAGACCAGTTCCACTCCACTTCCCTCCTAGACTGTATTTTGCCTTTACATCCTTTTCAAAACTCCTTCATTCTTTGTCCTGTCTTCAAGCTCTTCTTTGCTTAAATGACCCCTTCTCTCATAAGGTCAAGTTCTCACCTGGTCCATCTCAGATCCCATCCCAGTTCTTCTGGGAAAAGAGAAATAGATTTACTGCCCAGCACAGCTTTGTCCCCAGCTGTCCTAAACAGCACCCAAGGACACGGTGGTGTCCTTGAAGCTGATGAGTAATACCCACGTTGGCTGGGATCACACACCTCCCTAAGTGGGGAAGGGTGTTGCTGGAAGATGGGGGGGTTACAGACAGCGCAAGCACTGGGAGATGATTTCATGGCACAGCTCATCTATCTGCATTTTTCTTCTCTCCCCTCCACCAGGAGCAGGACAGAGGCACAGCAATGATATAGCTTTGAGACTGGCAGTTCAGGCAGGTGAACTGGTGGCTGCTCACCTGCCCCATGAGATGGATACAGGTATGAAGGGCACAGCTTGCTTTGGGTGCCCAGTCTAAGGACCAGTGGGATGGTTCACTCAGGAGGAAGGTGGATTTGTGCTCTGCCCTGCCCAAGAATTACAAATCCTCAAGGCAGCACCTTGGGATCATCCTCTGCTTCTCACAGCCTGTCCCTGCCAGTGGATCTTGCCTGGTATCACAGAGTAAAAGGTGAAGATGCATCTGGCCCCTAAATCCTTCAGGATGAATGGTGATGGTGAAAGCAATCACCACAAAGGTGATAGGTTAAACATCTTTTGGAAGGAGAGGACACACAGCTTTAAGAGGGGGAATCCAAGCTCCTGAATCACATGGTGCAGCTGTGGCCTTCTACCTATGCAAACTAGGACAATATCTCAGCATCTGACAGTTGCTAAGCCATGAAGAATATCCAGGTCCAATTTAAAAAAATTGTCCTTGTCTCCACGGCCTTGTCCACAGCTACTGTTCATCCCAAAGGATTTTCTTTGTGCCAAGGAGAAATGCAGGAAAGAATCACTGAAATGCAGGAATCACAGAAGTGGCTCAAGAGAGTTGCACAAAACCCCAGTACTTGGATATATACAATTAAACACTCACACTGATGTATGCAGGAATGTGTTTGAAGGACATGTTTACCGTCTCTCATATTTGGCAATCCCTAGGAATCTATATCATGGATACTTTTAATCAATGAATACTCCATATTAATTCTGATTTCATTTACAGCTCAAACTCCATGTTAAAAATGCTCAAAGGAAAGGAAGAAAATAACAAAGAGCAGAACAAGACAAGAAATGCTTTTTTCAGTGCAGACCAGTGGTCCATCTAGTCCAATGTTCAGCCTCTGTCCAGTTTTAAACCATGATGCACCAAGACAGTGTCTTCCATGACACACCTGGAAGATGCCTTTGGGAGCCTCAGAGTATTGTCGATTTTCCAGCTCTTCAACAAACAAAAAAGTTAAATGAGCTGCTTGGAAGGAGGCAAAAGAATGGAAGTGTTCATTTTTAATAAAGAAATCCTTGTCCCAAATGCAGTAATTTGAGTGAAATTAGCTATGAAAAGTAAGCAAGATTAATGAATTAAAGCTATCTTGTACCCTGGTGAAATTCAGGAGAGTTTTGTTATCTCAAGAGGGCTATGGCTTTCTCTGAATGGAGTAAACAGGACAGTATTCCACCAGAATGCTTTCTGTCTCTTGAGAATGTTTAACCTTAACTTCCTTGAAGTCCATGGAGTTATAGGTTAAACAAGATCCTAATTATTAAAGTAAAATAAAGAAGACAGTACAAAATACTAAAAATCAAGAAAATCCCCTTTCTTGTCTTCTTTCCATATCAACAAAAGCAAAAGATATAAAACTGCTTGAAAAACTTCATCGTGTACTCCATAAGCACAAGTTGGGGCATAAGAATGGGATCCAATGATCGTCCCTAACAGGAGATCCTAAAAGGAGTTTCATTGACAGGTTTCTGGGCCCTCTTGCTTTGTGAGCATCCTGCTGTGTGCCTCTTCTAATTGTTTTCCCTACACTGCTTGAAGTTTAGCGCACACAAGAAATAGGAAGGAAACCTGCCAGGAAACAAAAGGGATTGGATTTGCCTGGTTTTATTACTCCGTTTAAAGGAAATGTTAAAAAACAAACAGTAAAGAACAAAAAGTGAGGAGTAAAGCAGATCCACAGGATCATTTAAGCTCTTACAATCTGAAGTTTCAATAATGACACAGAAAAGGGTGCTTTTTTCTTTTTAAATTATGTTTTATGTTGGCAAACATCTCTTTAATTTTGTCTGTCTCTGCTCATCCTGGTTTCTCTGGGGACTTGCAGCCAAAGTACTGAAACACTGCAAAAATGTTTTATCAAAGGCAAGAAGAAAAGAAGTAACTGAGAATAAGACAGAGCCAAGTGTGATGTGGCAAGATTCTGGGGCTAGTGTGGTTTTGAGGTTAATATACAGTGAAGCAGGATTAACTAAGCTCAGCCTTTAAATGCAAGATGCTGCTGTACTCTTATACAAGTCCTATCAGGAACTTCTACTCTCACAATGCTCAATAAAATATAAAAAGATACTGCACAAAGGAGATACAGTTGAGGACACTTAACACTTCTAGCTGAAAATTCCTCTCTTCTAAGAGATAATTAATCAGTTTTTCCCTTTTTCTGAGTCTCACATTTGGCATTGTGAGGCAACTTCTCTACCGTGAAGCATCCCTCCCTTCTCTCCAGCACACACTGGTTTTTAATGAGTTTGGCCATTTGTTAGCTGGAGAGAGCCAAAAAAATGTCTAGTTTCAGATGCTTTCCCTTTTTTCTTCTTATTTTTTTTTCTATATTGGACTAGAATCTGGGAAGGGGAAGTAGGAATGAGACATTTAAGTAGGCCTGTGTTTGTGCACTAAAATCTAACTGAAGCTGGGGATCTGCTGACTCCCACCCAAGGTACTTTTGAATTCAGTACGTCCAAAGAGATTTTTCACCCCCACATATGAACATCAGCAGATAGCTTTTATAGTTATAAAAATCTTTCTCAAGGTCACCTTGCAACCTGTGCCTTTCACGGTAAAATCTTATACTCTTAGCAGCCTACAGAGTTGAAGGTGTTGTCATGTGCGATCCTGTAACAGGTTTTTTTAAATTCTTATTCCAGTTAAAAAAGTGAAGCTCATGGCATCATCTGTAAGTGGAGAGCTCTCCCAATCAAGGTTTGATGACACCACGATGGTCAGATTTCTGTATTTTTTGTCATGCTCTGTAGGAGAGGGTGTCTCGTGTTGTCTCAGACACCACAGGGCACATTTGCAATGGCAAACAAGTGATAAACAACAGTGTGAGACAACCAGAAAATTTTGCGTTGTCCCAAAATCTTAATCTAAAGATTGCAGGGGCTGTTAACAACTGCTACTGGTCAAGCTCTGCATGCCTGGAAAGTTATCTCAATGCAGCCTCTGTGCTGTGGGGGACTGGGAGGACCCACACAAAGTACAGCAGACGCCTAGGTCTCGGTTCAGACCGTAATCACTGGTCACCAGTGAGGTTCTGGCACAGCCCAGGACCCTGCTGTGCAATGTGCTGTGCAAACACACAGCTGGAGAAGCTGCCTGTTTTCAAAAAATCTTCCCATCTGATGCTGGATTTTCCTCAGTCACTGTTTTTCATAGAGCGAACTGGTGATGCTGCCAAAGGAGAGGTCCCTTCCCTCTCCATCCCGAGACTGCATCTCCTCCCTGCCAAGCTTGGGAGCAGCAGTTCATGTGGTGTGTGGTGAAAGGGACTGGAGAAATAATCCAGGTTTATGCAAATTCAACAGGAGGGGGAAAAAGAAAAGAAGAAGAAGAAAGATTTAATCCCCTCATCACCTCCTTGCTGCCAGCTGGCAAAGAGTTTCTTTAATTTCTGTGCTCAGACCCCACAGTCTGGTGGTAATGTCAGCAATGTTACACCTGAATGGCTCCATCCTCAAGGTGGCTGTATTTCACAGCTGAGTATTTGTCCTTACTTCAACTACACAATTAACTTCAAGCAGAGTTTCTGATTTGGATGTGCCTCTTCAGCCAGAACAAGGCTCGAACAACGACAGAGAGTCATAATTTAGGCTCTGGGGTCCTGAGGCTGCCTAACCAAAGCTTCAGGATGGAAATACCAGGAGTACCGGGCTGCCTGCTCCAGGAAAAGAGTAAAACAGGGCATGTCTGGAGGGCAAATTTGATCGTACATGGACTGAATCTCATTCCTTCAGGAACTCTTTCTTAGGGATTTTAGTCCTCCTAAAGTATCCGGTGACCAGTACCTTCCTAAAATGCTTGAAGTTATGTTATATGTGTACCTAGATGTTAACGTGGTGCTGCTGTTAAGAATGAGCTAAAGATATCAAGAAAGATGATTATTTAATAACTCTGTAAAAGGACTTCTGGAGAAACGCAGAATAGTCACTGTAAACAATAATAGCATCGACAACCATCTTTTCAACTTATTTGAGACGTTTCCCTGCAGGACATCAAAACTTTTATCCCCAAAGAGACATTTTACAATTACTTTAATGCAATAGATATTAAAAAAAGAAAAATAAAAATGTCCTAATCCCCTGCAGTACAAAGTGATTTTTCAGTCTATATCAGTATAGTCTGTTTGGAAAGGTTTTGGTTCTGGCAGAACAGGAAGGGCTGGACTTTTGATTTTAAAACAAAAATGCTGCAGATGGTGGGACCTTGTGGTATTTAGCCACCTTTGGACTTCAAACAAATATTTAAGCAAAAATTCTGATAGAGTAAGCCAAAGAGTAATCAGATGGTAAAGCACTACCAGATGATGGAATCTTAGCATTTGTCTTCTGAGCACTATGCAAAATCTCTGTCTCCCTGCTGCAATAAACTGCCAATATCTGGCAATCTATTTTGCAGGAGGATGGCATTTAATTCCAGTTCTTTCAGTGGGAGCTAATTCCTTATTCAGATTAATGTATTTTAGTTCTTTTGCAACTGTCTAATAATAATTTTCAAAAAGAGTTTTTCAAAACCCTGTCAGAGACTTGGAGTGAGACAAAATTGCAGTGGACTTGAGAATAAGCCTAGATTTTGCCCATGGAATCATTCTGGGAATTTTTTTCTCATGTCAGTGCAAGTGCAGATCATTCCTTTGGTCTTTTGGAAATGCTTCACCCGATGTAACTCTTTTCTGTAAAGATCTCTGGTCCATGTTGTCTCTGCAGGATGAGTTCATCCCCTCCTAATGTAGATGTTTAGAAAAAACGAAATGCATTGCTTCTGGAGGTTCGCCCTTCTCTCCTGTGATTGCACCTTGGGCACAGTTTAGGTCAGATGCTGAATAGAAAAGGGCTCAGATTAGAGGAAATGGATCCCATCTTTGGGATGAGTGATCCTATAGTGACTCTCTGCATGAGCATCCACAAACTGAGACATCGTGGACCCTCAGTGGTAGGGTCACAGCCTGGCTCTGAAGACCAAACCGGGTCCCATCCACTGCAGCAAAGGTCCTGACATTGTGGACATTTGTCAAGAAAAGGAGACAAAATGGTCTGACTCTACAATTCATTTCACAAACATCACCAGCCTCTTCCTAGACACTTGGTCTGCAATCATGGTCGAGTTGGACAAAAAAGAACAGAAATTTGAGTTTTAAAAATGTTTTCCATTATAATCTTTCCCTGGCACAACCAGAATATAATTAATAAATGATAAAATTCAACATGGATGAAATGGAGCCAATTTGTGACATTAGTAGCATAAGGATATTTGAATTTGAGATGCTGGGGAACAATCAGATGATTCACCTGTCAAAAATTCACAGTCAGTACAAGCCTCCAGAAGAGGACTTATTTGTTTCTAGAAAGATAACAAAAGGACCAAAGCAAAGGAACAACCAAGGCTTCTCCAATAATTTAACACACCATCTATAGCCTCCAAAGCAGTGTTCAAGCTCAACATAGGAAGATGTGTTTGTCCTGCAGAGCCTGATTTACATGAAGGTGAAGGACGAAGGAGAACATCAAGTACTGAAATGTCCATCCTTGCAAATCAGTGTCAGAGTCAGAAGTAAATATAAGTGCCTGGGGGCTGTAAAATCCCAACTTCAACATAAACTTTGTCTTTGACCTTGGTCATATCATTTAAGTGCTTCACCTTCACTTTTTGATTTGCAAAACTCAACTAACGGGAATCTGTTCCAAAGGAGGACCCTACATTGCCCCTTGGGCACCAGATTGCAAATAAAACTCTTCAGAAAATGGCATTATTTTCTGTTTGGTTTTCTAACTGCTCTGGTTCTGTCTGTGTAAATTCTCTGACTCAGCTGCTGCTGACATGTCCTCCTTGTTTAATATTATCTGTGAACTTCACTCCTGTGCAATTCAGTTCTGTTTCCCGATAATTAATAGAGATGTTAGATGAGACCAGACCTAACACAAATTCTCCAGATACCCTGCAAGATACCGTCCATAAACTTGTTACATTATCATTTATCATGGTTCTTCGTTTACAATCTTTCAGCCAGTTTCCAACCCACATGACTGATTTCCCATTCAAGCCAATCTGAATTAATTTTTCTGTTATGGTTTCCTCATAATCCTGCACAGGCCAGAGAACGCGTTAGACTGACCTTATAAACCTTTTATGTCTTTGACCTCTTGATGTTACACGGAAGAAGTGTGAGATTGCTCATAAAACTCCAACAAGATCTCTGAATTTCCCCAACAGTACCACAGTCCTCCTTTATGATGGGAAAATCAATGTAAAGGAGAAGTCACGGCAGAATATGAATTCTTGAATACATTGATGCTGCACCAAAATCACCATCCCACACCCCAAACTGCTCCTTCACCAAACAGTATCTGAAATGCCATCCTTTCTATCCACTGTATCCTTGTTGGACAGGCTCTAGGAAAGACCAATTCAAGTGGTTTAAGAGTGGATCTATGCCTCTTTGAGCTTCATCCTGGGCTATTCTTTGTCCTGGCTGCCTTTTTTAACTGCTTTATACAAAGTGAAAACACATCCCATTCTGCCTGATTTTTCCTTGTTATTTTTGCTACTTTGAAAAGTAATTGGGCTTTCCACAAGAACAGTATAAGAATCGTTCCCAAAGGAACTTTGTTCAGATCTGTTAAGTAGTGACAAACGACCTGTTTTAACTTGCCTTTTGAGGTGAATATTGTGATATTAAGACCATGGACCATATGCAATTACAGCATTTGGCATTTATATAAGATGAATTTCCCTTCAAGGATGTCCTCTTTCTCCCACCTACAAAATCTGATACTTGAAGCAAGAAAATGGTAAAAGTAAGGATACAAGCTGTATTCTTTTATGAGGGGAAAAAAAAGCAAACAACAAACAAACAAACAAACAAAAACACACCAAAAAAAGTCAAACCAATCTCAAAGCACTCTTTTCTCTATAATTAAATTCTCAAAACCAAAACATCAAATACTTTATGAGAGCAGGGGAACTCTTAAGCTTATCAAGCTTAAGAAATTTATTTTTGTGTATATACCGAAAACTTAATACTTGTGCTAATCTTGAAGCCTGGGGAAAGAAAAGAGTGGAGAGAAATTTGTAAATCTTCAGAAATGTTCACGTTTCTCTGATGGTGTCCCAAATTTCTGTGCAATTTACAATGATAAATCTGTTTTACATCAACTGGGTGACCAGTGTTTTCTACGTGCACATGGGAAATCAGTTATGGACAGGAAAATAAAGGTTATTTAACAAAGAAACACTACTAGAGCATTTATTACCACACATTCCAGCCACTCCTCAGAAGAAATGGGTTTTTCATCTGGATGCAAAAGTCTGTGTGTTGAAATCTCTTTTGGGGAATGTTTTGTGCTTATCTGTGAATAAAACTTCCCTTCCTTGGTAAGAGCCAAGAACATAAAAAAACTGAAGTGTGGATTTTACGGACAAAAATGCACATGAATATTTTTGGGTTTCATCTACTCTGCACTGAATTTGTTAGTGTATTTGGTTAACGAATCAAAATCCACTCAAAGAAACCATCCTGAAAAATGGTTAGGAAATAGGTGATTTATATTTAAGTCACAAATCCCATCACAGAGATGGAGTTGCATAATGAAGTACTGCTAACAACGTCTTTCTTCTTAATGAACTGCAAATTTTTTTACAAACTATACCTACTTGGAAAACTGGAAACCGGGATCACTTGGCCCATCCATGCAGTGTCTTGGTCTCCAGTGAAAAATAGCATTAACAAGAGCCAGAGCATCCTCCTGGGGATACATTCATGTCCAAGGGTTCTGGGCTGTTTCCTCAGCCATGAAGGGTTCCTGCCTAGCAGACCCTGATGGCTGTGATTTTCCTTCCCTGAAGTTTGAACATGGGAAAACATTTCCTTTTAAAGGGATTTTGGTTTTTTTATCTCCTTCATTTTCTAACCCAAAGTATAATATTAGAGAAAAAGGAAAAAAAAAAAAAAAAAAAGGAAGCATTTTGTTAGGGGCCCGTCAAAATGAAATTAAGGGAACCTGCCCTTCTCTTGTCATCCTCTAAAATGAAATTAGGGGCAGGGTAGACAGTGTTTCACAGATGCTTTTGGTTTCAAGAGTACTGTACCTTCTGATAGGAAAAGATTAATCTGAAATTTTATGGGCCAGCCCTACGTGCAGCACAGATAATACATGATTTAGTGCAGCTAACACAAGATTTAGCACAGAAGCAGCAAAATGCTCCGTGGCCACTGCTGAATCGTAGCACCCTTTAGGAAGCTGTTGACACATGTGCAAAAATGCACCCTGTATGTGGTAAGAATAACACCTCCCCACCAGACTGACAACACTTGGGTAACACTGGTGGAAACAATTACACAAGGTGTAAGAAAAGGAAGACCCTGTCTTACACAAGGGCAACTTTTCTGTGTTGTTTCAGTACCAAACTTGGGCATAAATTTTAGGTACCCTTGAACCAGTCCTTTGGGTGGTGTTTATGTTCCTTGTATATTGTGAGAGGATACACGTGGAGGTATTCAATGGCACCTCCCAGCTCTGCTACCAACTGAACAAAGAAATAATTAGGGCAAACTGGACCATATTAGGAGCTCCTCTTTAATTCTGCTTGCATATCCTTTGTAGGTGGGCTGCATTACACTAAGTCTTTGTGATGTGCTTTGCATTCAAAGGTGTGAGGCAGGTAGGCAGAACTGCCCTTTACCTTTTCAGGTGCCCTCAGAGCAGACAAGCAGGCTTTAGGGCTTGTGCCATTGAGATTTTCAAAGAAAAATTATTCTGTGAGACAGCAAAACATTTACCATCATGCATACTCAGGAAGCGTTACACACCTGTGCTGCCGACTAACTTTTCCATCTTAGTTATAGATCATTATAAGAACAAAACCTCCTGCAATATCAGCCAGGTAGTGGCATTCCAGTGTGTCATCCCATGATCACCCAGCAGCTCCCTGGCTGTTCTGCCAGTTTGCTGGCAAGGGTGGAACAAAGGAAGGCATGTGTGATGGCAAAATATAACACCAGTGAGAAAAGCTGATCTGGCCAACTCACAGCTGTGGGGATGTCTGGTGTTTCACAGAGCCACTGTTGGGCATGCACAACTGGCACTGTGCAGGAATTGCTCACCAATGTGTGAGTGGTGTTAAGGAAGGAAAAAAAAGCTTCAGTAAAATTTCTCTTCCATACCAGAGCTGCCCACCAAGAAATTACTGCCACTTTGCCCTTGAGCTGATTCCACAATAATTCTTTTAAGTTGGAAATCTTCCTGCTGCCACCAGGTCACCCTTGCTAGTGTCATCAAAGATCTTCAGCACTCTACCCGAAGCTCCTGCTCCCTAATGGCCTGACCAGTGTAAAACTGAGGCTAATTCCCACCTAGTGAATCCAGGGCTAGGGCAATGACACGTGGCACTGCATGTGATTGTCTCTGCAATGCTCAGGAGCTCTGTCACTGCTCTCTCCCTTTGTAGGATGCCTCACAGCCCCACTTCCAAAACTTCCTTTACTGTCTATTCTCCACATGAGTATTTTGTACCTTGATAGGTAGGAAGACAGAGAAAAGGACTAACATAGTGAGAAAGAGAGGTTTAAAAGACTTTACAGTTTGCCCTTTAGCCTCCTGTTGCCTTCCCCTCTTCTTTCCATCACACACAGCACCTGCTTTCCTCCATCTCTGAAGACTTTTCTTCATCTGTTTTTAAAGCAGTTTCACAGCTCAAGTCCCAGCCACGTCTCACTGTTTGCACTAGGAGGGTGCAGTGGATGTGGGGCCTGCATAAATTAAAAGCTTTCAGTGGAAATGTGAGATCATGATTTTCCTAATTCAATTCACTTGGAAAACCAGTCAGCAGTTTTTTTCACTGTGACATCTGTAATAACCACTATGCAGAGTGCAAAGAGGTCTTTTATCCTTTAATGTCTGAAGAGGTCTAATACAGGTTTTGCTCTTAGATTACTGTTTTGAAGATGTCTAGCATAGCCCTCCAACAGCTCATACAGCCAATACAGTAAAGGGTCTCCAAAGATATTTTGTAAAGGAATAGGGTATGTCAGTTTAGAAACATTGCCAAGTGTTAACCAGATATTTAATAAAGGAAATAAGTATTTTGATTATTTCCACAGAGACTATCTATTGTAGGAAGATGGCAAAGTGCTACTGGGCTTTCTTTCTTTGGCAAGCCATTGACATCTATCCAAGATCCATGGGGATGAGCCATTGTTGCTAACTGAAGGGGTTTGTAATTGCATCTTCCTTTTCTCTCTACCTAAACAACCTTCCAATTGCTTCTCTATTATTATTCACATCAAGGCCTGGCACTGCTCAAAAGGCCATGTCTCCCAGCAAGTGCTGACAAAACTAAAAGGTGGAATAGCTGGGAGGATGGTGATGGCATGAAGTGGGTGACCAAGGTCACCCAAAAGGTCAATGGAGAATATTTTCTTTGCAGTCTTTGCTGACTCCACCAGCCCATCCACTTGAGGAGGGTGAGGAGCCCTTCCTAGTCCTGCCAGCCAGTATGGAAACACAGCTGGAAGAACAAAAGGGTCTTTTTTTTTTCAAGTAAGTTTCTCAACCTGTGAGACAGAAGATGCTACCAGCCTTCAAACATTTTCTGCTTGCTTTCATGCTACTGAGCAGCTGCTCCAAGCACAGCCTGCCCAATCCTGTCTTGATCTGAGAGGCTGAGATGAAAACTATCTGCAGCCTCCAGCCTTCCTCTTCTGATCTTCTCCCTGCACATGTTTTATTATTTTGCTTTGACTTAGCAGCTTTTGCCAGCCACGGAGCACTTCACAAGATTCTGAGCCACAGGCTTGGATTGGGACAGGGGCTATCACAAATGGGTACAGAGTCACATTGCCTCCAAGGAAGCATCTGCTCCTTGGAGTTAATCTTATACTTGAACTGATTTTACTGAAGGAATAATCAGTTTGTGGATGTTATTGGTGCACAGATGCCTACTCTGATGTAGGTGGGCTCTGGTTTTGTATCCTCTCTGTGCCATGGAGATGGCCTGTGCCTCAGGGACATCTAAGGAGGGATTAATCTTAGAGCAGTGGGAAAGACTCCACGAACGTAAACGGAGCAAGACTCATTTAAAAGTACAAATGTTAGTGTGAGAAAAATTGAGAATCTGGCCAGTAGCAAATCTGCAATTAGAGTTTTCAAGATGTTCAGTGAATGCAAGTAACTTTTCTGCTTAAGCAAGAACAGATCCAATATCCAGCTGATGTGTTTATCACAAATGTGGTAATAGAGATCTCTGGTTTATTTTCTGCTGTTTAACATAGTGTTCATAAATGACTGATACTTAATTAATTGAAGGCAGTATTACAGAAACCAATCTGTTGAAAAAGATTCCTTTAAACCAGCAGTTGTCATCTTCATTCTGATCTCAGAGAGGCAAGTTCTCAGTTATTATCTCTTCCCAGACAAACTCACAAATAAACACGAATAGAAACAGTGAAGGTGAAACACCAGAAAAAAATGTTTTCATGTTTTTTTTTCTCTCTGGGTAAGGACTATGTTCAGAAATATTTATTTTTTTTTCCTGGAATAGGACAGCAAATTTTCAGGGGTTATTAAAAAATCAGGGTCAAAAATAATCTCTTTTCCCATATTTTACTCTACACAAGAAGTAATCCCCATGTAATCAATAATTCTGTCTATACCAATAAATAAACTGTGTCTCAGATCACATTTTGGTTCTGGGGCCAAGGGTACAATGTGGCCACTTCTAAGAACACTGCACACTGTTATGCCGAGGACAGAGTAGATATACCAGCTATAAGTGAACCTTTTCCTGTGCTGTCCCTCAAATCATGCCCAGGCACTATCCTGGAGGTCTCAGCTGACACAAAAATAATGCCAACTTTTTCCAGAACTTGAGATTTAACAGTTTGATGACTGATGGTTGGTGTAGATTAGCTCAATCTATGCAGTTAGGGCACAATCCAGACCCCAAGCACAGGACACCATTTCTATGTCCTGGAGCGAGGAAAGCACGAGGAATCTTTCTCCAGGACATATCTCAAAAGTCTCCATCAAGACTTCATACATCCAGCTTTGTTTTCCTGCTCCGCCACGGTCTATCTGCATGACCTTGGGCAAGTCACTCTCTGACTGGGCTGCAGACTGCAGCGTAGCAATAACCGTGAACAGGCTAGACACGGTCCCCAAAACAACAAGAGCCAGCATTTTCCCACAGCCTGTTTCACCTGAGCTAGCCTACAATGACCCCTGTGTTGCCAGAGTGGATTTTAAACACATCTCAGGCATTGGAAACCACGCTGCAGCCTGCGCTCTGAATGTGAGTGCCTTGTCTCTGCTCCTTCTCTGGCAAGTGGAGAGACCAAGGCTTCCTGACTCACAGAAGGGCAGTGAAGATGGAAGTATTCAGGGCTACAACCTCTTCTGACACTACAGCAAGTAATGGTTAAACAAACATCACCTTCCACATACAGATTTCCTTAGCAAAAGTCGAGCAGTTTCATCAGATTTTGCAGCCCAATAAGAGCTGTTTCAAAACTAGAGCAGTTTGCTTAAACCTGCTCAGACAGCTCCCACAAAGTTCCCATGGGAGACCTGTCAAGAGTTCACCCTCAGTGAGCCTTCAGCCAGCTTTACCTGAAAGAACTGAAAGAATTTGGCCTTCATCAGGACATGAGAAGGGGGACAAAGTGAGAGCTGCTCACAAGGCTTGAGGGAAATGAAAAACTACAAGGTGTTTTTGCAGCTCCCATATGGAGCAGGAGTGAGGTTGGAACAGCTCAACATTGTCATTGTGGTTCTCAAACCAGTACAGCTTGACACTTGACCCATGTCAGCTGCAGACTAAACACGTCTGGGGCACCTTCATGGTTTGTAAATCCCCATATTGTTCTTAGAAGATTTTTGTTCAATTTGAGGCCATTATTAAAAGAAAAAGACATCAAAATCTACCAGTATTAATCAAGCAACCTGACCTTTGGGAAAATGAGGCAACCTAGAAGATCTAGTGGGTCCTAATGATGCAGAAAATTTTAGCTGAGAAGAATCCCAAGGGCATGGACCAGGGAATGTGATGAGCACTGGTCCACACTGAATGAGAGCAGGCATATTTGGCCCTCTTATTTGCAGTCCCATGAGGTTTAGCCACAATCACTCCTTCATGTCATAACTCAAGAACAGAGAAATAAAACCCCTCGCAGATACAACCACAGGGCTTGTTTCCTCCTGCTGAACAGCCAGAAACTGATCTACCCTAGTGGGTGCAGCATCTGAGATATTTCTGGTTAAGCACAACTGGACACCTCAGAACAAGCAACACAGACCTGGATTTCTACAGCCTTTGCTCAGAGTGCAAAGAGAGGGAGGTCAGTAAATAGCCTGTGAGCCTCGATTAAACCATGACTTTGTTCGTGGCTTGAAGGAGAGCACACACCTTCCTAACCCTTGGTAGATGGGACAACAGACATGACAGGGATGACCTAATGAATTAATCTAAAAAAATAGTAATTTAATCCCAGGAGCTGGAACCAAAGGGACCAGAGGAGGTGAGTCTCTGTGGACAGAGACTCTGCCTTCTAAGAAGAACCATTGCTGAAGACCAGTGCAGGTTCAGGACTGACTGCAACAAAGTCCTTACCTTACCAGAAGACAAAAAATTGTGGCAAAGTGTATTTCTTTTTCTCAGTAAAAGCAGGAACTCTCCTTATCCACAGAAATGGGTTGTAATTGCTGGCTTTTCTCTGAAATGCAGTCACAGATTTTGGTGGCTTTACGTTCTTTCACTGGAAAGTGGGTAGAAAGCTGCCTGCTCTGTCCAACTTTAAACTGAGATACTTAAGGGCATTTATTCCTTCATCCAGAAGATGATACAGAACAACTGCTTGGGAGTTTGAAGGTGCTAGGCTAGTATTTTGCAGTACCTAGAGTCAGACATCTATGCTTTGGGAAAACCTTTCTCCCTGTGTGAATTATCTACCAAGCACTTTTATTCCAATAGGTCGCTAATCCAGATCACATATACTGTCCTTTGCTTTTATCTTTAAAAAAGGAGGAGCTGTAGGCACTATTCTAGTAAAAAAACACATTGCAAGTGACCCCATCCTAGTTTTGCCAAGCTCAGTTAGTGTTTCTCTACACAAGAAAATTAATCTGGATTGAGAGAGTAGGATTACAATTTCTGTATGAAAGTGTGTTACAATTATGTTAGTCTAGATTATCAATGTTCTCCATTGAACTACCTTAGTCTTAACTTTAAAAATAAGCAAAATGGAATGGAAGAACCCAAATTTTGCAATAGCGGGATTGTCTTTGCAGCAAATTAGAAGATAAAATTTGTTCAGGGATATTTAACCCAGAATAATTTGTTTTTCTGAGCACTCCTTACACTCAGTACTTTCCAGCAGCAGCAAGGACACCTTTTCATTTCCACACACTCAGCTCAAACAGCCACAACTCTGCACAAAGCAATTACTGTAACATCTACATGGGACCAAATCCCAGCTGTCCCACCTGACCCTTTTACTGAAGCAAGGAGACCAACAAAAACAGAGACATGTCTCTGCTTCAGATTTAGGGACAGGGACTGACTTTTTTTTTTTTTTTTTCCTGGTAAATGAACAGTAAGAAACAAATTATGACTTCAGGATCTTGGTGCTGGTACTTGCAAGAGCATTACCTCCCTCATTCCTGAGGAACTCTTTAAAAAAGGGGGGGACAGGTAACCCCAAAGATCTCTGGTGTACAAGAAGGACCGTATCCTCCTCAGTATGACCTGAGCCACGAGTAAATAGTGTGCTAGGGAGTTTGTTACACTCTGTTAAATAAATCCTGCCTCTGGTGCAATGCCCAGGGGAGCATGCAGATACACTGTAATCCACAGGAAGTTCTTTCCTGAGCCACCTGCAAACTTCGTACCTTATTTACTCCCAGCAGCTTAGTCCTGGTGAGCTGGGTTGCTCCAGATGGGAGGAAAAGAAGACGGGAGCTTTTTTGCCAGGGAAGTAGTCCTGACATAATTCATGCCAAATTGTTTATTCTTTTAATTGGAACGACTGAAACTTCTTCCACCTTTTACCTTGTTTCAACTTTGCTGGAAGCCTCCAGCTGGTGGGATCCCTCCCAAAACTCCAGCCTATCCATCAGCGACGGAGTTAATAATTTTCACACTGAGAGAAAAAAAAACATCCCACTTCCCCTTCTTTGCATGCAGGTAAAGAAGGCAGGACACCTGAAAATGCTTCTGGCCCAAACCTCCTGTGCTCCTACAGCACTGGAAGGGGAAGGCAGATAGAGGAGCTCACTGTGTCTTTGAGGAAAGCTTTTTCTGGGCACATTAAAGATAAATTATCCCACCACAGCAGTGAGGCTGGAAAAGGTGATAGTGCAACCCAGCTCTGAACCACCCACCGATCTCCTGTCCCTTTTCCCCCATGTATTGAACCTTCAGGGCACTGCAAGGTCTCCCGGTGCTCAGGCTCTCCACTCCCTGCTTCTCCTGCTTCAGTAGCGTCCACTCCCCCACCCTCCCTCCTCTCCCAGAACAATAGCAAGGCACCGGATTCAGCTGCTTCCCAAGGAAAGCCCAGATCACACACATTTCGATAGAGAGAGATAGATATGATTATATTTCTCTTTGCTGTTTAGGACAAGAAATGAAGTGCTGCCTCTTTAATTGGCAAAAGCATGCAGTAAGAGCATACCTTTAATTTAGTGTTGGGATAGCTCACTTGCACCCTGGCTGTTGTCTTATTGGAGAGGGCAGCCTGCCTCAGATCCTCTAGCACTGAAATAATATCATCCAGCACGCATTTCTTATCCTGATTTCTCAACACACACAGATGGGAAAAAGTATAATTATAGCCTTTGTAGTTCACCTTCATTTCCAGTACGGCTCGGTGGATCTGCAGGATCACATCAGCCTGATGCAAAATATTGCCTCCGGGTTTGGAGAGGAGAATCACCCTGCCATACCTCCCCGGGGTGTGCAAGTCCGAATACAGCTGGCTTTTGGATTGATCGAGGGAGAAAAGGCTGCTGGCTAAGCTCCTCTCGATCTTGGCCAGGCTGTGGCTGGGGGCTACCAGGCTCTCCAGGTCAGTGTCAGGCTGGAAGCGGTTGAGCAGGCTGAAGCCGAAGATGATGGTCAGGACTGCGGGCACAGTGAGGAAAAACACCGGATGCCTGCTCACGAATAAGCCCAGCTTGTAGAAAAACGACTGGAGCCCTCTGTGTATCACCTGCCGCAGCATCCTCCACCAGATCCAGCCTGCAGATGCTCCTGGCCGTCTTAGAAAGCACATGTGACATGTGTAGCTCCTTACCCCTTCCTGCCAGTTTCCCTTTCTCTCTCCCTCTCTCTCTACTACTCCTTTAAAAGACTGCAGCAAGTTGCAGCAAGACAGCCAAATATTGATCAATGGGGTGTGTGTGTGCGTGCGGGTGTGTGTGTGTGTGTGCCGGGGGTGGAAGGGACCGGGCAGGGGAGGGAGGAGGAGGGGGGGCTCCTTGCCTTTTTTTCCCTCTTTCTCTTTTTCCCCCCTGCTCTCTCTCCTCCCTCCCCGCGAGCCAGCTATCATCGCCGCCCCCCTTCCCCTCCCTCCCCTCCCTCCCGGTGCCCCCCTTTCTCCGGCGAGGCTCGGGCGTTGCACCGGGAGCTCCGCAGTGCCCGCTCCGCTCCGCGCCCCGCGCAGCCCCGCGCCCGGCCCCGCTGCTCCGGGGCACTGCCCGCTCTCCCCCTCCACACAAACACACACACATATACGGAATTTGCCGGGGCAGGAGGATGATGCTGCATTTTAACGTCCCCCGACCCCACCGCGCCCCTCCCTCACCCCCTCCTCCCCATCCACGCCGGCTGCCGGAGGAGGGAGAGCTCGGCTCGGGGACTTGGCGAACCGCTTTCCCACAGCAGCAGAAGCAGCAGCAGCAGCCACCGCGCTCCTCTCTCGTCCCCCGGTCCCGCGGCTGCTGCATCCCCCCGCCGCACTCTGGTCTCCATCTCCCGGTCCCGCGGCTGCTGCATCCCCCCACCGCACTTCCCTCTCCATCCCCCGGTCCCACGGCTGCTGCATACCCTCGCCGCGCTCCATTCTCGCCCCCCAGTCCCACCGCATCCCCCCGTCGCGCTCGGCTCTGCCCCAGCCGCGCTGTGGCTTTCGGAGTCGGGAGGACACTCGACACACAGCGCTCCAGCACAGATTTCCCCTTTACACTTTCCCCCCATTTGCTGCCCGTGGTCGCCCAGGTGGAGCTGCCCCGTGCTCCTACAAGGAGGAGGGTGACCCAAGGAAAGGTTGGGGACAAGAGGAGGAAGGGGAGGGGAGCTGCTCCTTTCTGCTGCCCCACGCCCTGGCACATCTCCCCCGGCCAGCTGCTCTCTCAGCAGTGACCCAAGACAGGTAGGACACGGCTCCTGACATCCTCCAGCTGAAAAAGAGGTTTTCCAAGCAAAGACACCAGCAGACCATTACATAAGAGGAGAAAAATTCTGCAGCTCTCCGGACCAAAGGCGAGCAGCAGGGAAATGCATTTGCAGCAGGCGAGCTGCCCACCAACTCTCCAGGCAGCAAGCTCTGCTCCTCTGGGACCCTCAGCCAGGACTGCTGAGGACAGCAGGTCCAGCCCCAGCAGACCTGACAGCCCCTTGCAGGAAAGACAGGAGGAAAGGCAGGCTAGCTTTGCAGGAGCTTTATATTTGTAACTCTAAATCCCAGAAATGCAATTAAAAAACATCCACCAAAATGGTGCAGATCTCTGCTTGGCGTCTCTCCCTTCACCAAATTTCTGTTATACTTCTGTTAGTTTTGTCAAGTAGAAATTATTTGTTTTGGGATGGGACCAAGGATATTGTGCAAAGTCTGAGAGAACAAGGCTTTTCCATAATAAAGCCCTACAGATACAGAAGGGTGAGTGGAAACTGAGAAGCTCAATA